>NC_044038.1:173242523-173550819 GCF_901765095.1 Microcaecilia unicolor | reverse complement strand
TTTCAGGCATATGAATGCATCTTTTTTTGGAGCTAAGATCCAGATTTTCCCCGATCTTAACAAAGAGACACAAAAGCGCAGACGAGAATTCCTGGTGTTAAAGCCAAGAGTTCTCGCTTTATCTGGAACATTTGTCCTAAAGTATCCATGTAGATGCTTTGTGTCTATTGGTGGTGTTAATTATATGTTTCTTGACCCCAGAAAAATGCAAATATATATAGATTCGAAAGAACATAGTAAGATTGGTGATCAGACCTGAGGCCCCACTTTAAATATGCTGTTAAATCGGCTAGCGAGTAGTCAGGGTTTTCTTCCTCTTGCAGAGTAAATTAAACTCAATTAAGTTTTCCTTTATTTTGTTATTCCTAGTTTCTTGCCTCATAATGTGGTGTAGTTTGTGGTCAATATAAGAATGATTATATTTCCTATGTTTTAGTATGTTTAAAATATATTTTCTGTATCTATTACATTTTTGAAATGGATGTAAAATTGTAAAATCATAAATAAAAAAATTAAAAAAAAAACCAAAACTTGTACATGGAGGCTTTTCTACCACAATTTTTAGAAAGCCGACCGACAGGAATACCTTGCTGCATTATTCTAGTTATCATCATAAAGCACTGAGAAAAGGGGTTCCTGTCGGCCAGTTTTTGAGGCTGAGGTGATTGTGTTCCTCCTTGGATGAATTTAAGGTTCAGGCTGTAAACATGATGAATCGATTTAGGCAACGAGGGAATCCTATGAGGGTTCTTAGGAAGGCATATAAGAGAGCCCTATATACACACAGACCCTGGTTATTTACTCCCAGACAAGAGTCTACTGACAGAGCATTGACATGTGTGCTCCCCTTCTCCCATTACATCCCTAAGATTGGGCAGCTAGTACACAAATATTGGCATGTGCTGTCTGTGCATCCGGAATTTAATGAGCACCCTAAGATTGCGTACCGCCGGAAGGCGAATTTGGGGGAGTTATTAAAGAGACCAACTGTTGATAAGCTGGAAGGACAGCACTCCCCATAGGCGGTCGGTGGCCCAACTGTTTGGGGAGGCTAAAGGGGGTGGGGCTAGGGGTGGGGCCACGGGTGGAGCTTAAATCCATAATTGTCTAATAACACACAGAAAAAAATAAATAAATAAAAATAAAAGTCACAATTAATACCTTTTATTAAATTTAGATATTAGATATGTATCATATGTCAAAGAATAAAGTGGTTGCTCAAAGCATATTCTAACCACAATCGCTCAACTGCAAAACACTATGCACAACTTTGTCCAAAAACACACTCAGAACCTTACTGTACCATAAATATTACACTGGGCAGACCTAATACACCAATATACCACCCATACGGAAAATGCAGACTGTCAACAATATGAAACAAGGGATCGTATCATCACAATTGTCATGTAGAGCCACAAAACACCCTAATTCATGTTTAATGTGGGATAAAATGCCATAAATAAGTAAATAAATAAATATAAACTTTTAATGTTGAGCACCTGATTCTCAAAGTGGACATATTCCAAACACTATAATGAAAATAAAATGATCTTTTCTACCTTTGTTGTCTGGTGACTTTTTCTGATCATGCTGGCCCAGTATCCGTTCTGCTGCTATCTGTCCTCAGTGCAGGTCAGGAAGTCATCCTCGTTAAATATCTCCCTGGCAAACCAGGACACCTCCAGCCAACCCCCCCCTACTTTCCCAGCAATAAGGTAAACAAACCATAAACCAATTTCTACAACTGCTAGAGGGCTTTCACTGCAGCTCCTGCTGTGAGGATGGAGGTAAATCAACAATTTAATCCCCTCAGAGCAGCTGGACTCCACAGCTGATCCATTCTGCTGCAGCAGGGGGGAGGCTTAGCCTCTCCAAGCCTCTTATACCGGGCGCCTATGGCACTCCCCCTGTGGTAGGTGTGTTTATTGTAAGCACTCGGTCATGGCCAAATGGGTCGTAATTCCAGGGTCCACGAGGAGATTTTATTTGCAGGCGAATACATCATGTAATAGCGAAAGAGTGATTTATTGCATCATTGGCCCGTGTTCACTTTATTACATTGGACACACTAAGAGACAACTTAAGAACAGGTTGGCTGAACATATAAGCAATTTGAGAATCCGAAAAAAAGATGCACCGTTAGTCATTAGACTGAACAAAATCACGCTATTGAGGATTTAAAATGTTTGGTGCTGGTACAACTACCCCCTCCCGTTAGGGGTGGTGATAGTGCACAATTACTTGCGATTGAACAGCGATACATTTTTACTTGGGATACAGTGGCCCCTAAGGGTCTTAACCTGGAGGTTGAATGGATTTAATGGGGTGGTTTCACTTTAAGGGGCAGTCCCAAAAAGGGCCATTTAAAGCCCGAGTAAGCACATTACTTCCGTCATGCTCGGGGAGCTACTTTCCGTATACTCTGCCTGGATAACAGTCGCAATGGTAAACAGCCAGTAAATATATTTAGTAGGTAATGTTTCTATATATATACACATAAAAGTTTGAGACTGTGAAATAGTTGGTTTCGATTTGGTTCATCTGCTTATTATAGGCTGCGTTATGGTTCCTCCTGATGAAGTAAACTACGAAATGCGGTCTCGCATTGAGGGCCAAGAAGATTTGAAGATATATATATTTTTAAATATTTTATTTATCAGTTTGCAAATACAAAACAAGCAAAATACATACTTGTCAAGAAATTAAACAATTACTGTTTCTATTTTTAAAGAAGAAATCCTTAATTAAGCGATTACATACAGTAAGTTTACTAAAGTCCACAAATTCTGAGATTCAAAATATACGATTATGGATAGTTTAAAGAAAAATTCATATAGGAAAAAGCACTATGTCGGAAGCTCATACTTGATACCCCTTTGTCTACGCTTTTGCGTTTCTTTAAAGAACTGAACCTTCAAACCAAGAAAGCTCTTTTCTCTGTTTTGAAAGAAAAGTCGCATTAACCAGTTTTTGTCCGGTGATAAGGCCACTGTAGCTATTAATGTAGAAGGATTTATTAATTCATTATCTGAGGCTTCTAGAATCATCGAACCATCTAAAACTGGCTTTTCCTGAGATATTTGATTTTTTAAAGGTAAATAATATATCTGTGTAAATGGAGGAATCATCTCTTCTGAGACGCCTAATATCTCTTTAATATATGTCCGGAGCATATCTCTTGGCAAAACCCCAAATTTCTGTGGAAAGTTCAAAAATCGGATATTATTATTCCTAGTAACATTTTCCAAGAATTCATTTCTTCTTCTAAGAAAAGTTATATCTTTATCATAGTCTCTTGGCATAAATGTACTTCTTTCAATTCTTTTTTTCATTTCTGCATGTTGGTTCAATAAAGTCTCTACCTTGACTTCAGTACAGTGAAACCTCGGTTTTCATCGATAATTCGTCCGAAAATAATCGACAAAAACCGAGGCAATTTATTTTAAATTCTTTTAAATGAATAAAAAGACTGATCCTACTATATAAATGCTGATGCGGCACATCACACAATGCTTCAGATATCATAACAGGCTGTAACAGCGCCAACAAGCTACTAAGGGCAAATCAGCGCCCCGATCAAGAGGACTCCGGATTCCCCTGCCCCGCTTACCTCTGCCTACCCCCCAGTGCACGTCCCCAACTAGCAACTACTTACAACGCACCACATCCGCAAATCGCTATCCCGTCCCGCCCTCACAGATCTCCAGCACACACCTCCTCCACCAGCCCCTCTCTAACGATCCCACACACTTAAACACACCCACCTCCTGCTCCTGCCCTTCAAAAACGCTAAACAAATGCAAACAGGAACAAGGGGAAGGGGGGAGTGGCACTAAAAATATCCCACGCCTTCCACACCAACAGCCAGCCAATGCAATTAACGCACTTGATGTAAAACACACCCACCTCCTGCTCCCGCCCTTCAAAAACGCTAAACAAATGCAAACAGGAACAAGGGGAAGGGGGGAGTGGCACTAGAAATATCCCACGCCTTCCACACCAACAGCCAGCCAATGCAATTAACGCACTTGATGTAAAACACACCCACCTCCTGCTCCCGCCCTTCAAAAACGCTAAACAAATGCAAACAGGAACAAGGGGAAGGGGGGAGTGGCACTAAAAATATCCCACGCCTTCCACACCAACAGCCAGCCAATGCAATTAACGCACTTGATGTAAAACACACCCACCTCCTGCTCCCGCCCTTCAAAAACGCTAAACAAATGCAAACAGGAACAAGGGGAAGGGGGGAGTGGCACTAGAAATATCCCATGCCTTCCACACCAACAGCCAGCCAATGCAATTAACGCACATGATGTAAAACACACCCACCTCCTGCGCACGCCCTCAAATCACTAGCAATAAATGAACATTTAACATGGCATTTACCGACAAAATCCGAGGCGACTGACGAAAACCGAGACAAAAATTTTGCGAAAAAAATCGACGATAACCGAAAACAACGAAATCCAACGTCAACGAAAACCGAGGTTTCACTGTATCTTGTACCTTTCAGTCAAGAGTGGTAATATCTTGTGATAATTGCTTTATTTGTGGGCTTAGGGATTTCCCCAAGTCCACAATTAATGTCCAGAGTGTATCAAGTGCAACTTCTGTAGGTTTTTGTAATATAGGAAAATGTACCTCAACTGCAACAACAGGGGATTGTTGTACTCCCGAGTCTCGACATACTTCCGTCTGTTCTTGGCTGCCAGTAGCTGTTTCTCTCCCATTCGGGTTGCCTGGATCGTTTGGAAGGCCCGTAGTCTTCGCTGGGTGTTTTTCCTCCTCGTTCCGTTGGACTGCTTCACTCTTCGGTGGCGTCACAAACATAGTAACATACATAGTAACATAGTAGATGACGGCAGAAAAAGACCTGCACGGTCCATCCAGTCTGCCCAAGAAGATAAATTCATATGTGCTACTTTTTTATTTGTACTGTCCTCTTCAGTGCACAGACCGTATAAGTCTGGCCAGCCCTATCCCCGCCTCCCAACCACCAACCCCGCCTCCCAACCACCAGCTCTGGCACAGACCGTATAAGTCTGCCCAGCACTATCCCTGCCTCCCACCACCGGCTCTGGCACAAAGGAATCCAGCGTTGGCGTACTCGTTCCCGAGGGTTGTGGGGGAGGCGCTCTGACATCGGGGCTGAGCGAAAGCTCTAACCCTGAGGATGCCGAGGTGTTTCCATCTCCACCTAGTGGGTTCGCTCCCTATGACGAAGGTACCAGAGCTCTTTGAAGGTAATTTGAAATTGTAGATTGGTTTAATGAAAGATTTTGCCGTGATGGGGTGGCAGAGGAGGTCAAGCGGCCCCTTCTCTTCAGCATACTATCCCAGAGAGCTTCAGAGCATCCGACCTAGTCAGCGGCCATTTTGAATCTCGATTTGAAGATATGTTGATGATTTGTGTGGTGTTTTTGGTAGTCTTCCCCTGCCAGCAGTGCTGCCACGCAGATCAACAGGAACCCAGTTCATGAGGCTGTCTATGTATTTAGCTGAATTACTCAGCACTCATTAATGGTCTTTTCTATACCCGGAGCACTGGACATTGAAACAGCTAATAGTGAGCTCTGGACATTGCCCAGTTGGGTTCATCTGTGTACAAGTGGTCAATGTTAAAAAAATTCTAGGTATGTTAGTTGATGTGTTTGTATTGCACGCATAGTGTATACATTCATTTAAATAGAGAGATAATATCTAATGGTACCGGTGGCATGTACATGATAAGATCCTGTACAGTGAAGCATTAAGTGGAGGAGTGAGTGTGCGTCTGTTGCACCTGTGTGTGTGTCAGTGAGTGCAGTGGGTGGAAGTGAGTTCCGAAGATACTGTTGTAGGTTGTTTATAATACATGTGCATGTATTTGTAACAATTAAAATATGTTATTGAAGTTTGGGGGTACTGTAAATGATTTATATGGGTTAAAATTTAATGCCAAGAAGTGCAGAGTGATGCACTTGAGGTGCAGAAATACAAAAGAGATGTACCGGATAGGAGGGGAGAGATTGGTAAGCTTGGATCAGGAGAGAGACCTTGGGTGATGGTGTCTAAAGATTTCAAGGTGACGAAACAGTGCGACAAGGCGGTGGCCACAGCCAGAAAGATGCTAGGCTGTGTAGGTGAGGCCCCACTTGGTACTGTGCTCAGTTTTGGAGGCCTTATCTTGCTAAGGATGTAAAAAGACATGAAGCGGTTCAGAGAAAAGCAATGAAAATGATTTGGGGTTTACTCAGCATGACATACATTTTGATTTTGCCACACATCCATTTTCGTCAAAAATTTAAAAAAGGCCTTTTTTTACAAGCACGCTGAAAAATGGATTAATGTGCACCCAAAACCCACGCCTACACTACCACTGGCCATTTTTCAGTGTGCCTTTGTAAAAGGACCCCTATGTTCTTTGAAAATAAGCACCTAAATATCTTCGGAGCATAGCAGGGAAAGTATTTATACCAATAATTTCCTTTAGAGGACTTTTTTACCCCCAACAACACTTGTGCTTTTAGAACCATTAAGATGGTTGTGACAGTGGCGTTCCTAGGGGGGGGCGGTGGGTGCGGTCCGCCCCGGGTGCACGCCGCTGGGGTGGGGGGGGGGGGTGGGGTGGGGTGGGGTGGGGTGGGGTGGGGTGTGGTGTGGTGTGGTGTGCGTGCCTGTCCTCCGTTGTTCCATGCTTCTTCTCTGCCCCGGAACAGGTTACTTCCTGTTCCGGGGCAGAGAAGAAGCATGGAACAACGGAGGACAGGCGCGCGCGGCACCCCCCCCTGCAGCATGCACTCGGCGGGGGGGGGGGGGGGTGTTCCTTCGCGGGGGTGTCCTTTTGCCGGGGGGGGGGGGTGTCCGCGCTGCATCGGGGGGGGGCGCTGCACCCAGGGGTGCCAGCCCCCCTAGGAATGCCACTGGGTTGTGACTCCTGATTCAGACGGTTGCACCGAAACTCTGCACCATGTCATGTTCTCCTTCTGAGCTCCTACTGTTTTGGGGGATTTGTTTTATGAAGACCTGTTGGCGTATTTACTATTTTTGTATTCTAATAAACGTTTTGTGTTGGTCATTCCTTGACTCCCAAGTTTTCCTTTTTTTCTATTTTTTTGTTGTCCTCCCCTATTTCCTTTTCTTCCACAAAATAAATAGTCATAACAATGACCGAGGATTGTGAGGATTTACAGAAGGATCTCGTGAGCTTAGAAGACTGGGTAGCTAAATGGCGGATTAAATTTAATGTGGACAAGTGCAAAGTGATGCACGTAGGGAAAAATAATCCCAACTGTAGTATAAAATTCTGTTTTCTGAGATAGGAGTCACCACACAAGAAAAAGATGGCCACTGCTAAACAAATACTGTCTTTGTCTCCACTACCTCCAACGAGAGCTGCATGGAACGACCTCCCAGTGGAGGTGGTGGAGACGAGGACTGTATCTGAATTCAAGAAAGCATGGGACAGGCATGTAGGATCTCTTAGGGGAAGGAAGAGGTAGTGGATGATATGGATGGGTCATACGGTCGTTATCAGCTGTTATTTTCTATATTTCTAAGATGCTGGGCTTGATGGACAATATGGCTTTTCTTATGATCTTAATTCTTTGGCAGATTCTTTTGTGTAGAAATATGTTCTTATTGTAGTGATTCATATGTTCTATTAAACATAAGGAAGTGAGAAATGTTCTCTATAAAATTACAAAGCTTTCATATACGTTCAAATTTAGGTCCCTCTAGCATCATTAAGATAAGCACCCCACACATGCACACTCACCCTTATTTTCATCTGTATTGTAGATAACCAGCATAAATCTTTTTTTTGTTTATGCAAATTTTGTGTAGGGGGTGATAGAAATCATTCTATGTAGCATATCTGCGTTTGCGATACTGCAGTTTCCCTGGCATCATCACATTACACTTCTCCAGATGTTGGTGTCCATTTAGATCATGGGGCCCTAGAATAAAAGTAAAGGGTCCCTCTTATCTGTTAGTGTCTCAGGAGAGGCCACAGCTTTGTCTGGCTTCAGTCAATTTATTTTCTGTGCTGCTGGTAAAGTTAATTCATCTAAATGTTTCTCTTCCATGTCAGGGAAGATTATTTATTCATACAACAGGAAGTCTCTCATGTGTGTGTACAATTGGAGATCATGGGTGTAATGGTCTTATTTATGTAACAGGCCATGCTGTGGTCAGCATATCCTTATATTGACAGGGTTTTGCTCAATTATTTTGAGAGCAGTTGGGGAAGTTTAGGGAGAATTGGCTGAGAATTAATTTGCATCATAATCATTGTAATGATCTGTTGTGGTTGGCAGGCTTTTTTTTTTCTTTTTCAGAGTTGTTGGAGATTCTGAGACAGTGTAATGGGTTTCTAGGGTTGAGTCCACTGAGCAGCAATGGCCATTTCTCACTTTGATAAAGCCTTATTGCATAATTTTGGAAAGGCAAGATTCTGCTGGGGGGAGGGGGGTGGCGGGAAGAAAGTTGGAATTCACACCTTTTCTCAGTAGTAGCCCAAGGTGAGTTACCTTCAGGTATAGTAGATAATTCTGTCCCCAGAAGGCTTATTATTAAATTTGTACCTGAGACAATGGAAGGTTTAGTTACTTGTGCAAGTCCACAGGGACCACCAGTGGGATTTGAACCCTGGCTTCTCCTAGTTCAGTCCCTGGCTCTGAACATTAGGCTGCTACTCCACTATCCAGAAAGGGAGGTTAGCAGGCAGGCTAGACTTCAAAGTGGTTCTCTGCTGATAAAATCCAGTTGCTGAATCTAAGGGCTGCAATGCATCTTTCACTTGCCTTCACTGAGAGGGACCACCAGATCATAAACATTATTAGACCAGTGTATCAACTTCATAAGCATAATTCTTCACATTATGGATTCTCCTGAACTTCAGTAGCATTATTCTCTTACACTTGCTGTACCCGAATGTATCCTGCTTGAATTACAATAGAAAAAAAAGTGTGAGCTTAAATCTAACTAAATACATACCAAATCTCATGAAAACTGTCCCCTTTGTGGGTCTGTGACATGCTGTACTAATGTGTCTATCATATGCCTTCCACACAAAGATGGATTGAAGATGCCTTGGGTCCTGAAGGTACCCTGGACATGGGCCTCTTCACTATTACCATTACCCTTAAACTAACCCTATGTAGATCCCATCTCCCTCCCCCCCCCAACTAAAATCTACCTTATCTACCTTCTGCCCCTTCCTTAATCCATCACTGCTTCCAGGCCACATATGCTTAGTAGGGACGTGCATTTGTTTGAAAGGACATTTCCCACTGTTTCTTTGTACCTGGAAGAACAGGAAAAACGCCAATATTTCAGGGTGTTTCTTGTGTCATAACAGGGACAGGGTGAGGATGGGGACAACCTTTGACCCCATGTTATTATCTAGCACATACCTTACAGTATTGTATAAGTTGTGCACTCAGCGGCACGCCCACGATCCTCACTCTCCGCCCATGTATGCATCCCCTCAAACCTCGCTCATAATGTTCAAGCACCTTTCTGACCTCATCTGACCTCATTATGACCTTATCTGACCTCTCTTTAACTAGTCCCTTATTTTCTTACTCTGTCTTATCTATCTATATGTTCCATCTTTCCTAACACCCTATGCTGTCTATTAAAACGTTTTATTGTGTTGGCGTTGTAATGTAGCAGACTATCCAGCTTATTTTTGAAACAGAAAGACGCCCATATTTCGACCCAAATTGGGAGATGGGCACCTTTCTCCCATGGGCGCCCAAATCGTTATAATCAAAAGCCGATTTTGGGCGCCTCCAACTGCAGTCTGTCGCGTGAACGAACAAAGTTGACGGGGGCATGTTGGAGGCGTGGTGAAGGCGGGACTGGGGCGTGTTTATCGGCTGATGAGTGATGGGCGTGCTCGGCCGATAATGGAAAAAAGAAGGGCGGCAGAAGCGAGAATTTGGGCCGCTTTTTTTGGACCCTTTTTTTAATGAACAAGTCCCCAAAAAGTGCCCCAACTGCCCAGATGACCACCAGAGGGAATCGAAGATGATCTCCCCTGACTCACCCAGTGGTCACTAACCCTCTCCCACCAAAATAAAAGAACTTAAAAAAAAATTTTTTGGCAGCCTGTATGCCAGCCTCAAATGTCATACCCAGCTCGATCACAGCAGTATGCAGGTCCCTGGAGCAGTTGTTAGTGGGTGCAGTGGACTTCAAGCAGGCGGACCCAGGCCTATCCCCCCCTACCTGTTATACTTGTGGTGGGAAATGGGAGCCCTCCAAACCGCCCCCAAAACCCACTGCACCCACATCGAGGTGCCCCCCTTCAGCCATAAGTGCTATGGTAATGATGTAGAGTTGTGGGCAGTGAGTTTTGGGGGGGGGATTTGGGGGGCTCAGCACCCAAGGTAAGAAAGCTATGGATTTGGGAGGTATTTAAATTTTTTTTTTTTACTTTTTACAAGTGCCCCCTAGGGTGCCCGGTTGGTGTCCTGGCATGTGAGGGGGACCAGTGCACTACGAATCCTGGCCCCTTCCACGACCAAATGCCTTAGAGTTGTTCGTTTTTGAGCTGGGCGCCTTCGGTTTCCATTATTGCTGAAAACCGATACCGCCCAGCTCAAATCCACCCAAATCAGATGCATTTGCCCAGGACCAACCATATTATCGAAACAAAAGAGGGATGCCCATCTTTTTTGAAAATGCGGTTTGTCCCGCCCCTTCGTGTATCCGTCCTCTGAGATAGGCGCCCATGGAGATGGGCGTTCGCATTCGATTATGCCCCTCTATGTCATGCTTTGTATTGTAAGAATATTTTTACTACTGTAATTGTCTATTTCTTACATTTGACTTTATTCTTGCTGTTCACCACCTTGAGCGAATTCCTTCAAAAAAGCGATAAATAAATCCTATTAATTAAATAAAAAATAAACAATAAACAGTGCACTCTTCTGAAAGTGCACTAACAATTTGGCCCCTGAAACCAAAAGGTTAAAAAAAAAACTGAACAAAATAAAAATTCCTGTAAATGATGCGGGAAAGTAAACCAGATGCAAATGTTTGGGCTGCAGACCTTTACCCTCGGATTCTATATAGTGCGAGTTGAGTTGCGTGCGCACATCAGGTCGTATTCTAATTAGCGCACGCAACTTAATTATCTTAAACCAATCAACACTGATAATTGCCACTGAACACACAGTTATTGACACTAATTGGCATTAATTAGAATTTACACGCACAAATGTAAGCATATTCTATAAAGTAATGCACACAAATTCTAGGGCGCATATTTGACAAAAGATTGTGGCCATGGGTATGGAATGGGGCATTTCTAGCAACTATATGTGTTGTTATAGACTCCACCCAGTCTGCGCCTAAATTAGGCGTAGACATTTGCACCAAGTTTTACTTGGCATAAATGCCTGCGGCTAAATTTATTTGCGTGGATGGGCACTAGGCGTATTCTATAAACCGTGCCTAACTTTAGGTGTAGTTTATAAAATAGGCGTATTTTTTTCTTGGTGCCGATTTTAAGGCAGTAACCAGAGAGGGAAAAACAGTATATACAAATAGCAAAGAAAAAGTACAGCTGGGCCTTCAAGACTGAGACAACAGGAGTCCTTTATTAAGCTCAGACCCGACACGGGCCATGTTTCGGTGTCAACAACGCCTGCCTCAGGGGTCCAAATTTCCAATATAAAATTTACACAAGCAGGGAGTTCTTAAAAAAAAAAAAAAGAAGACACAAATCCTCTTGACAAGTATGTAACTCCAGCAAATGCAACTTCAGCTATCAACATTTACTCAGCTTCCACGACAGCATCACCTAAGTCTACCTCCCTGCAACCATAGTTCATGTTCTCTGGTTTTATCATTTCCCCTTCTCTGGAATAGATTTGTTTCTATATTAATACCTTTCAAGTATGTAAAAGTCTGTATCATATCTCCCCTGTCCCTTCCTTCCTCTAGGTTATACATATTCAGGTCTTCCAGTCTCTTCTCGTACGTCTTATGACAGAAATTTCATTGTCCTACTCCCTGCTTGTGTAATTTTTATATTGGAAATTTGGACCCCTGAGGCAGACGTTGTTGACGCCGAAACACGGCCCGTGTCAGGTCTGATTTTAATAAAGGACTCCTGTTGTCTCAGTCTTGAAGGCCTAGCTGTGCTTTTTCTTTGTTTGCCAATATTAAGGCGCCATATATAAGAATCTAACCCTTAATGCTTAGTTTTCCAGCTTTAAACACTTTTGTAAGCTAAATTTTGTTCAAGAAGAAGCGATAAGAAAATGTGCTTTGGGCAGAGTAACAGGACCCTTGCGTTAGGATCTGGCCGCTGGTCTGGGAAGTAATCTCCTTTTCTGTATGGCAGTGCTGAGCCCTGACTTTCAGAACATCATCGGATTGTCTGCAGTACATTAATAAGCGTTTACATTAGTTATGTCTGAATTAAATGATGGTGTATTACTGTAATATGGTTTTATGTTTTCAGAATTACTGTACCTCTGTTATGTAACTGGATATTTGGAATTCTCCCCGAAGAAGTTATGCAAGTGAAAGTATAGCTGGGTCAATGGTGGAGATTTTTCAGTAACTTACAATCGGAGGCAGTGTGGTTTATTGTGGATAGAGGCAACCACACAAGTGCTTCTGCAGTGAGTTTGTGTAGTTGGTGAATAGTATAAACACATATTTGCTCCCACTGTCCTTTAAATCCAACTGGGCAAAGTGAATATGATTATTTGTCATGCTGTGCTGATTGAAGCTACATAAGGCTTATTTCACACACAAAGAGTGTTCCTATTCCAACAATATTTTGGACAAAACTGCTGTTTTAAAGACTTTAAAAATGAATAATGATGATTGGAATAAGAGAGTCAGTGGATAGTGTTTGAACCTACTTCTTTTCTCATTTTTTTCAATATTTGGAGATTAAGTACATCGTTTCATACATATAGAAGGATACTTTTGGACACAGAAAAGTCATGTGAAGTGCATATTTTTAGGTTAAAATGTGTTTGTAAGACATTTCAAAAATGTAATGACTTTAGAATCTTTCCTATAAGCTGATTTGTATGACATGCTCAGGACTTGCCATTAAGCTACCAGGCTGGACCTAGAGTCCAACTGAATTTCAGTTTCGGTTATGGTGCTGAAACTGACCCCAAATCCTTTTTCTGCCCGGTTTTGGTTTCGGCCGAAAGGCTACAGCCATGGTTTTGGTCGAAACTGACTGTGTTTTTTGTTGGAAGACAAAAATTTGTGCTTTGTCTTGATTTTCTTCCTTCCTCCTCCTCCAGTCTGTGAACCTGTAGGTGCTCCTCTCAGACCTATCTTACAATCCCTGGTGGTCTAGGGCTGTAGTGCCAGCTCTGCTTTCAATGTAGCTGCCATAACCTCTAGGGGCAATCTCGTGAGAATGCTGCCAGAGGACAAAGCCAGCCATTTTGAGTGCAGAGCTGGCGTGGCCAGTCTTTGTATTCTTGTTTTTTTTTGTGTGTGTGTGTGTAATGCGCTTTTGCAAGTAATTTCCTGACGTTACTCCTAAGTCTACCACCCTGCAACCTCAGCTCATGTCCTCTAGTTTTACAGAACTGCCAAGCTACCCATTCCAGGAGGGAGACTTTTGGTCAGTCCTGGATTTCTACCTACCTCATCCTGGTGCATTATGGGACCTGCAGCACAGATGTCAATGGATAGAATCATGGACTACAAATACTACACTGCTTTGGGATGTAAGTTTAAACCAGGACCGGCCAAAATGTCTCCCTCCTGGAATGGGTAACTTGGCAGCTTTGAGTTTTATTATTACCCCTTCTCTGGAAGAGATTTGTTTCTATATTAATACCTTTCAAGTATGTAAAAGTCTTCCTGTAGTGGACTGTAACATGAATATTATGGTGGTTTACTTAATTTTGAGAACTGAATTGGTTCAGGATTTATTTGTATAGTGTACCTTTCTTTGCAAGTGATATGCTTGTTTAATTATTGTAATAATGAGAAATAAACAAAAAAAAAAGTATGTAAAACTAAAAGTCTGTTTCATATCTCCCCTGTCCCTTCCTTCCTCTAGGCTATACATATTCAGGTCTTCTAGTCTCTTCTCGTACGTATTATGACAGAAATTCCATTGTCCTACAGCAGCTTTAATTTTAAATGATCAAGCCTGATTCGCTCACACTGACTACTTACTTTGTAGCACTATAATTAAACCACTCTATAAATCATTTCTTTGTTATACAATCCAATGTACACAGATATCACTTATGACATCTTTAATTCAGGGCCCTTTCACACTTTAACAGCAAACATTAATGAGCAGTAAATGCAAAGGCTGTAGGGTAATTGTTAAGAGTGTCATGTCCATTGCAGTTACCGCACACGTTAAGGCTATTCACAATTAGCATGGATGCACTTGCCTCCTTTTAACGGAATAGCACATGGGAAGTCCAATGTGTTCTCTGCAGTGTTCAGTCCACACCCATTCTCTGCCCCTAACGCAGGCAGTTCCCATCCTCTAACACAACATGCAGGTAATAGTGGATTAGTGCGTGCTATCATGCCACTGTGGTGTTATCACACTCACATGGTAGCAGCATGGACTAATTTACATGCTAACTGCTTAACGTACTTTAGTACAGGGTTGTTAATAACTTAGCTTGTTCTCATACACAATACTTAACTCTTAGGTTTGCTCCTGGCCCCCCATACCCCTCCCTCATACAGAACTTCTAGAATAGCAATTAAGGGTGGGTACGCAACTACTAATTGGTGTCAGTTAACCCAATTTAAGCCACTAATTGGCTAATGCCAACTAACAGCCAGTTTTTAAATTGTGTGTGCAAATGATCTTATTCTACAAATTGCTTGTGCAAATTTGTGTGCTGGTCATAAATTTGAGCATGCAAGTTTATAGAATTATGGGGGCTGACTCCTATTTAGGAGGTGCTGAGGACTGCCACACGTTAAGCCAGCGTTATTCAGTTAGTTTGCGCTAAATGATGTTTTCCAAGCCCATTTTCCACCCCTGATATGCCCCTATATGGGGAACCTGGTTCAATTCCCACTGCTGCCTTAATGGTCAGTAGGTTGAGATCTTAGTGAACCGGGTTCAGTTCCCTCTGCAGCTCCCTGTGACCCTGGGCAAGTCACTTAGCCCTCCATTGTGAGCCCATTTTGGACAATTCCAGTACCTGTAAGAAATGTAAACCACTTAGATCTAGATGGTATATAATGACTAATAAATAATATTAGTCAATATTTCATAGTGTCTGCAATAAGACGCTGGCATTTCAGAGCAGCTTGAAACTTGCACTCTCGTACACATGAGTCTCCCAGCATTTTGTGCACAAGTGAAGCTCGGAGGAAATCCCAAGACATTTAGCAGGGGAATTCGGTATAGGTTGCCCAAAGTTAGGTGCTGGGATGGTCATTCCTTGTTCATAGCTCATCTGGTCTTTCCCATGTCAAGCCTTTGTTCTCAGGAGTTCCTTAAGGCATTATCTAATATATACTTTATCTCTTTATTTATTTACTTGTTACATTTGTATCCTACATGTTCCCACCTATTTGTAGGCTCAATGTGGCTTACATAGTACTGGAGAGGCGTTTGCAGACTCCGGTGTAAACAAATACAAAGTGATTCACTCTGCAGCTCCTCAGTACCTCTCCACTCTCATCTCTCCCTACATTTCTCCCCAGGAACTCTGTTCACTGGGTAAATCTCTCTTATCTGCACCCTTCTCCTCCACTGCTGATTCCAGACTCCGTTCCTTTTATCTTGCTGCACCATATGCCTGGAATAGACTTCCTGAGCCGGTACGTCAAGCTCCATCTCTGACCGTCTTCAAATCTAAGCTAAAAGCCCACCTTTTTGATGCTGCTTTTAACTCCTAACCCTTATTCACTTGTTCAGAACCCTTATTTTATCATCCTCACTTTAATATTCCCTTATCTCTTGTTTGTCCTGTTTGTCTGTCCTAATTAGATTGTAAGCTGTGTGGAGCAGGGACTGTCTCTTCATGTTCAAGTGTACAGCGTTGCGTACGTCTAGTAGCGCTATAGAAATTATAAGTAGTAGTAGTAGTGATGTTGTGGTAAGATAAAGTTCATGTGGCTCTTTAGCTGTTTTGGATCATTCCTTGGGGTTTAATTTTTTAATCTACACTGACAACATCCAAATTCTTGCTCCCTTGGATTCCGCTTGTTCCCATGTTATGGCTGACAATTTGACCAAATTAGATAAGCAGTGCTGACTGGCTTTTTGCAAATAAGTCTCATAAAATCCAGCGCTATAATATTTCCTTCTCTGTCCCCTGCTTCAGCGTTTTCTCCTCCCAGGATTTAGGGTATAGACATTCCACTCAGTGATTCTATTTAAATCCTGAGGGTTACGTTTGATTCCTCTTTATCTTTTTGCCCACAGATATCTACTGTTGTCAGTAGATGTGGTTTTACTTTACACAAAATTTGTTCTGTTCAATCAGTGGTTGAAATTTCCTCTTTTAGACTATTTATACTTGCTCTTGTTATTCCTCACATTGACTACTCTAACTGTACCATGGTGTCTTATTAGGAGTTTATAGCTGATTCAATACACAGCCCTTAAACTTCTGTTTAATAAAAGGAGACATGATGATGTAACCCCTTTTTTTTTCCGATTCTGAACACTGGGTTCCAGTCATATTCAAATTTCTTACAAGGATTTGATCAGTTTACAGCAGGGCACCATCTTTTTTTTTTTAAACTTCTCATCCCATATCAGCCGCAGTGTACTGTTCTAGCCAGCAACTCCTTACAACCCCTTTTCACTGTCACATTTGGCTCATTCCTGTTTTACTGCTGAAGCGCCTACGCTATGGAATAGTCTCCCATTTTCACTTAGATCTAAAACGTAGGTTTTCAGAGCACTTTTAAATTTCTGAAACAATCTTATCAAAGCATTTCTACAACCCTAATAATGCTCACTGTTGGCATTTTACTGTCTTTTTCAGTTATGTAATGCATTATCTCCTTTCCTTATTTTAACAGTACCATTGTAAATGCGTTCTTGATTTTTTTTTTGTTACATTTGTACCCCGCGCTTTCCCACTCATGGCAGGCTCAATGCGGCTTACATGGGGCAATGGAGGGTTAAGTGACTTGCCCAGAGTCACAAGGAGCTGCCTGTGCCTGAAGTGGGAATCAAACTCAGTTCCCCAGGACCAAAGTCCACCACCCTAACCACTAGGCCACTCCTCCACTTATTGTCTCTTATTTTTTTTTTTAGCTCCCCCCTATTTTTAACTATGTAAACTGCTTAGATATTACTTATGACTTTACAGTATATCAAAAATAAATTAACTATGATTACCCGTGCTATGCTAGTATTTTGTAATGTGCTGAAGGGAATGGCCTTTACGGAATACTAACTTAGGAGCCCTCTTACTAAGTTGTGGTAAAGGGGGAGCCCTGCTCTAGCGTCAGCGTGTGTTTATGATGCATGCTGGGGCCCCCTTTTACCGCAGCAGGTAAAAGGCTGGCCATTTTTTGGGGAAAAGAAAAGGTTGTGCGGTAATTGAACCACTTAACACATGGCCATTTCGGTTGGGAGCCCTTACCACTAGCCATTGAGATGACAGTAAGGACTCCAGCGGTAACCTGGAGGGTAACATTACTGCTGGTTAAGTTCCAGCGTTATAACAATCTAAAAATTACTGTACCACCGAAATGGTATTCGCTGGGGGGGGGGGGGGGGGGGTGTTGGGCCATTCCTTCAGAACTTTGTTGAAGAATAAACTTTGGTCACCCTGAACATTGTGGTTGACTTCCTTCACTTTTTTGGTTTGATTTGTGTGACTGTGGATTTTTATCAGTGCCTCTTAGAGTCTTGTCATATGCTAATGACAACATCAATGTATAAATCACTTGAATAAAGCTGAAATAATTGATCTCATTACAGGAGCAGAGAATATCATCATGATTTACAGACCGCTTCCCTGAAGAAGTTAGTGAAACCTGGCCGTCAGCAGTGGGTCTGTTTTTGAAGCTTAAAAGCTCAAATATACATAAAATATTTTTTTTCTGCAATGTAGAGTTGTTCTACACAGTATTGAGATTCATTTTACATCAAGTTTTATACAAAAGTGGACTGATTGAAGGCATTGGAAGGAGTAGTATAACTCCAAATGTGAGACATGCCGTTCTGATGGTGCTCCCCCAAAATATTTATAATTCTTATTTTTGTGTTATATGTGGTCAGCTGTCTAATAAGAAATTGTGATTCTACAGTTCTAAGTTTGCAGAGATACCATTATTGCTGGGAAATGATATAGTTTGAACCAGTGACGATCCTAGGTCGGCTGCCACCCGGGGCGGATTGCTGATGCGCAACCCCCCCCCCCCCCCGAGTGCATTCTTGGCTGCTGGGAGCAGCCGCGCGGCTCTCGGCTCCCTCTGCCCCGGAACAGGAAGTAACCTGTTCCGGGGCAGAGGGAGCAGGGAAACAGCGGAGCCGACAGGCGTGCGGCTGCTCTCTGCACCCGGCCAGCGGCGTGCACCCGGGGTGGACCGCCCCGCCGCTGGTTTGAACATCAATATAGAGCCATTAATACAAAAATTATCCATTTTACTGCTGTGCTAAAAATGGTCTTAGTCTGCGGGCAAGATCTGCGGTAAGGTCTAAGGTCACTTTTTTAGCACTGTTTTGTAAAAGGACCCTTCATGTTCAGTAACACCAAGCATAGCAAACTTTTCAAAGTCTTGTGATTTTATTGTTTGCTGGTAATTTATATATTTTTATAGAAATAAAAGTTAACAAGCAAAAACAAAAAAAACAGAGTACTATAGAAGGTGATATCTTTATTAAGTTTTTAACATTTCCACTCACATGTAAGCAGATGATAATAAAGAACTATCAATCCAAAAGTTAATAAAAATTCAAATTTAGCCCACAATATCCAGGGTTCAAGAGTAAGGATATAGGTTCTACCTTAAAACCCTTCTATTGGACCAACTTAATACATTCTTTGATTAACTTTTGTAGCTATAAAACCCCCTCAGTCTTTAAAAAAATCTATTGTTAGTCCAATAAAAGGTTTCACCTTATATTTTTTTCATTCATTTATTTTGCTTTTTAACCTTTGTTTCTGTACTTTCAAGTGGATTAATACAGCAACCATAGTAATTCAAACATTTAAAAAAATTATCACTATAGATCTAACTAAAATAAATTAAATATAAAACCAGTTCTTATATTATTACTTGTTCAAGTTGGGAAAAGCAAAAAAACACAATTTATAACCAATATAAAATAGTGATTAATAAATACAAAAATATAATTGATATTATAAAATATACTTTCTATTTTAATTTAAAAAATAACTTAGGTTGTCCTCTTTATAAAATATCAGGTGGACTCGTGGCTTGCTTGGAGGATCCTAGAACCTAATAAGATAAATGGAAACTAGTTAGTAAAGCAGCAGGCTTATATTCTAATTATCCTAAAGTTGGCTAATCTATTAAAAATCAAATTTGCTATAAATAAATTGGCAGCATAATAATAATAAAACTAAGGTATTTTTTATTAAATAAAAGTCTTCCCCAACCCTAAACAAGTGAATTGCCAGGTACCGCAGATCTGTAAACCTTGCATCAGTGTGAGTAGTTTAAAAATATCACCCTAAATCCTCCCCCCCCCCCCCCCCCCGTGAGCAGTCATGGTCCAGGGCCACAACCCAGTTGGGTTTTCATTATTTCCACAATAAATATGCCCGAGATTGGTTTGAAGTACTGCCTCCATTGTATGCAAACAGATCTCATGCATATTCATTGTGGACATTTTTTTGCTGTCCTAACTTTACCAGGGCAGTCACTCGGTTAGCAGCCTGAAAATTGCTGTTAACCAACCCAGGTTGTGCCGTCTGGATAGTGCCAAGGCTGTCTGTTTGGATTTTTGGTTGCATTATTCGGATAATGCTACTGAAAATCCAGGTATTAGCCGGGAAGAGCCATCCCTACCCGGATGGGCGCTGTTGAATACTGACCCATTCTTTATTTCCTGTACCCAGCATCAGCCCACATTTGCTCCTAAAGCCTTGGTCTTCATTCCCACTGCCAGAGGCTGCTGATGGGCCAGGTTTTCAGGATATCCCTAACGAATATGCCTCATAAACTAGGCTATACGGTCTTCACCTGTCCACACCATATATTTATCATAAACTACTACTTGTCGACTCTCACAGTTTCTATTTTGCAATCATTTTAGTACTTTGTTGGGGGGGGGGGGATATATATTACTTGGTTTGCTATTTGGATAAAACATGTAATAAATGATTGCAAGATAGAAACTGAAGAAGCAGTGGCGTAGGAATGGGGGGGGGGCGGTGGGGCGGTCCGCCCCGGGTGCACGCCGTTGAGGGGGTGTCGTCTCCATTGGTTCCTTGCTCCCTCTGCCCCTCCCGCCCGCCCCTCACTGCCAAAGTAAGGTACAAAGCGCTCCGGGGGGGGGGGGGGGGGGGGGGGGGGGAGGGTGCGCGCCAGAGGAGGGGGGCGCCGCGCTGCACCCGGGGGGGTGCGCGGCGGCAACCCGCCCCGGGTGCCAGCCACCCCCGCTACGGCACTGTGAAGAAGTAATTTATAATGAATATGCTTGAAAGAAATTTGCATTCTTACTACCTCTATTTATGCAACTCTCTCAGGCACATTCATTAGGGTTATTGGCAGCCCTCTGGGACTGGGAGTAAAGGCCACTGTCCTTAAGCATCATGATAGGTAAGAAAGAATCCAAGTTAAACTATCACCCGCTCCGCTGCCCACCGTTTCAGCAGTCAAGTGAGTATTGATAGGAAGTCTTTAGTTTTTACCTGTGTCTACAAATTACATTTCAGTTAAAATGTTGACTGCAGACATTAGCAGTAGCTTGGAAAGTAATTTTAAAATGGAAATACCTCTTTCAGGGCGATAGAGTGGGGGACTGCCGAAACACCTTTTGGAAGTAATGGTACAGACGCTTCAGGAAGTTCCCAAGCTCAATTTCCGTTGTGTTTTTTTCCAGTGGGCAATGTCTTTCCTATGGGAGAAGGTGAGATAGAGCCATGAAATATGGGATAGATCGTTGATGAAAAGTCAATTTGTCACTAACACAATAGCAAATACATTACAGCAATGAAAGGTCTTCAAATAGTTATATAGGAGGAAAAATCTCCACATTGCATCTGTTTTGATGCAGTGTAAAAAAAATGCATTGGGGTTCAATATCTGCTGGGATTTGACAACATATCTCAGGAATTCTACACAAGTAAGTGGTGGTGGTTGGGGGGGGGGGGGGGGGTCAAAGGACAAATATGGGGTGATTTCTGTAATTCCAAAGCTTTGGTTCGGATCCATTCTAAGATGATAGCCTAGTGCATTAGGCTGCTGCCCGGACGATTGTATCTCAACTTATAGATACCTTTCTGAATCTGTTGTCATGTACTATGCAGCAGGTTATTTTTGAAGCATCTTCATGTGAAAATAGAAGCATTTCTACATGTTGATCACACACATATGTAATTGGCAGTTTCATAAAGGTGCTATTTACGTGTGGAAATCTAGCCCATGCAGTGATTTCAAAGGGAGTATGGCTTGGACAGGCCAACTATCTGCAAGTGCTGTGCATCACCTATTTAACAATGCAGGGAAGTTTTCCCTGGTGGATTTTCCACCAGCTCAGAGGCATGCACAGATTTTTAGAAAGTGGTTGTTTGTCAGGGGATTACACAAGGGATTATGAGAGCAAGTCTCCTTTATCCCTTGTTCTTTATTTTTGACTCACAGCATACCCTGAAGAAAGCACTGCATGATGGCTGAAATGTCAGAGACCTGGACAACTGAAACAAAAAAAAAAAAATAAATAAATAAAAAAGCAGCCTCCTACAGTGGAGGAGTAGCCTGGCCCCTGCAGATTTTGCCCTGGACCCCCCTACCATCGACCCTCTCCACCTCCTCCTCCCTCCCGCACGCCCGCCACCAACCCGTCGCCGATCTTTGCTGGCAGGGGACCCCAAGCCCCCGCCAGCCGAAGTCCTCTCTTCCATGCAGGATGCAAGTTGCAACGCTTCCTGTTCTTCTGAGTCTGGCGTTGTACGTGCAGGACGTCAGACTCAGAAGAACAGGAAGCATTGCAACTTGCAGCCTGCATGGAAGAGAGGACTTCGGCTGGCGGGGGGTTGGGGTCCCCCGCCAGTAAAGATAAGTGACAGCAGCGGGGGAGGGTTGGCGGCGGCGGGAGGGGGTGGAGAGTGTCATGGGTGGCAAGGGGGGGGTCTGGCAGTGGTGGGGGGTCCGGAAATGAGGGGGGGGATCGGTGGCGCCGGGGGGGGGGGCTAAAATGTGCCCCCTCCCTCTGGCTCTGGCCCCCCCTACCGCCAGAGTCCAGATACGCCCCTGGTGGTTAGTGCAGTGGACTTTGATCCTGGGGAACTGAGTTCAATTCCCTCTGCAGCTCCTTGTGACTCTGGGTAAGTCACTTAACCCTCCATTGCCTCTGGTACAAAATAAGTACCTGAATATATGTAAACCGCTTTGAATGCAGTTGCAAAAACCTCAGAAAGGCGGTATATCAAGTCCCATTTCCCTATGTATTTGGTGGCACTTATATGTATAGGTTTGTAGTGGGATGGCTACACGTGGAAGCTGCCAGGGTTGTGCCACTAATTCTTTCCACGTATATACTTGTAAAATGACTGCTTCCACTGTGTGTGCTGCTAAAAACTCCTTCATGTCCTTATGTGTATTTTATATAAGGCCCCACATTCGATAGGGCCTTTAGTAAAATAGTGCTGGAACTGAACTGGGCATATCAGTTCTGATGTCAATGTTCTCTGTAAAATGGGCTTCAGAGGCTGAGAAGGGTGAAAACTTGACACTACCAATGTTTGAGATGAAGAGCTGATACAGAATTTGAGCAACTGTAAAATTCACTTATTTTGCCGTATCAGTCACTCTTTTTGGTATAAACCTTGTCATCTTTTGTGAAATCAGGTGCAAGAGAAAGTATTTTATTTTTCTTACAATGATAGGGGTGCAGCCTAATGGTTAGTGCAGTGGGCTGACAACCTGGGGAACTGGGTTAAATTCCCAAAATGTTCAGAGATATACCTAGATCAAAAAAATCCAAACCAAGAAGGTCTGAGAACCCAATAAGCTATTGCTATTGCTCTTGGGGAAAAGGACCTCGGTCAAACCAAGCAGACGTAAATTGCTCAATCTGCTTTCAAATGTGGTTTCCATATCTTTCACCGGTCCTAAAACCCCAATTTAATTGTCCTTGTATCATCTGTTCATCTCAAACTCTATTCACCACACCCTCAATGGGGCCTGTTTCATGATCATATTAGGCTTTTTCAGGCGTTTGACGTGGCTTAACAGAACAGTGGTGCTGTGCTTGCAGTGTGCTCAATATTAATACTTTTGTACGCACTGTGAGTCACTAGGGACAGAGAAAATACCTGTTTATAATAAACGTAAACAGCTTTGGTTGTACTACAGAAAGGTGATATATCAAATCCATGACCCTGACCCTTTACCTGCTACATAGTGGAGTGGCCTAAGCATTCGTGCAGCGGGCTTTGATCCTGGCGACCTGGCTTCGATTCTCACTGCAGCTCCTTGTGATCTTGGGTAAGTCACTTAACCCTCTAGTGCCCCAGGTACAAACACTTAAGAGCCCTGTGTACTAAGCTGTGTTAGCATTTTTAGCGTGCACTAAGCATTAGAGTATGCTAACCATGTAGATGCCTATAATATTCCTACGGGCGTCTACACAGTTAGCATGTGCTAATTTTTAGAATGCATTAAAAATGCTAGCGCAGCTTAGCAAACATGCATATACCCCTGGATTCTATATAATGCGCTTAGATTTAGGTGCCAAAATCAGTGCGGATTCTATAACACTGCGCATAACTTAATTGGCTTAACAAGCTAATGAGCGCTGATATCAGCACTTAACGAGCAATAATGAGCACTAATTGGCACTGATTAGAATTTAGGTGCACAACTCACTAAGCGTATTCTGTAATGATGTGCGCTGAACTTCTAATGCAGGCAAGGGAAGTGGGCTTTTTGTGGGTGTTCCAAAATTTAGGTGCCTAGTGGTAGAATATAGCCCAGTGCGCCTAAATCTATGCGCCAGGATTTACGCCATGTTTTAGCTGATGTAAGTGGATGTGCGCAGATTTAGGCACTGAAATATCAACTAAGCGTATTCAGGCGCCATATGTAGAATCTGATCCATAATGTGTACAGTGCTGTGTACTTCTAGTAGCGCTATAGAAATGATTAGTACCTTTACCACTTTGTTCTGGCAAATGCTTGTTGTATTAATAGGCAGAGATTGTCCTGTTCATTTGTATAGTCCTTGTAGCTTAACTTAAGTGTCATGTGCTTATCAGTGAGTCTCACAGCTCAGGAAGGGGAACAGTTGTTCTACTTGTTTTAAAAGACGATGATTCAGAGTAAATATGCAGATCTTTTGCAAATAAGCTGCTTTAGCTTATTTGAGTGGAGTGGAATGGGTAGATGTGAATCATTTTGTTTACTCTTTCAAAAAATACTAGGACTAGGGGGCATGTGATGAAGCTACAAAGTAGTAAATTTATTACGAATCGGAGAAAATATTTCTTCCCTTACATTGGAGCCGACTCTGTGGGTGCTGTGGGTGCTTGAGCACCCCCAATATTAAGAAAGTTCCTTGTATGTGTCCAGGGAGGGATTATTTTCATTGGGTTTAGCACCCCCAATAATTTTGAAAAGTTGGCTCCTATGTTCCCTTAACGTGTAATTAAACTCTGGAATTTGCTGCCAGAGAATGTGGTAAAGGTGGTTAGCTTAGCGGGGTTTAAAAAAGGTCTGGACTGCTTCCTAAAGGAAAAGTCCACAGACCATTATTGAATTGACTTGGGGAAACTCCACTGCTTATTTCTGGGATAAGCAGATTAAAATGTATTGAACTTTTTCGGGATCTTGCCAGGTAATCATGACCTGGATTGGCCATTGTTGGAAACAGGATGCTGGACTTGATGGACCTTTGGTCTGTCCTAGTGTGGCAATACTTATGTACTTATGAAA
Source organism: Microcaecilia unicolor (assembly GCF_901765095.1). Taxonomy (NCBI): domain Eukaryota; kingdom Metazoa; phylum Chordata; class Amphibia; order Gymnophiona; family Siphonopidae; genus Microcaecilia; species Microcaecilia unicolor. The sequence goes on along the minus strand of NC_044038.1, from coordinate 173,525,760 downwards.
CTGGACTCTATTTCGTGTGGTAGAGGTACTGACGGGTGTGGGCAGAAGAACTGAGAGTCACTGACAGAAGAAAAAGACCACAATGTGGAGTGGGGGAAGGGAGAATGAAAAGGAAGGGATGGGATGGAGGATGTCGGAGAGAGGGGAAAGGAGTTAAAAAAGAGAGTGGAGACAAGAGAGAAAAAAATGTATTGTGTTTGTGAGTCAGAGAGAGCAGACTGCACCTGCACTAGCACTGTGTACCATAACCAGAAACACCCTCAGTATTTATTAATTCAGACTAGACTCATGCCTATTTTAATTCTGTATTCTTACAAGTATTTACATTTGTCATATTTTAACTGGTCTTGTTTCCAAGCTGTACTTACAGTCTTGACATGTTTCTTCAATAAGAAATCATTGAATAAGTCCTTCAGTTTCTGCAGTTCATAGTCCTCAGTATCAGAAACATTCTTTAAAGCCTTCTGAGCTTTGCAGACGACTTGACTTAGAGATTGACCCTGCAAAAAGCACGAATAAAAGCAAAGTGTGAGAGCAGATTCGAGAGAGACTCCCCCAGACACAGTCTGCTCCTAGGAAGCAGTTTGATTTCTATAGTAAAGAGTTCCAAAGGAAACATTCCCAGAAGATCTAAATCCAACACCTATCCTACATCTGTCAATTTTCAGAACAGTATTTTATGAACCACATGCGTCTAGACTTTCTGCTTTGAAAAAAAAAAGATGGTGTTGGTTGTTGGTAGTGAAATTATGGGAGTCATCTTTAACCACAGTTATACAACAGTTGAGCAACACAGTTCGACTTCCTGCATGTAGGAATGGGATTGTCTTCCTTTACGGTTTATACTCCTTACTAATTTCTATTTAGGTTTACATTATTAAAATAGTAACTGCCAGCAGATAAAGACGTGTATGGTCAATCCAGTCTACCCAACAAGGTCTCCAGAGTTCGTATCTGGTATTCTGCGCAGGTTCCATTTCTTCATGAATAACCACTGGCATCAAAAATTGCACCTGACAGAATGTTATCTGGTTTTCTTGTTCTGTGCCATGTTTTAAAAGAAATAATATGGGAGAAAACCCTTGCTATGCCTATTAAATTTGCTTAAGGGGAAACTCTAATGCAATATTCAAATATTCCCCAATAAGCATAACACTCTGAGAGAGCAAATAATAAATAAATGAAAGTGGAAAGGCAGTTAGCTTAGCGGGGTTTAAAAAGGGTCTGGATGGCTTCCTAAAGGAAAAGTCCATAGACCATTATTAAATTGACTTGGAGAAAATCCATTGCTTATTTCTGGGATAAGCATCATAAAATGTATTGAGCTTTTCTGGGATCTTGCCAGGTATTTGTGACCTGGATTGGCCACTGTTGGAAACAGGATACTGGGCTTGATGGACCTTTGGTTTGTTCCAATGTGGCAATACTTATGTATTTATGAAGCCCTCAGTGTGTATGTTCACTCCAGTAAGGTAATAATAACATTGTACAGAGGCATTACTACAGCTGTTGAAACCAGGAAAACCCTGGTAAACCCCTGGTTTTCATGCCCAATCATCGGGACATCCAAATGTGCAGTAATGATGCGATAACCACAGTGAAATAATAAATGTGAAAAATCAATCTATAACTGCAATAATCAAGTTCAGAATATTCAAATTGCTACAATGACCATCCCATGCAAAAACTTAAATGGGGCTCTCTTGAACGAAAGGACTGCAGCTGAATTGTTTACCAGTTCAGACACCCTCATTTTGAGATAAGTGGCATCTTTTTGATTGTCTGATCCTTTGGGGTGTATTCACTGAACATTGATGAGTTCTTTCTTTAAGTTTTTGTAAGGGATGGACATTGGTTGTGTGAACTTTGAGACTGTAGCTATTTGAATACTCTGAACTTGATTATTGCAGTAATAGATTGATTTTTCACATTTATTATTTCAGTGTGGTTATCACACCATTACTGCACCTTTGGATGTCCCAATGATGGTGCATGAAAACCGGGGCTTTACTGGTTACAACAGTTGTTGTAATGCCTCTGTGCAGTGTTATTATCACCTTATCGGAGTGAACACATGCACTGAGTGCTTCCATTTTCATTTAATCATTATTTGCTCTCTCAGAAGGTATGCTTTTTCGGAATATTTGAGTATTGCATTAGTGTATATATATATATTTCCTATTTGAGTTCTTGCTAGTTTAAGGGGAAACTCTCTGACAAAACCTCTTTCTTATTTTACATACATTAGGCAATACCTAACACGGATCTGATTTTATCTTGGAAACTATTTGCAAGCTTGTGGTATGATAAGACCTGCTTTGATTGAGGGCCGGCAATTTTTAGGGGTCTTATCATGGTTGATGATCCATCCCATCCACAGGAAACCTCTGCATTATAAGCAGGGTTTGATTTATAATAATAATAATAATACATCTTTATTTATAACCCGCTATATCTTTAAAAGTCTAAGCGGGGAACAAATAACATACAAAATATTAAAAAAAAAACCCAAACAATAAAAAATATTTCTTTACACAACAAACTATACAAAAAAACCTCTATAATTCAAACATACAGCAGATTAAAATTGATATGGTATTAAAATAATTTATACATCAGAGGAACCAAAAGCCTGAAGAAATAAATGAGTTTTCAATGCTTTTTTTAAACTGGTCCATATCTCCTCTGGAATATGACTGTTATATCAGGCTCAAATACAGGAGTTCAAAAACTACAGCCCATGGGCCACCTCTGGCCCATGGAAAGTCTTTTATGGCCTGCCAAACTTTCCCACCCCAAACAGCAAGGTTTACTTTTTTGGCGGCCTGTGTGTGGAACGGCAACAATACTTCCGATTGTGCAGTGATAGTTTCTACAGCCATTGTCAGCAGAGGAAAACCATGAGGTGGGGGGTGGGGGGAGGAAAGGGAAGGAGAATGGAAAGGAAGAGAAGGGGGAAATCAGTGAGAGGAGAAGGGAGCAACTCCTCAGTACCTCTCCACTCTTATTTCTCCCTACACTCCTCCCCGGGAACTCCATTCATTACGTAAATCTCTCATATCTGTACCCTTCTCCTCCACTGCCAACTCCAGACTCCGTTCCTTTTCTCTTATGCACCATTTGTCTGGAATAGACTTCCTAAGCCAATACGTCAAGCTCCATCTCTGGCCATCTTCAAATCTAGGCTAAAAGCCCACCTTTTTGATGCTGCTTTTAACTCCTAACTCCTATTCAACTTGTTCAGTATCCATGTCTGTTTTATCATTCCCACCTTAGTAATTCCCTTATTTGTCCTGATTAAATTGTAAGCTCTGTCAAGCAGAGACTGTCTCTTCATGTTTAAGTGTACAATCTACTTCTTCTCCCTCCCCCCCCAAGGGTAGATGCCAGGGTGGGAGGCAAGTAGTAGGGTTTCTGCCAATGTGGCATGGTTTCTTTGTGCTATACCTCTGGGCACCTGGAACCTTGTCCCCTCCTCAGCACTTGAAAAATCAATGAAAGGGTCAAATTCCAACAAGGGACTCTTTTCTCTATTGGCCCTGTCAGTGATCTGAAATATCCTAAGTGGCCTGTTTTTTGAAAGATTTGGGGACCCCTGCACCCAGGTTCATCTCTTTTCTATGGCCATCTCACCCCATAGGCTACATAGGTGGAGGAGTAGCAAAACTGACAACAGAGTCTCATGGCATCTTTATAAACTAACCAACTCACTGAGGCAGGACATGCATCTGCTGAAGCTTGCATTTCGATTTACTGGTTACCTTAAGTAGAGAGGTATGGTAGCCGTGTTAGTCCAGTCTTAAGGTTATCAATAGAAATCAAACAAAATAAAACATGGAAAAGAAAATAAGATGATACCTTTTTTATTGGACATAATACATTTCTTGATTAGCTTTTGAAGGTTGCCCTTCTTCGTCAGATCGGAAATAAGCAAATGTGGTAGCAGATAGTATATATAAGTGAAACATCCAAGCATTACTTCCGATCTGACGAAGAAGGGCAACCTTCAAAAGCTAATCAAGAAATGTATTATGTCCAATAAAAAAGGTATCATCTTATTTTCTTTTCCATGTTTTATTTTGTTTGATTTCTATTGATAACCTTAAGACTGGACTAACACGGCTACCATACCTCTCTACTTAAGGTAACCAGTAAATCGAAATGCAAGCTTCAGCAGATGCATGTCCTGCCTCAGTAAGTTGGTTAGTTTATAAAGATGCCATGAGACTCTGTTGTCAGTTTTGCTACTCCTCCACCTCCCCAAAAACTCTCTTGGTTTTTGCTCTCTTGACTCATGATTTCAATTGTGGTGTTTTTCCTTTTTGTTAGATACAGTTTCATTCTGTTATTCTTTACCTGTTCATTGAAGATCTGTGGCACAAAATTGATGCTGCTGTGGTTTTCCTGAGGATAAAAAATGACTACATTAAGATTCTGATTTACAAATGAAACATGGAGATTGAATGTAGTGAATCCTGTAAACATTTACATGGGTAAGAGGCGAGCTGATGCTTATGGGGCATTACCAGTGACAGCATCAAAGAAAGATGCAACTCAGTCTGTAGCAAATGGCATGATTGCTGTTAGCACCTGGGCTCTCAACAATAAATTGAAATTGAATGCGCAAAAAACCAAGGTCCTGTGGTTCCAAAATCAGGGAGGCGAGGTCCCATCATCAATGTCTCTGTCCAATGGTCAAAGTTTTACAGTTGAGTCTGAAACCAGAGTACTAGGGGGTTTGCTTGATTCTTCACTCACCTTCTCTTCCCATATTAACCAACTATGGAAGGGGAAAGGGAAATGGGACTTGATATACCGCCTTTCTGAGGTTTTTGCAACTACATTCAAAGCAGTTTACATATATTCGGGTACTTATTTTGTACAAGGGGCAATGGAGGGTTAAGTGACGTGCCCAGCATCACAAGGAACTGCAGTGGGAATCGAACTCAGTTCCTCAGGATCAAAGTCCACTGCACTAACCACTAGGCTACTCCTCCACTCAAGAAAACACTATTCAAAATGAGACAGCTATGTCTAGTCAGATCATTCTTCGACCAAAAAGCCTTTGCACCACTAGTCCAAATGTTAGTTCTACCTCACTTGGATTACTGTAATGTTCTATTTCATGGCATTAAGTGTCAATATCAGAAAAAAACCTGCAAATTATACAGCTGCTAGACTTAATATACAGATTAAATACACATACTAGTTTTTCAACTCATCTTAACAAATTGCACTGACTTCCCATAGCAGAAAGACTCAAGTTCAAAGCTGCTTGTTTAGTTTTTCAAATCTTACAGGGTTTCACCTCTGAACTGCTAAGACCACTTCATTACGTTTGGTCCAGTCTAACAGACAAAGAACAACTGGTGCTAGCGTCACCATTTAAAAAGACAATTCAAAATTAGAAGATTTTCAGTTTTCTATTCCCTGTACTTGGAGTCAAAATATGGAACTCTCTACCTATTGCCATCAGAACAGAAAACAGCTACCTTAGCTTCAGGAAGAGGCTAAAAACCTTTCTCTTCCCAAAGACTGCTTCATAACAATCCATTGATTAATAGCTCCTAGTATCATCCATTATCCTTTCCTATGATGTTTTTGGTCTCATGCATTACACCAATGGTCTCTAATTGTTTTCATACCTCACAATAACATTATTGGTTTTTGTCTCACCTAGAATGTAAACTGCACTGAACCCTGGAAAGGGGATATTAGCAGTATAAAAGAATCGACTTGATTACTTATCAGGGTCTGTGTCTGCTTTCAGTTCCACCCTGCTAATTTTGAAACATTGTGGTAACTGCAGAAAACCTACAGAATAAACAATTTTTCTTGCTGTAAATTACTTTGTATATTTAAATTTCCAGTGACTACAAGTTATTATTATTAGGGATTTAGTTACCACCTTTTTGAAGAAATTTACTTGGACATAGGCAACAGACAGCTACAGTAGTAAAAATGTTCAAATAACAGTTCCCCTTAATTGTATAAAAGGTGTCACAAATTGTGTGCACAAGTTTGGGTGTGTGCAATGATTGGCACTAATTAGATTTAATTGGCATTTATGCACTTAAATTTGACGTGTCCCAAAAAGGCAGACTGCAAAGTTGTGTTATGTGCACTTACCTTGTAAATATATTTTTCAGTTAAATTGTTCAGCGTTTTTAGGACCTCTTCCAGCCATAACTCTTTCATAGTGTCCTTCAGCACAGCAGCATGCGAACACTGCAGGAAGCAGAAGATAACACACGTGATGCACAAAAGCTTCAGCATCCTTCTTTCTTTCTCTTTGTGACACTTGTTCAGGCCAAAGTGATAGAAGTGCCTTTCTCTCTTCCTTCATTTTATAGTAGTAGAACAGGAAGGCCAATTATGTACTGTCATGATACGTCAGACTTAGATTTCTGATAGGCAAAAATTATCTTGATCAAAAAATTTGACAGCCTTTAGGAAATGTCAGCAAGTAGTTACCATATTTGGAAGCACATAAATATTGCAGATGAGATGGTTTTTGTGTGTTGTTTATATAAGTATATACATAGTTGTTGTATTTTTTAATAAGAATATTTTAATGTGAAGAGTCTTTTGCTGACCCATGTTTGCTCCTGCTCTTTTGTATTTTTTTTTAAATTTTTTATTTACAACCATTTAAATTTTTACAAGCGATAAAACTTGCCGGAAATACAGAGAAAATAATATATAGGAATTATTTCAGTCAGGTAATTCTATTCTCTTCCTTAGACCACTAAATAGGGAAAGTGAAACTAGACAAGGAGATCAATTAAACAGTAAACAGAAAAAAAAACGTGGTATTAACCTGATTATCCCCAGATATTACTCGTCTAATTCATTATTCCACATTGATCATCTGGTTGGCTTCTTCAAGGCCAATACGGTGTATAGTCAAATCATTTCATTGAAAACATACTTATTGTCCAATATTAGTTAGAAATAATACATCTGATTACATTCTTTCTCTTTAAAAAACCAGAAGTTATTTAACAATATATATACTTAAGTCTCTAATTCAAATCCCACTGATTAAAGTAATCCCAGTTTTCACAGGCTTCACTCCTTTTAAAGTAATAATTGAGGAAATATTTCTGAGGAAAACTTTAGGAGTCATACCCGGAACTCTGGGAAAAAGCTCTTTTGTATTTTGAACTCAGTTGGAGCCAGGAGTTGGATCTGGTGCCACAAATCTCCATTTGCAGCTACCTGAGGAATGATTCCCCCTATTTTCTAAATCCCCTCCAACCTTTAGACCAGTCATTGCAGGAACAGTCCTCAGCTGAGTCACACAAGGGCTCCTTATGGCACTCTGCAATCATGGGCCCAAATCCAACCATTTATTTAATTTATTGTGACATACCCCACATTATACAATAATGAGTTGTTTCAATGTGGCTTACAATAGGGTTGTAGCGTTACGAGCAGGGGGTTAATAGGAACTGACAGTTTGGTTTATGGAGTATACGGTAGGAGCAATTACGATTAAATCCACATGGAGTGATATATAAAAATGACTTGTCTGAAATTATAGATAAAATTAATCTCAGCTTCCAAGTTATGAATTCATGGGCGGATGCATTCCAACTGAAACTCAACGCAGAAAAAACACAATGCCTTATATTATCATCGCAGTATAATAAAATCAACTATACCAATATAAATATACTAAACCACACTCTTCCTGTTGCGGACAACCTAAAACACTTAGGTGTAACAATCGATCATAACCTTAGTCTAGATAACCACGTGAAAAATGTTACAAAGAAAATGTTTTATGCAATGTGGAGGCTTAGAAGAATAAAACCTTTCTTCCCAAGAGAGACATTCCGCAAACTAATGCAATCACTGGTATTGAGCCATTTGGATTACTGAAATTCCTTATATGAGGGATGCAAAGCTCAAACCATTAAGAAACTCCAGACTGCCCAGAACACCGCAGCCAGACTGATATTCGGAAAGGCGAAATAATATAGTGCTAAACCCCTTCGAGAAAAATTACACTGGCTTCCACTAAAGGATCGAGTTACATTCAAAATATGCACCTTAGTTCATAAAATTATTTATGGAGATGCCCCATCTTACATGTCAGACCTTATAGATCTACCAGAGAGAAACAACAAAAGTTCATCACGTACTTTCTTAAACCTCCATTATCCCAATTACAGAGGACTTAAATACAAATCAATACATACATCTAGACACAATTTTATATTGAACTCTTTTATTTTGCCTATTTTATTTACACCCTAATTACTGATAATCATACCCTGTCCTGATATCATTATATTATGTTGTTATCCACTTACCCACTTAATCAACAATTTTCGTATGAACCTTAATAGCAATAACTCTGAAATTCTTCTCCGTTTATATGATTGCCATAATATTCCTATGCTTCTTATCTGTTATATATACTCTGATTCTCTATTCCATCAATGTGATTGTAGTTGTATTATATTGTAAGCCACATTGAGCCGGCAAATAGGTGGGAAAATGTGGGATATAAATGCAGCAAAATAAAATAAATATTCTAGGGAAGAGCGATATAGAGTAACTAGTAGTAGTGAGTGATTGCACTTTTGATCCCATGGAACACTGGTAGAGGTGGTCGGTTCAGTTTCTTGGTGAGGGGTCAGGGTTCATGGGTATGGCATCAGTTAATTTTGTTAGGAGTTGTGTGATACATGCTTTCTTCATGGAAGTGTTCTTTGAAGAAGGCCTTTAGATGTTTTCGGGACTTGGGGGTAATTGTGTCTGATGACCTTAAAGCTTCCAAACAGGTAGAAAAGGCGACAGTCAAAGCCAGAAGGATGCTTGGGTGCATAAAGAGAGGGATGACCAGCAGGAAAAAGGAGGTGATAGTGCCCTTGTATAAGTCTCTGGTGAGGCCCCATTTAGAGTACTGTATGTAGTTCTGGAGACCGCACCTACGGAAAGATATAAACAGGATGGAGTCTGTCCAGAGGACGGCTACAAAATTAGTAAGTGGTCTTGAACACAAAAAATATAGGGACAGACTTATGAACCTCAACATGTACATGCTGGGAGAAAGGAGACATGATAGAGACGTTTAAATACAGTGGGGGAAATAAGTATTTGATCCCTTGCTGATTTTGTAAGTTTGCCCACTGACAAAGACATGAGCAGCCCATAATTGAAGGGTAGGTTATTGGTAACAGTGAGAGATAGCACATCACAAATTAAATCCGGAAAATCACATTGTGGAAAGTATATGAATTTATTTGCATTCTGCAGAGGGAAATAAGTATTTAATCCCTCTGGCAAACAAGACCTAATACTTGGTGGCAAAACCCTTGTTGGCAAGCACAGCGGTCAGACGTCTTCTGTAGTTGATGATGAGGTTTGCACACATGTCAGGAGGAATTTTGGTCCACTCCTCTTTGCAGATCATCTCTAAATCATTAAGAGTTCTGGGCTGTCGCTTGGCAACTCGCAGCTTCAGCTCCCTCCATAAGTTTTCAATGGGATTAAGGTCTGGTGACTGGCTAGGCCACTCCATGACCCTAATGTGCTTCTTCCTGAGCCACTCCTTTGTTGCCTTGGCTGTATGTTTTGGGTCATTGTCGTGCTGGAAGACCCAGCCACGACCCATTTTTAAGGCCCTGGCGGAGGGAAGGAGGTTGTCACTCAGAATTGTACGGTACATGGCCCCATCCATTCTCCCATTGATGCGGTGAAGTAGTCCTGTGCCCTTAGCAGAGAAACACCCCCAAAACATAACATTTCCACCTCCATGCTTGACAGTGGGGACGGTGTTCTTTGGGTCATAGGCAGCATTTCTCTTCCTCCAAACACGGCGAGTTGAGTTCATGCCAAAGAGCTCAATTTTTGTCTCATCTGACCACAGCACCTTCTCCCAATCACTCTCGGCATCATCCAGGTGTTCACTGGCAAACTTCAGACGGGCCGTCACATGTGCCTTCCGGAGCAGGGGGACCTTGCGGGCACTGCAGGATTGCAATCCGTTATGTCGTAATGTGTTACCAATGGTTTTCGTGGTGACAGTGGTCCCAGCTGCCTTGAGATCATTGACAAGTTCCCCCCTTGTAGTTGTAGGCTGATTTCTAACCTTCCTCATGATCAAGGATACCCCACGAGGTGAGATTTTGCGTGGAGCCCCAGATCTTTGTCGATTGACAGTCATTTTGTACTTCTTCCATTTTCTTACTATGGCACCAACAGTTGTCTCCTTCTCGCCCAGCGTCTTACTGATGGTTTTGTAGCCCATTCCAGCCTTGTGCAGGTGTATGATCTTGTCCCTGACATCCTTAGACAGCTCCTTGCTCTTGGCCATTTTGTAGAGGTTAGAGTCTGACTGATTCACTGAGTCTGTGGACAGGTGTCTTTCATACAGGTGACCATTGCCGACAGCTGTCTGTCATGCAGGTAACGAGTTGATTTGGAGCATCTACCTGGTCTGTAGGGGCCAGATCTCTTACTGGTTGGTGGGGGATCAAATACTTATTTCCCTCTGCAGAATGCAAATAAATTCATATACTTTCCACAATGTGATTTTCCGGATTTAATTTGTGATGTGCTATCTCTCACTGTTACCAATAACCTACCCTTCAATTATGGGCTGCTCATGTCTTTGTCAGTGGGCAAACTTACAAAATCAGCAAGGGATCAAATACTTATTTCCCCCACTGTATCTCAAGGGCATTGATGTCAGGAAGTGAGCCTTTTTCAACTGAAGGACAGCTCTGGAATGAGGGGGCATAGGATGAAGGTAAGAGAGAACAGGCTTAGGAGGAATCTAAGAAAGTATTATTTCACAGAAAGGGTGGTGAAGGCATGGAATGGCCTCCCGGTGGAGGTTGTGGAGTTGAGAACTGTGTCAGAATTTAAAAAGGCATGGGATAAGCATGTGGGATCGCTTAGTAAAAGGAAGAGTCTTTTGCTGACCCATGTTTGCTCCTGCTCTTTTGTATTTTGAACTCAGATGGAGCCAGGAGTTGCATCTGGTGCCACAAATCTCCATTTGCAGCTACCTGAGGAATGGGGCAGACTAGATGGGCCATTTGGCCTTTATCTGCCGTCATATTTCTATGTTTCTAAGTGTAGATAGTTGGTTATGCTTCTTATGTCTTTTGCTAGTGAGTTCCAGAATTGTGTGTCCAAGTAGGTGAAGTTGCTGCGTGTATGACTGACTCCTATTCCCCTCCTCAATTAGATCAATTGTACGTTAGATGAAACCATGAAAAGAATATGAAGTAGGTAAAAAAAAAAAAAAAGCATCATGGTAGAAAAAATAAGTTGCCAAAATCTCAATTTATTAAAAAAGAAAAAAAGAAAGAGATTTGGCCTGATGGTTCAGGAACAGTGCTGAGGGGTCTGTATTCAGTCCCTGGACTGGGACCCTGATTAGAAAGCTGCTGAGATAGCTATCAGAGATCCCTGGGAGGAAGGAAGTCTTGGCATTATTTAGCAGGAGATGAGGAGTAGGTGCAAGAAACAAGGAAGCCGGGGATCAGACCCTACTTATCCCACTGATGTTCCATGAGACCATTTTGAGGCTGCTTATTTACCTGTTCAATACTCATGTTATTTTAATCATTCCCATGTTACCTAATGTTATTTGTCTATTTGTCCTGTTTGGCTATCTTGACTAGATTGTAAGCTCTGTCGAGCAGGACTGTCTTCTACAAGTGTTTGTGTACAGTGCTGCGTAAGTCTAGTAGCACTAGAGAAATAGGCGTTCCCAGAGGAGATGAACTACCTTTCTGGCAATTTGGGGTCCTTATTTGCAACACCTAAGTCCCAGAGCACGTAGCTTACTCCTTAATGACGGGTGAATTGTCCACCAGGATAATTATGGCTCCCTTTGGTTCCTGGGAAGGAGGGGAGGGGAGATAATGGGGGTAGGGAATGTTGGGGGGGGGGGGGGGGGGTTGGCCTGTTTAGGTAAGATCTTGGGGTTGAGTTAAATAGCCTATTGAACTGTTACTGAAGATAGTTTGTATTTGACAGTAAGGTGTTTTGTGGCAAATGCATATTTTGTTTGATTAGTTCTTTATAGAGAATATGTTGAAGTAACATGTGGGGGAGATAAAGGGGAGCTCGGGGATAGGGGAGAAATATTCAAAAGTTTGGGATGTTGTTCCGTAATGCGTGGGAGTTATGCAACTTGTTTTTGTCTGTGAAATTTGCTAAGTGGCACGTACTGTTATGGTTTAACATGCTGATTTCTCAATAAAATTGTTTAAACATAAACCCAGCCAGTTCTCAAGTTGAATAAAATAAGAGCATGTTTCAAAAATATTGAAGGGAAATTCAATCATACTTTATTAAATTCTTTATAGACTAATATGATAGACGTTCAAATATTTGAAAGGTATTAATCTGCAAACTAACCTTTTCTGTAGATGGGAAGGCGGTAGAACTAGAGGATATGAAATGAGATTGAAGGGAGGCAGACTCAAGTAAAATGTCAGGAAGTATTTTTTCACGGAGTGGTGGATACTTGGAATGCCCTCCCGCAGAGCCGGTGGTGGGAGGTGGGGCTAGTGGTTGGGAGGCAGGGCTAGTGCTGGGCAGACTTCTATGGTCTGTGCCCTGAAAATGGCAGATACAAATCAAGGTCAAGTATACACATAAAGTAGCACATATGAGTTTATCTTGTTGGGCAGACTGGATGGACCATGCAGGTCTTTCTCTGCCGTCATCTACTATGTTACTATATTTTACTAAGGGGACCAGAACCTTACATGGATTCCTGTGTTAAATTATACGTCAGACTTTTCCGCTTCCTTCCAATGGAAAACTTGTATTTAAAGTCTTGCAATAATGTTTGATATCTCATAAGTCTAGGCTGGTGCAAAAACCTCAACATTTATCCACATACCAGATCTTAGTAGAGATAGATGTATACTCATGAGTAAAGGAAGCAATCATATGTGATGACTGGAAATGCAAATACAGAAAGACCAAATGATAAAATTGTGTTCTTATCATAACCAGCATCGGACGCTTTCTAGTAAAGCAGACATTGGAGGTATTCAAATGAACGGCCAAAAAATTACGTTGTAAAACGGTAGCAAAAAGATTAAAAAAAAGAGAGGGGGAGGGTGGAAAGGCTTATGCACTAGGAAATAAAAAAAATTCTGACATCCCCAAGAAAACTGTTTGCCTCAAAATGAGGTAAACAGTTTTCTTGGGGATTGTCAGAATTTTTTTTCCTAGTGCATAAACAATCTCTAGGGACCGTACATCTAAGGTATATTGGGATATAAGAATGCATAAATAATTCTTGTATCCCAATATACCTTAGGTGTACGGTCCCTAGAGACTGCCAGTTGTAGCGGAGGAGCAGCCTAATGGTTAGTGCAGCGGACGTTGATCCTGGAAACCTGGGTTGTTCCCACTGCCAGCTTCTTGTGACCTTGGGCAAGTCACTTAACCCTCCATTGCCCCAGGTACAAAAACTTAAGGGGCATTTTACTAAGGTGTGAAAGTGTCCTATGTCGCTAACATTTAGCGCATGCTAAAAACATTAGCACGCCTTAGTAAAAGAGGCCCCTTAGATTGCAAGCCCTCTAGGGAGAGAAAAAGTACCTGCATATTTTTAATTTTGTATTTATTGGGATTTAACTGCCTTTATGAAGAGAGTCACTCAAGGCGGTGTACAGCAGATACAGTTTAGCATAAAACTTACAATTTTGTTAACAGCATAACAAAAGTAAAATAACCAAATATAAACATAAATGAGGTAAACTTGAAAACAGTAAATTGAAACCTAATAACAGAACTACAGTGAAACAGTATAAAAAATACACATTTAACAGCACTGGAATTCAAATACCAGAGATATAATACACTATTAGCATAATACTAATGATACACCTAATAAACATGCATTAGCACGTTCAACATAAATATGATGCTAATGATTTTCTACAATTCAGCTTACCATCTAGCTGAGGGACCAAGTACAGATATATGATGGCAACAAGATGCATGATGGTACAGTCAGTTGGGATAAAATTAGATGGCTAGCTAAACTCAAGGCAAGTGCTTTGTATATTTAAGCAAGAGATAAGGAACTGATCTAAGTTACAGTGTGTGTGGTAAGCAAGACTAGGTGCAGAATGAGTGTATAGTCAGTTACTCTATGTATTAAAGGCTTGGGAGAAGAGCCAGGCTTTCACCTGCTTTCTGAAGTAGAGGTAGTCTTGAGTTACATGTAGCCCCTCTCGGAGTAAATTCCAGAGCGTAGGGGCTATTCCTGAGAAGGCTTGCTGGTGGGAATCACATCATACAAATTCCTTTTATGAGATATAATGTATACAGGCTTCGTACGTCTAGTAGCGCTATAGAAATGATTAGTAGTTATGTTTTGAGAGAAAAAACACAGGAGCTAAAGCCTAACGTGGGCCTACCATGCAAAAGAGCACTACAACAGGATGCGCTGAAGCGTCCTGCGGCAGCGTTCCGCTTAGCGCGTGCTGCCATACTAGAAAATATTTTTTTCATTTTTCAGCGCGGGACACGTGCCTGTGCTAATCAGATCACGTGGGCTACCCGATTAGCGTGGGAGCCCTTCCCACCTCCTAAATAGGTGGCAGTAAGGGCTCCCGTGGAAATGGCCACGCACTAATGGAGAAATTAGCACATGGCTATTACAGAAAAATATGGCAAAACAGCCATTTCACCACTGTGTAAAAAGTGGCCACAGCATGTGGAAAACCCATGCACTGACAACAGTACCAGACACTTTTTATATTTAAACGATTTTTATTGATGACAAAACAATACAGTAACATTATATAACCATCTGGCAGTAGCAAAAATACATCCACAAAATACATCTGGAGTGCTCCTATAATTACATGATGTCATCAAATTATAATTCCCAACACTTTTATGAAGGAAGTAACAAAATATCACCAATTACCAACTATACCAAAATGGAAAATCAAATTTCCAGTTATTACAAAAATGAACCTTCCCATTCACAATGAACCTTTCCGCCCTTCTAGAACCCCACCGATCCCCCCACCCTCTTCCCTCCCCCCCATCCTAACCTTATCACCCCATCCTCCCAACAGCCCCTCCCTACTAATCCCCCTCCCCCCTCCCTCCCATCCAGAGACCTGAAAGATCTGATCCTGATCAACATTTAACTCACCCTGCATTAAGAAGTAAACTCCGACCTCTAGGGCTTAGGATGCGTAAGTAGGGACCCCAGAGGGACAGAAACGTAACTCTCTTTCTCTGCGAGGATCTAATCTCGCCAGCCTCCCAAGAAACCAGCTGATGCAACTGATTTCTCCAGTGCCAGTATGCGGGAGGGTCTTTAACCGTCCAATACTGTAAAATACACTTCCTAGCCAATAAGCACATCTTGCGAAGCATCAATACTGCAAAACGATTCTGACCTCTAAATGACCCCGGAAGATCTAAAATTAATTGTTCAACAGTTCCCACAATCTTATTTCCAAGTCTCCCTTCCCAAAAGCCTCGAACCTGAGTCCAAAATCTTTGCAATGCAGGACAGCTCCAAAACATATGTAGCAACGTACCTGGACTCTTTCCACACTTGAGACAATTTGGGCTACGATTCCCTCCCATGTGTGCTAATTGAGTCGTTGTCACATACCCCCTATGGATACATCGGTATGCACATTCTCTCAATCGAGCATCTGATACCAACAGTGGTATGCGCGCCACTGTCCTCGAAATATCCCAAGAAGTACCAGACACTTTTTAGCATGGCTTAGTAGAAGGATCCCAATTCCACAAAGTCTGGGTTTCTTTTTCACTGTTCGCCAAAGAAGATACTTTTGCCACTCTTCTTGTATTCATCCTATTTTGTTTGGCAATTAATCATTATATCAGAAGCAAAAGTGCCGGAGAAACATTGCACTTGAAATCTGGAAATTAAATTGGCTGGTTGACTTGGTGACAACTTGTGATATGGTGAATAGTTACACTGATCTCTCATGAGGGATTTTGTCAAATGCTTTCCGAAAATCTGGATACACTATATAAACTGGCTCCCCTTATCTACGTATTTATTCATTCTTTCAGAAAATTCTAAAACAGTGGTAAGGCATGACTTTCCTTTGCTAACGGTTAGAGCCGAGGACTGAAAAACAGGGGAGTCTGGTTCAAATCCCACTTCAGTTCCTTGTGATCTTGAGCAAGACACTTTACCCCCCTTCCCCCCATTGCCTTAGGTACAAACTGAGATTGTGAGCCCTACAGGGACAGGAAAATGCCTACTGTAACTGCATGTACACTACTTTGATAGCTTTCAGGCAAATCGATGTTGGCTCTTTCCCATTAAACCATGTCTCTCCGTATGTCCAGTAATTCTGTTCTAATTGCTTCTACAGTGTTGTCTGATACAGGTGTCAGGCTCTCACTGGTCCACAGTTTTCTGATCACCTCTGTGCTTTATTGAACAGGTTTCAAGCCTTGCACTAAATAATGCATGTTAATGGCATAGTATGCATGTTAGCTGTTACTAAAAAAAGCCCTTTTGTTGGATATACATATTTAGAACCTGCGTATCATTTCATATTAACTTCTGATCTCATAAATGACTTCCTATACCATTTTGGTTACTTCTAACCTATCTCTATCCTTTCTGAGAAACGGCCTCAAGAGCTGAACACAGGTCTCACCGGTGACCTTTACAATTCTACCATCACTTCCTTCTTTTCAACTTGCTATACTGTTCCCTATGCATCCCGATATCCCTCTGGCTCTTGCTGTTCACAACTCACAAGTACCCACACACACTACAATCTAGAGAAAGGGTTTTCAGTTTTATTATGTATGTTATGCTTTTTTGTAATGTATAATATTTTTGAGATAAACTTTGTTGGTTCTCTCTCTGGGGAAAAAAGACAGTCCACAAGTACAAAAAATATTAGCAAGCTGTATCAGGTTATTGTTACAGCATCAAAGTCAAGCAGCACAACCTACATCAGAAACAGAAAATCCAGACACCAATTGTCTAGGAAACTTTTTATTTTAAAGACACAGATAGAAAAACAAAGCTTTGTGTAAACTCTGGCAACAGACGCCCTCCTGTCTCTGGAGTTTGTCAGCGCTTCTGCACCTCCAGATCCCGGGGCATTAATGAACGTACGAGTCGAGAGAGCTAACACTACATTTTACAATCTCTGAGCACTGGTCAATATTCTTCCTGATCCTGTAGAAACTCTCCACGTACTCTGAACGGCCCAGCAACTCCACAAAGTCTTCATCGTGTGTTATGATAAGAAGCTGGAAGTTGCGTTGCTGTGAACGGCTCTTTATTATCCTGCGGAACAAAGGGCCCAGCGTTAAAACTCAGCATTTCATCTTCTGCTTTACACTCTAATTACAGTAGCTTGATTTTATCAAAAAAGGGTCTTGGTACAATTACAATTCAGCATTTTAGAAAACATGCACATTCCCACCCTCTAGGCTGAATAGCCAGTCAGTGCAATTAACACTAATGTGTGTGAAAGCTTCTAAAGAGAACAAAAGTTAAAGCGGTAAACTGATTAACTGTAGCAGAATGAGTGGAGGGGTTTGAACTCATATTTTTTTTTTTGTTACATTTGTACCCCGCGCTTTCCCACTCATGGCAGGCTCAATGCGGCTTACATGGGGCAATGGAGGGTTAAATGACTTGCCCAGTGTCACAAGGAGCTGCCTGTGCCTGAAGTGGGAATTGAACTCAGTTCCTCAGTTCCCCAGGACCAAAGTCCACCACCCTAACCACTAGGCCACTCCACATCAGAGGAGTTTTTCTAACTTTCAACTATTGTAGAACATTTTCTCTAGCTCACTGGGTGACTAATTCGTAACTCAAGTCCTCAAGAGCTGCAAACATGTTTGGTTTTCAGGCTATCCAAAATGAATATGAATGAGATATTTGCATACAGTGGAGGCAGGGAATATAAATCTCTTGCCTCCATATTTAAAACAGTAAACAGCCTATGACAATCCCCAAAACACAAACCAGCCTTGCCAATCACAACTAACCAGCAATAATTTTGCCACATACTTTGCCAACAAAATGAAAGGTCTCCATCAAGACTACCGATAGTCCCATCAAAGATCCCACCAGCTAATGAAGAGAACACTCCTTCTTCCTCACCATCTGGGACTCATTCAACCAGGTCACAGAGGAAGTTCTTGAAAAAAATCCTGAAAGGCCTATGGCCTACAACCTGCCCTCTTGATCTCTACCCAGCAAAGATAGTAAAATGAGCACGCAAAGGCCTCATTGAAAGAACCACAAAAACTGTTAACACCTCTCTTGAGGAAGGGCAGTTGCTAACAACACTAAAAAGAGTTGCGGTTGGCCCCTACTGAAAAAGCTCACTCAACCAGTACAAGCTTGAACACTACCGACCAGTCTCTAACATTCCTTTCCTAGCAAAACTTATAGAAAAGACCGTCTGCATTCAACTCAATGACTGGCAAATTGAAAGTAATTGGCTCAACCCATGTCAATCTGGCTTCAGGCCTGGGTATGATGTGACACCCGCCAGCGAGACTTCTCAAGAGTAGCCCCCATGCCCTGGAATTTACTCCCAGAGGGGCTATATATAACTCGAGACTATCTCTCCTACTATCACCTCCCCTATCTGTCATATCCTCAACCTCTCTCTTTCCACTGCAACTGTCCCGGACACCTTCAAGCATGCCGTAGTCACACCCCTCCTCAAAAAACCATCACTTGACCTTACCTGTCCCTCCAACTACCGCCCCATTTCCCTCCTACCTTTCCTCTCCAAGCCGTTGCCTCGATTTTCTCTCCTCTCATGCCATCCTCGATCCGTATCAATCAGGCTTTCGCCCCCCTGCACTCGACAGAAATGGCACTATCTAAAGTCTGCAATGACCTACTCCTCGCCAAATCCAAAGGTCACTACTCCATCCTCATCCTCCTCGACCTATCCGCCGCCTTTGACACTGTCAATCATAACTTACTTCTTGACACTCTGTCCTCCTTTGGATTCCAGGGCTCTGTCCTCTCCTGGTTCTCCTCTTATCTCTCCCATCGTACCTTCAGAGTACACTCTCATGGTTCGTCCTCCACCCCTATCCCGCTCTCTGTCGGAGTCCCCCAGGGATCTGTCCTTGGACCCCTCCTTTTTTCAATCTACACCTCTTCCCTGGGCTCCCTGATCTCATCTCATGGCTTCCACTACCATCTTTATGCTGACGACACCCAGCTTTATCTCTCCACACCAGACATCACTGCGGAAACCCAGGCCAAAGTATCGGCCTGCTTATCCGACATTGCTGCATGGATGTCCAATCGCCACCTGAAACTGAACATGGCCAAGACCGAACTTCTTGTCTTCCCACCCAAACCCACTTCTCCTCTCCCTCCACTCTCTATCTCAGTTGATAACACCCTCATCGTCCCCGTCTCATCTGCCCGGAACCTCGGTGTCATCTTCGACTCCTCCCTCTCCTTCTCTGCACATATCCAGCAGATAGCTAAGACCTGTCGCTTCTTCCTCTACAACATTAGCAAAATTCACCCTTTCCTCTCTGAGCACACCACCCAAACTCTCATCCACTCTCTCATTACCTCTCGCCTTGACTACTGCAACCTACTCCTCACTGGCCTCCCACTTAGCCATCTATCCCCCCTTCAGTCCATTCAGAACTCGGCTGCATGTCTTATCTTCCACCTGGACCGATATACTCATATCACCCCTCTCCTCAAGTCACTTCACTGGCTTCCGATCAGGTACCGCATTCAATTCAAGCTTCTGCTACTAACCTACAAATGTACTCGATCTGCTGCCCCTCCTTACCTCTCAACCCTCATCTCCCCTTACGTTCCTACCCGTAACCTCCGCTCTCAAGACAAATCCCTCCTTTCAGTACCCTTCTCCACCACCGCCAACTCCAGACTCCGCCCTTTCTGCCTCGCCTCACCTCATGCGTGGAACAAACTCCCTGAGCCCATACGCCAAGCCCCCTTCCTGCCCATCTTCAAATCACTGCTCAAAGCCCACCTCTTCAACGTCGCCTTCGGCACCTAACCACCAAACCTCTACTCAGAAATCTAGACTACACCAACTTGACATTTTGTCCTTTAGATTGTAAGCTCCTCTGAGCAGGGACCGTCCTTCTTTGTTAAATTGTACAGCGCTGCGTAACCCTAGTAGCGCTCTAGAAATGTTAAGTAGTAGTAGTAGTAGTAGTATCTCTACTTCAGGAAGCAGGTAAAAGCCTGGCTCATCTCCCAAGCCTTTAATACATAGGGTGACTGACTATACACCCATTCTGCACCTGGACTAGCTTCCTACATAAACTGTAACTTTTAGACTAGTTCCTTATCTCTTGCTTAACTATACAAAGAAATTGCCTTGATTTTAGCTAACCATCAAAGTATCCCAACTGACTCTGTACCATGCATTTTGTTCCCATCATATATCTGCTCTTGGTCCCTCAGCTATATGGTAAGCCGTATTGCAGAAAATCATTAGCATCATAGCAATGTTATCTGAATGTTCTAATTGTGTGCTTATTAGATATTTCATTACTATTATGCTTATATCGTATTATATCTCTGTTACTTGAATTTCAGAGCTGTTAAATATGTATATTTTTGATACTGTTTCATGATAGTTCGACTTTAGGTTTCAATTTGCTGTTTTTAAGTTAACTTCATGTATTGTATATTTATGTTTATATTTTTTCATTTTATTATTGATATGTTGTTAACAAAATTATAAGTTTGATGTTAAACTTTACCTACTGTACACTGCCTTTGGTAAATCTCTTCATAAAGGCGGTTAATAAATCCCAATAAATAAAATAAATATATTGTATATCCTGAAAACCTGACCACTTTTGCATTAAGGCATTACAAAGGATTGAATTACAATGGGTACCTGTGCACTAAGAGCCTAGCTTCTGGAACTCACTCCCACGAGAACTAAAGTCAATTTCAGCTATGTTGGCTTTTCATAAGAGTCTTAAACATATTTGTTCAAGCAGGCTTTTGATGAGTAAATTTGACATTTTTAAGATGGTACCAACATTTTAATGTTATGTTTGATTGTTTTATGTTACACTGTCGAGTAATGTATGTTTTATTATAGTTTCAGATACAGCAGAATATAAATTTATAAACAAGGAACTTAGGGTTATTTTACTAAGGTGCACCAACAGATTTAACGCGCGTTAATCGTTAGCACACGCTAAATGCTAAGAAGCCCATTTTATTCCCATGGGTGTCTTAGCATTTAGCATGAGCTAAATCTGTTAGTGCACCTCAGGAAAAGAAGCCCTTAGTGATGCTTTAAGCAAACCCTAGGAAGAGAGTATACGTGGAGGGGCATAATCCAATGGGGCATCCAAGTTTTCCTGAGGGCGTCCTTGCAAGATGTCCCAGCGAAGGGGCGGGGAAACCCGTATTATCGAAACAAGATGGGCGTCCATCTTTCGTTTCAATAATACGGTCGGGGACGCCCAAATCTCAACATTTAGGTCGACCTTAGAGATAGTCATCCCCGGTTTTCACCAATAATGGAAACCGAGGATGTCCATCTCAGAAACGACCAAATGCAAGCCATTTGGTCGTAGGAGGAGACAGCATTCGTAGTGCACTGGTCCCCCTGACATGCCAGGACACCAACCGCGTACCCTAGGGGGCACTGCAGTGGACTTCAGAAATTGCTCTCAGGTGCATAGCTGCCTTAACTTGGGTGCTGAGCCCCCCAAAACCCACTCCCCACAACTGTACACCACTACCATAGCCCTAAGGGGTGAAGGGGGGCACCTACATGTGGGTACAGTGGAATTGTGGTGGGTTTTAAAGGGCTCACATTTACCACCACAAGTGTAACAGATGGGGGGTGTATGGGCCTGGGTCCGCCTGCCTGAAGTGCACTGCACCCACTAAAACTACTCCAGGGACCTGCATACTGCTGTCAGGGAGCTGGGTATGACATTTGAGGCTGGCAAAAAATATTTTTAAAGTTTTTTTTTTAGGGTGGGAGGGGGTTAGTGACCACTGGGGGAGTAAGAGGAGGTCATCCATGATTCCTTCTGGTGGTCATCTGGTCAATTCGGGCACCTTTTTGAGTCTTGGTCACAAGAAAAAATGGACCAAGTAAAGTCGGCCAAGTGCTTGTCAGGGACGCCCTTCTTTTTTTCCATTATCGGTCGAGGACGCCCATGTGTTAGGCACGCCCCAGTCCCGCCTTCGCTATGCTTCCGACATGCCCCGGGAACTTTGGTTGTCCCTGCGATGGAAAGCAGTTGACGACGCCCAAAATCGGCTTTCGATTATGGCAATTTGGCCGACCCTGTGAGAAGGATGCCCATCTTGCGATTTGTGTCGAAAGATGGGCACCCTTCTCTTTTGAAAATAAGCCTGCTAATGAGCTAAAAACATGCCTCACTCTCATTAATCCCCCCCTTTTACAAAGCCAAGCGGTAATGCCGACACCGCCCATTCAATGGGCGATGTCAGCATTACCGCTTGACTTTGTAAAGGGGGGGGGGGGGAGTAAAATTGTTTTGCCACACAGACTGTTGTTTATCAAGTATTAGTTTAACCTCTGAATATAGAGAGTCGATTTTTTAAGGAATTCTCCTCTCACTGTAACCAATGGGACATTCTTTCCCTCTTTTATTCTAACTAATAAGCAGTTTATTTATTTATTTACATTGATTCTAGTACTTCCCAAGCAAACTACAGCCAACCATTCTGGGCAAAATTTTGTTACCATCTGATTATCAATAGAAATCAAACAAAATAAAACATGGAAAAGAAAATAAGATGATACCTTTTTTATTGGACCTAACTTAATACATTTCTTGATTAGCTTTCGAAGGTTGCCCTTCTTCGTCAGATCGGAAATAAGCAAATGTGTTAGCAGATAGTATATATATAAGAGAAACATCAAAGCATTACTTTGACAGTATGACAGAGTGGGAGGGTGGGGGTATGCATGGGGACTTGGTTACTATCTGAGAATGAATTGAGGACAGTTGCTTTAATATTTTCATCAAACTAAACAATCATCGCATACAAAACTCCTGAACCTTCAACTCAAGACAGCCCTTTAGGCTAACAAAAGAAGAAGTGGAATAGCCCAAATGTTACTTACTCAACTAAAGCATGTGCGAGTGATTCAATGTTTTCTCTGTCGAGGTTTGTGGTGGGTTCATCCAGGGCAAGGATACCACAGTTGAGACAGAAAGTCTCTGCAAGGGCGAGTCGGATAATCAGGGAGGCCAGCACCTACAAACAGAGTAGAATCAAGCAGCGGAAACACAAATAGGGGTGCTGAGAATGTAGAATTTCACCATTATAGTATTTCATTTCATGCATATAGGGCTAGATTCTATAGAGGGTGCCTGAAAATTCCACACGAAAAAAAAAAATACGACTAGGCAAATTCTGTAAAGTATACTTAAATTTAATAGACTAGGCTTAAATTTCCATGCGGTACATAGAATGCTGAGCGCCTCTCCACATTTAGTCACGGCCACTTACGCCATGTTTTACTTGGCATAAATCCCAATGCCTAAATTAGGCACAAAGCTGATGTATTCTGTACAAAGTGCATAGATTTTATAAACGCCCACACCTTCTTTTCAACTATGTGACTTAATAATTTAGGCGCACCATATTACAGAATATGGTTAGTGAGTTGTGTGCATAAATCTTAATCAATGCTAATTAGTGCTGATAATTGGTTAACATCCAATTAAAAGCGCTGATTAGCTAGCCAGCCAATTAAGTTACGTGCACTGTTATAGAATATGCTTCAATTTCCGTGCAGATAAAGCAACATGTATAGAATCCAGGAGATATCGTCTGTGTTAAACCTTTTGGCACTGAAGGCACAGGAACCTGTAAACTATCGTGTGTGTGTGTATGTGTGTCCTTCCAGAGATTGTAAAAGTCAAATTTCTCTCCAGGTATAGTAGTCTGAAAACCTAAGTTTCCAATAGTCTCTCAAATTAAGACAGCAGTAAAAAAAAAAAAAAAAGCACTTAAGTGTACATGGTTTCCTTCTTTTTACAAAATCTTCTTGTGGTCTCTATTTTTTTTTTAAATACCAAAGTGATAGTTTTGAAAAGCAAAGTCTCTACTCACAATACACATACTACAAGGCTAGCAGCAATGCAAAGCACTTCATGCTGTCCTACCAACATTTCCTAACCTGGCATTGGAGGAACCACCTCTAAAGATAAAAAGTGTTATGGTCCCAAATTCCTTTCAGTTCTTGTACTCTGTTTAGATAATTCACAAGACTACTAATTAGCGACAACTGTGATGGCGGTTTAAGTGACGTGACCTTGACTAAGAATTCACACAGGCCTCCTGAACAGCTTACAGTCCCCGAGAGGCTAACCAAATTCTTTCAGTTTGGCTTCAGTGCCGAAACTGCCCCGAAATCCGGATTTGCCCATTTTTTCAGTTTCGGCCAGAAATGTATTTATTTAAAAAATTAATATATCACCTAAAACCTAATAAAATTGAAACAGAACAGGACAAACATAATCATACAGATATCACAGCTATATGCAAGTGCATTTTTGGCTGAAACAGAAACTCCCCACCCCCAGCACCCACAACCACTCTGTGCCACCATAAGCCCGTCCCCCTAGCCCAACCTCCCCGCCCCCGGCAAAAACTTATTCTCCTGTGCTGCCCACCAATTCTGTCTGTAGGCTCTCCCCAGCCTTATTCTTTGAAAAGCCCTGGTTGTCTAGTGGCCTTTTTGGGGCAGGAGCGACCCCGAGTTACTCCTACCCCTGTTGGCTCTGCAGTCAAAATGGCTGCTGTGACTTCCCACAGTATTTATTTATTTATATTTTGCTCACACCTTTTTCAGTAGTAGCGCAAAGTGAGTTACATTCTGGTACGCTGGATATTTCTCCGTCCCAGGAGGGCTCACAATCTAAGTTTGTACCTGACGCAATGGAGGGTTAAGTGACTTGCCCAAGATTACAAGGAGCAGCAGTGGGATTTGAACCGGCCACCTCTGGATTGCAAGACTGGTGCTCTAACCACTAGGCCACTCCTTCACAGTAGCCTTGTGAGCCTGCAGTGGGAGGTCACAGCAGCCTTTTTGAGATTGGAACCGACATGGGCAGGAGTGACTAGTGATTGCTCTTTCCCATGCTGGTTCCAATCTCAAAATGGCCACTGTGGGGCTGTCGCAGGAAGTTGTGGCAGCCATTTTGACTAGGAAGCTGGCGGCAACAGGAGTGACTCGGGATTGCTCTTGCCCTAAAGAGGTCACTAGACAGACCACCAGAGCTTTTCGAAGGTAGGCTCAGGGGGAGGTGGGGATGTCTATGGTAGGGTGTGTGGAGATGGTGGGTGGCCTAGAGGAAGCAGGTTTTCAGCCGGGGAGGGAGGCTGGACCTGAGGGGAGGATGGGCTTGTGGAGGCTGTGGCAGTTTCAGCTCTGGCTAAAACTGAGCAGTGAATTTTGGCTGGAATCAAAAGCTCCAGTTTTAGTCGCCTTCTACAGTCCCCAATGATCTAACTGTATGTGACCTACAGAATAAATGTTCTATACAGTGAAGTGCAAAATTAAATGACTAATAACAAATTATGAAGCAGCATTTATTATTTGGTTTGACGCACTCAGAACAGATATTATTCATATTTAAGGAAGGATACTATGACTCTCGCTGAATGTAAATGAAATCTGAATTTTCCTGAGATAACACAACATGTAACCGTACTCTGTAGGTGTCAGATTAGAGCCTGTAAAAACTAGTGACCTACTTTAGCATCTAAGCTAGTTCTTTGCAGCCTCTACCTTTCTCTACACTTTTTGGGAGTTTCCTGATTAATCATATATGGAAGCATAGCTTCTATCTGTACTTCAAAGAGATTTGTTTTTCAAAGGTGCTGGGCTAACTTAGTGGTACTAGAAGGAAAGCAATTCTCACATGGGGAGAGGTGGGTTGTTCTGCTCTGCTCTGCTCATATCTGTGTGGGCAGAATATTTACGCTACCAAAAATGAAAGTTTCTGTTCCTTCTTTGGAATAGCTCAGGAGCATATTTCTTAGATCTGTTCTGCAAGATTATTACCCGTCTATGAGTACTGCGTGCATTTTAAGCTTTGTGTTTCATCAGAAAGGGAAATTTATCTTTTACAGGCTAAGCAATCATTGTGAAAGAATAACTAATTTTTTTACTATTGCTTCCGGGGGTAGAGGGAAGAAGCAAAACGGCACAGATGTAAGGGTTGGGAGAGGGGAGGCTCCGATTTTTTTCAGTGTTCAAATTGCATTCAAAAATCACACAAAAGGCTCTACAAACAACAGAGAAAAGAACAGTGAAGTGACTTCAAACACAGAATCAATTACCTTTTGTCCAGCGCTGCACCTCCCCCTCATGTCCAAGGCAGCACCGCCCTTTATCATTACCACCCGGTAGTTGTACGTCCTTCTCTTATCTGCGGCCGACACGTTCTCATCAGCATCAGAACGGATTTCTATATATTCAATATCTAATAAAAGGGTGGGGGGATCAGTAACTCGAAACATGCTGCCTCCATTGAAATACTTTTCTTTGAGAGCACCGTTAGTTCAAGAAGTGTGTGGAAGAATTGATATTTTCCGTTTTATGGGGCACCACCGTACAATAAAGCCAGATCCTGCTCAGAGGTTTAACAAATGCCAAAGTCAAAGGAAGGAGATATGACCGCATTTAGGGCCCCTTTTACTAAGCCGTGTAGGCCCCGAATGCATGCCAAATTGGAGTTACTGCCCAGTTACCGCGTGGCCCTTACGATAATTTCAATTTTGGCGCGTGTCCACTACGTGCGTCTGAAAAATATTTTTTACTTTCTGGCGTACGTAATGGCCAAGTGGCATTTGACGCACCTAGGTCATTACTGCCCAGATTCTTTACTGCTAGGCCTATGGCTGGTGGTAAGGTCTCAGACACAAAATGGACGTGCGGCAATTTTGATTTTGCCGCACATCCATTTTCGGCAAAAAAAAAAGGCCTTTTTTTTACAGGTGCGCTAAAAACTGCATCGGCACGTGCCCAAAACCCGCGCCTACACTACCACAAGCCATTTTTCAGCTTGCCTTTGTAAAAAGGGCTCCTGAGGTTTCTGTTCCCAAGAACACTAATGGAGGCTCCCATGAATAAAAAAATGTTAAATCAGCTGGAGGAATGATGGAAGAGAAGCTGTTTAGAACAGAACTCCCTCTTCCCTTAGAGGGGAGGGGGATTATTTTTATTAAAGCTTTCCTCCAGTGTAATCAGTGTTTCAGATTTATCACTTAAAATATTCAGGTATTTTCAATGAGAAAAGACCACTAGGGACAAACAGGAGCAACACAGTTACTTTTTAATTTTATTTTCATTACCATTTTAAGATTAATTAACGAGGGAGGGCAGTTAAAAAAAATCCCCAAACAGAATTTTAATTATCAAACACACATGATTACATATCAAGTACAGCCTCCAAGAACAAGCTTTACTTATAATTATTAAGGGATACAATGTCACAAAAATGGAAAGTGAGTGATGGAAAAGCAGCCTCCTGTACCTTGTCCTCTGTAAGTACTTCTCCAAAGATCACGGATAATTTTGTTGATCTCTTCCATTTTCATGCTATGAAATTTCATTATGGCTCTAAAAGGGGGGAAAAATAGTTATCTTATATTTAGACCAATATAATGATATTATATTAAAAATCAGCACTAGAAAATCACCGCTGAATGGGTAACTTCTCTTTCCCCAGACCGTCTTGATACTATCCAGTTGGTGCTGGAGCAGTTGGGAGTTACCTGGCTAGTGGTGATTTGCATTAAACTGGGTAACTACACACATAAATGTCAGGACAGCAAAAAGGCTGTCAACTTTTATTCGGGTAGTTATCCAGTACTGGTCTGAAGATCACTGATATTAGGCTAAGTACTGGTGGTTGCTCAATCCCCAAATATTTAGCGCGGGTATCCAGGGAAACCTGGTGCTGAAATAAAATGCCTATAGCAGCCAGTATCTAAAAAAACCCCATTGATCAGCACTGGCTAAATATCACTCTGTTATTTTACTTTTAATGTAATAACTACATGCACTAAAATGGACCTAGGAGTGGCCTAGTGGTTAGAGCACTGGTCTTGACATCCAGAGGTGGCTGGTTCAAATCTCACTGCTGCTCCTTATGGTCTTGGGCAAGTCAGTTAACCCTTCATTGCCTCAGGTACAAAATTAGATTGTGAGCCGCCCAGGGACAGAGGAATACCCAGTGTACCTGAATGTAACTCACCTTGAGCTACTACTGAAAAAGGTGTGAGCAAAATCCAAATAAATTTTAATTTTGGAGGCACTCTGATCCAAGATCCCCTAGGTTCGGTCACCCCCAAGCCAGGGAGACCCTTGGAGCACAGAGCCCCCCACCCCTCAATGGCCCAGGAACATTTACCTGGACCAGGGGAAGCATCCTCCAAGGCTCCTCTTCTGCTATATTGGAAAATGGAGGACCCTGGTAAGTATTCCTGGACCAATGGGAGAGGGGGAAAGTATCTGAGGCTCTCTGCTCCACAATTCTTCCTGTGTTGGGAGGCCCCAACTGTGGGACCTTTACTGATTGCAAAGCGCCATGAAGCGGTATATCAAATTATCAAAATAAATAAAGATTCAGTGCTAATACGGGAGTAAAAAACTGCAGTGACCTTTACTGCAGTTTGCAGCATCACAGTCATAGCTTACTGCAAATCCACATCCCACTCCCTAGCTAACAGGAGATTCTGTAGATGAAGCGGATCATAGAACACATACTTGTTCCCGTGAAAGGAAAACGTCTTCCAGCAAATGTTTACAAGGGAACGTCAAGAAAAAAGTTGTGCCTAATCGACCATGTTTTGTGTAAGTTGTAAAAAAGGGATTTCCACTTCTGCTCTGTGACCCTTGGCACAAACACACCCACAAAACAAGGAATTCCTATTCTTAAAGAAACATTTAAAAGACCAAGGTGGAGAATCTATAAATTGGTGCTGACATTTAGGCACTCTTATGCCATGCGCTTAGCGCCAAAATTCCGTTATAGAATACTAACGTAAGTTGGCATCGGTGCACCTAAAGTTAGGCGCCAACAGTTACACCAAGTCAACGGCAGTCATAACTGTTGGCACCTAACTGTGCCCTGAAGTGCGCCATGCATGTCTGAGACACGCCCATAACCTGCCCATACTCCGCCCATGTTTACACGGCTCTTGCAATTAAGCACTAAGCTATTTTTGTATGTATGTTATCAAATAGCACCTAGCACTTAGGCACGCAAAGTGCTATTCTAATGCATGATAATTAGGTGTACCATTAATATTATGATAACGTTATATTATCTCTCTGGTATTTGAATACCAGTACTGTTAAATGTGTTTATTTTAGATACTGTTTCACGGTAGTTCTATTATTAAATTTCAATTTATTGTTTTCAAGTTTACTTCATTTATTGTATTTATGTTTATTCTTGGTTATTTTACTATTGTTATATTGGTAACAAAATTGTAAGTTTTATGTAAACTGTACCTGCTGTATACCGCCTTGGGTGAATCTCTTCATAAAGGTGATTAATAAATCCCAATAAATATTAGTCTATAATTTAAGTGCACAATTGGTGCCTGTTTTTATGTATAGATTTATAGAATTGCCCTTCAAGCTTTTTCTGAGGAAGGTAATGGAATGGTTAGACAGCAAGAAAAGACAGCCAGAGGTGCACAAATAGGAAGGGAGGGGCATTGGAGGTGGGGTGGAGAAGAGACTTGAAAGGGTAGGGCCAAATAACATCCCATGAATTTTGTTGCATCATGTTGCAGGTATACTTGAAATAGAATGGACAAAAAGTGCATATTAAAAATATCATTGGCATCTCACTACATGCAACAACTGTGAATAGGAAAGAGTAAGATTTAAGAATACAGTGGCCCTTTTACTAAGCCGCATAAGCGTCTACATACGCCCAACACGCGTCAAAATGGAGTTACCGCATGGCTGTTGCAGTAATTTCATTTTTGGCGAGCATCTGATATGCACAGCTGAAAAATAATTTTTATTTTCTGCCGTGCGTATCGGACGTGCGCTAAGTGGCATTTGGCATGCTTTAAGTCATTACCGCATGAGACTTTACCACTAGGTCAATGGCTGGTGGTAAGGTCTCAAAATGGACGTGCGGCAATTTTGATTTTGCTGCAAGTCCATTCAGGCGCGCTGAAAAATGGATTGCCAAGTGCCCAAAACCTGCGCCTACACTACTGCAAGTCATTTTTCAGCGCACCTTAGTAAAAGGACCTCATAATGATGCATTCTCGGTCCTTGTTGCAAGCTAAATATGTGAAACTATTACTTGAAAAAAGCTACATGCAAGTCCAACAATATTATAGTAAATGAAGCACTCAACAGATGCAAAGTGAAAAATCAGAAATTTAAAAAAAGAAAAAAGAAAAAATGTTACAAAGGTAAACACAATTTAAATGCAATTTACATGTTTCTTATCTGACGGCTTTTTTTAAACCTCAAAAAGCTGGGACTTTACTTCACACCAAGGACTTCCTGCTGAAGACATGCTGGTTGACCAGCAAGAGAGAGAGAGAGAGATGAGTCAGACAGTAAACCCATTTCTATTAATTGACAGATTAATGGATAACAGCAGATACTATCAGTGCAATTTTTACATCATTTTTACCATAACGTTTAAGCACTGTAGTAGGAGGAAGCTGGTAACGGGTCTGCAAAAGTTTTCCTAACACGTA
Organism: Microcaecilia unicolor; assembly: GCF_901765095.1. NCBI lineage: Eukaryota > Metazoa > Chordata > Amphibia > Gymnophiona > Siphonopidae > Microcaecilia > Microcaecilia unicolor. The sequence goes on along the minus strand of NC_044038.1, from coordinate 173,495,006 downwards.
TTATCAAACTGGCTAACAAATACATTAGGCTGAAGAATTAATTATTTGATCTGCCTTTTCAGCAACATGAACAAAGTTTTCTTTTGTTGCCTTTTCTCACACCAGTGTAAACCAGCAGTTGGAACTGAGATGTAAAGGTCGGTGCATCTCAATTTTCACCTGTATTTTAGAACAATGCGCCGGGTGCATGCAGCATAAACATCCATTTTAGAATAAATTGTACAGAATATAGATGTTTAGAAAGCTGGCATGTATTCAGTTATGCTTCCAACATTGCAAAGATAAAAGGTTATGTTCCTCACACTGTCACAGTGACCTGTTAACCTTGGTGATTTGGCATTTGGGAGCCAAAAACCACTAAGGGATTAAGGGGGCAACCCCCCCCCCCCTTGATCCTCCCAGTGAAGTGCTGCCCAATAACATATGAACTGAACTATTTAGAAGGAATGGTTCCACGGAATCTTAGCGGAGATTGGGTGGTGACGCTGGTAATTGGGAAACAAAATGGGTGCTGGGCAGACTTCTATGGTCTATGTCCTGATTGTGACTGAATAGATAGGGATGGGCTGGAGTGTAAATTTTAAGGGGCTTCAACGTTAGCTCCAGAACGTTTAGTACAAGAAGAGTGCTGGATAGACTTCTACAGTCTGTGCCCTGAGAAAGGCAGGGACAAATCAAACTCGGGTTTCCATATAAAGCATCACATACCATGTAAAATGAGTTTATCTTGTTGGGCAGACTGGATGGACCGTATAGGTCTTTATCTGCTGTCATTTACTATGTTATTCTTTGGGGTTCTACATGGAATGTTGCCACTAATTGGGATTCCAGAATCTTGTGACTCTTTAGGATTCCAGAATCTTCAGAACTTTTAGTACAAGAACAGTGTTGGGCAGACTTCTACGGTCTGTGCCCTGAGAATGGCAAGGACAAATCAAACTCGGGCATACATATAAAGTATTGCATACCATGTAAAATGAGTTTATCTTGTTGGGCAGACTGGATGGACCATACAGGTCTTTATCTGCTGTCATTTACTATATTACTATGTGGTCACAAAGGGGCCCTTTTACAAAGGCACGCTGAAAAATGGCCTGCGGTAGTGTAGATGTGTGTTTTGGGTGCGAGCAGAATACATTTTCAGTGCACTTGTAAAAAATGCCTTTAAAAATTTTTTTTTGCTGAAAATGGATGTGCAGCAAAATTAAAATTGCCATGCGTCCCTTTTGGGTCTGAGACCTTACCGACATCTATTGACCTAGTAGTAAGGTCTCACGCAGTATCTGGGCGGTAATGTAGGCCCATAAAATGCCGATTACCACCCACGCACCAGAAAATAAAAATATTTTCCAGCGCGGGTCAAAAATGAAATTACTACAAGGGCCAGGCTGTAACTCAAAATTGATGCACGCACGTGCATAGGTGCCTACGTGGCTTAGTAAAAGGGCCCCTCAAAGATGACCTTCCAGATCTACCAAATAGGAAGAAATAGCAACTGTCGTGCCTGATCGAACTCCGCAGAGAACACTTGCTGTCCAATGCGCCTAGGTACACAGGCAGACCAAAAGTAAGTCTAAATACGTGGTTATTAAATACGCCCCATCTATATAATAATTGGTAACTCTGCTTCCCTGGATGGCTGGCTGGGTTCATAACAGCATGCTGATGTCAGCTCGCCTCCAGCGTTCCCTTCCCTCTCAGTGTCCCACCCTCGCGGAAAAACAAAATGACATCAGAGGAGGGCGGGACACTGAGAAGAAAGGCAAGGGAAGGCTGGAGGAGACGCGAGCCCATCCTGCCACTGCTGCAACCTGAGGTAAGATGAACGGCTTAAAGGAAGGGCAGCAGGAAGGACAGAGTCACTGGCCATGGGGAGGGGAGAATCACTGGACATGGATGGGATGGGAGGGCAGGGCAGAGGCGAATCACTGGATATGGATGGGATGGAGAATTGCGGGACACGGATGGTAGGGGAGGGCAGAGGAGAATCGCTGGACATGGAGGGGAGGCCAGAATTGCGAGACACGGAGGGGAGGGAAGGGAGGGCTGGGCAGAGGAGAATCGCTGGACATGGATGGGATGGGAGAGGAGGGAAGAATCGCTGGAAATGAAGGGGAGGACAGGAGAACTAGCTTAGACGAGAGCCTTCCTAGGGCCCGTTTCATTTTTCACGATACAGGCTTTGTTGCTCGTCAACAATAATGGGGTTTGTTATTTAATGTGGGTTAAATCAAATTAACATTAGGTAATGTGCATTAATGCAGCTTAGTAAACAGAGCCCTTCATTTGGCACTTATATATCATCTTTTTCCCCTAGAAGGGAAAACTTAAAAGCACAGCCACTGACCATATAGTATAGATTCGAGGGTTCCTGTACAGTTAACACGGTACCTTTCATAAGCAAATATATGTCACCAAGGAACTAGTCAATTTACATAAAAATGCTTCCATTAAACTGCCTCTTTGCTCATTAAAACTGTGATGTTATTTTTTTCCAGATTACTGATAAGTGATGCTAATCTGCTTCTCCTGAAATTACAAGATGGCAGTTTCCTATGCTTTAAAGAGAGAGATAAGTTACCACAAAGACGGGGGCTAGTGCTTTGGAAAACATTGCAAAGGTTCCTCATACTCAGCACTGCTATTTAGGAAACGTGCTAAATCATATGTCCAGTCATCACAAATAAAAAACATCTCAAATGACAACATGGAAAATTTATGCCTATGAAGGTTATTCTTGGGGTCAGTGGTTTCTGGTGTTTCAGTGATAAGTGCCGCAAAATTAAGTCCTCCTTGTACAATTGCGAGAAACCAGAGGCAGGCAATATGAGAGAAAGAGGGAATCTGTACCGCAAGTTTGGGTGGGGTGGGGGGGAGCTGTCTGAGAGGGAGGGATTTCTGCCAAGGTATTATCTGTGAGACAGAAATAAAGGTTAACAAATAAAAACATATATAAGATGATACCATTTTATTGGACTAACATTTCTTGACTCGCTTTCAGGAGCTAACACCCCCCCCTTCTCAATTAAGTACAGGGAGAGAAGGGATCCACTCCTCCCTTGGTTCTCTTGTTTCTCTATCACAGATCCACCCCTGGTCATAGATCCTTTTTCCCCCATCCCTGACCCTCCTCTCCCTTCTTCCTTCTCCTCTCCAATCTTTCCTCCTCCTTGAGATCCCACTCTCATGCTGATCCTCTTTTCTCCTTTTTCTACACTGACCAATAAGATCCCTTTCCCTCACCCAAATAAAATAAAATAACCCCCCTCCACAAAAAAGTATTCAGACACATAAAAAATGACTTGTTAAATTTATTTCCCTCAGGTTCCACTACACCTGTCCAGACCTATGGATTATGTCCCCCTTACCAACAGATGGAGACAGAGACTTAAAGATTCCAATGACATCATCAGTTAACAGGTGGTACAGCCAGGAACATTCCATCTGTTGGTAAGGGAACATAACCCATAGTTCTGGACTGGTCTAGCAGGATGATATAGAAACAGTAATTTACTAGTGCTCCATAATAGCAGTGGTAAGAAGAGCCTGATACCATTAAATCAAAGTAATTTAATGAGTATGCAGTAATGTCTACACTTGCAGCAAAGTGGGTATAAAGTTCCCAATTACAGGATACTAAGCTGTACCATGACAATTCACTTATTCACTGTGGTGGTGTTATGTGCACGTTAAGATGTGACTTCACAGACATCTGAAAATGGTAAATAGCAGAATGTATAAGACCTGAATGGGCTCTCATTATTGGCTCCCGCCACCTCTGAACCAATGATGAGAGCCATAAATAAAACGTCATCTAAAAAAAATCCAAACAGACCCAACTTCTCTACAGAATTTTCATCTGATTTCTTATCTTCCTTATCTCACGAAGCTGCTAAAAAAAGTTCTTAAACATCAGATGGTTTGACACTGGTCCCTCCACAAATAACTTCCATCCGAGACAATAAGGCCTTCAGGAATGACATAGTAGATAAACTGCCTTGATTACCATGTTACTTGACGTAGTCTGTAACTTGGAAGCCAGAAAAGACATTATGCTTGATCTCCATTCAGCCTTTGAAACGGTTGATCATTCTCTCCTGCTACACTGGGACAAGATCTTTTCCCTTGGTGTTTTATTTTCGGCTTCCTTACATTTGGCCCACGCTTTTCTTAGGGCCCTGTTTTCTATGCCGCGCTATATTCTTATGAGCGACTTAGTATTTAGTGCGTGCTAACCATTGGCATGCTCTAAAAATGCTAATGCACCCTTAGTGCTGATTAGTAAACAGGGCCCTTAGGTTTTATAAAAATCCTTCTGTGCTCTACGGAAAATTCCATATTTGGACACTCTGAAGGTCCTTCTATATGCTCTAGAATTAAGTCACCTTGACTACTGCAATTCTTTATTTGTTGGGCTTCCTTTACACACCATCAAGCGTTGTTCAAAATACTTTTGCAAAAATGATTTTAACGCTAAAAGTGTAGAAATGTACAAAAGACTTTTTGTATGTACTACTTATGAATTGTAATTGGCAAAGCAGCAATTAGATGTCTTTTTTCTTGTAATAAATAAGCTTCTATGATAAATTTATGATTGGCTAATGGTGTATCTCTTCCTGTGTTCTTTCAGCCAAATTATTTTATCCAGGGATTAAATGTCTGAAAGTTTAGCCTTGCATCTTGCAGCCTGTCTGATAAGGAGTCACAACAGGAGTGTTTCTCCAAGCAAGGAGAACTTCTCTAAGGCTGAAGTGTATTCCCCTACGAAGGGGCAGGGGTCGGGATTACAAAAGGTCCGACCATGTTTTTCCTCTGTTGGCTTAACAACTTTGGCTTTCGCTATGCAGCAGAATACAATGTAAGTACATATAAGTACATAAGTATTGCTATACCGGGAAGGACCAAAGGTCCGTCAAGCCCAGAATCTTGTTTCCAACAGTGGCCAATCCAGGTCACAAATACCTGGCAAGATCCCAAAAAAGTACAAAACATTCTATACTGCTAATCCCAGAAATACTGGATTTTCCCCAAGTCCATTTAATAATGGTCTATGGACTTTTCCTTTAGGAAGCCATCCAACCCTTTTTTAAACTCCGCTAAGCTAACTGCCTTTACCACATTCTCTGGCAATGAATTCCAGAGTTTAGTTACACATTGAATGAAGATTACACATTGTGCCTTTTATATGAATCTTCCTGCTTATTTGGCCTCTTGTCTTATTTCATATGTTCCTTATTGGTCTCTTGGATCTTTTAGTGCCAATTTACTTGTTTTGCTGCCCATCACTAGACTCAGATTAGACTATTTATTTATTACATTTGTACCCCGCGCTTTCCTGCTCATCACAGGCTCAATGCGGCTTACATAGTAACAAGAGAATACAATCTGTAGTATCATCTGTGTGCAAAGCCTTTTGTTGCATGGCACCTTCTTCATGGAATGCATTACTTACTTGCTAGCTGTGTTGAGATGTCATTTAAGAAATTTAGGTAGATTTTCTTTTTGTTTTTTAGCTGTCATAGTTGGGCCTTAGTTTTCAGATTGGCTGGTCTTCCACCTGAAGGTTCCCCTTCCTTCCTTGTGTGACCTGCACATTGTGTTTCAAATTTTTATGAGAATTTACTGTTGTACTATTCAGCCTTGACTTAATGTGTCTTTTCCTTTGTTTGTTGTATCATTTATGATTCATCTGTGTTGTATTATTTCATGTTTTTGTTTGTCCTGCTTTTTAACTGGAATATTGCACATTGCCATAATGTCCTTGGTAAATGGTGATCAAATGTTATAAATAAAAAAATAAATTTCAAGCAAGGTACACCACAGTTCAATCTCTTGTAAAACTTTCTAAATCTACCAGGTAAAATTCTACTTCAGGCTGATTTTAGATTTCATGGAGTAGCTGTTGTATTAAAAAGGACACGTGGGTAGAGTTGGCACTGTAGTACTTACTGGTCTAGTGTCTTGTAATAAATGTCAAGATCCTTGTTTACTAGTTCCGTTGTTCTCATAACTATCATCATTTCTCTGTATTTCTCCTCTGCATCTTTGTACTGGGGCTCTCGGAGTTCCCTCTTGAATCGAAGAATTTCTTCCTCAAATCCTTTCTGCCGTCCAAGTGCCAAACTGTGGTTTCGCTTCAGATCTTCAATTTTTGTCTCTAGATGCTGGTGCTCCCTGTCATGAAGGGAATAAAATATTCAGTCATCATGCCGACATGCAGAACTTTGAGGACAGAATTACATCCCTAGGTCTTGATGACTTCCTCTAGAAAATAAGAAAACAAACTGATTTTCTGCAAGCTGTTGGTGGTAGAGGCTGTACATAGAGTTTTGAGGATGCAGTCCCTGATTTAACAAAATATTTTAAAAATCAAATGTGCTTTACGTTTATCGTCTGTGAAAACTGAGGGGCAATTTTCAAACTGTCTGCTTTGTGCAAAATCTGTAGGCACCTATTACCCACAGACTCTGCACAAATGTTGAAGTGAAGGCACATGCGTAATTTTCCCTTTGCAAACTGCTATGAATGCTGCGGCAAAACAGTGAATTTTCCAGCATATGAACTGTAAGAATATTTCATGAAGTGTATTTCTCTAGTTTGGCCAGTAGGTGGTGCATATTTTATATTTAAAGCTGCTACAGAGAAATGACTGTCCCTTCTTTAGTTTAACACAGAGAGGAAGTAACCTGCAGTGATGTGGCCAGCTACTTTTAAAAAATGTTGTTCTGGGCTCTGATTGGCCCAGGAGGTCAAATCCAGTCTGGAAATACTGGATTTTTCTCCAGTCTCAGATTGGAAGTAGAGAGAGAATTTTCTGTAACCTGTGAGCAGCAGTATTTCCTTTACTTCCCAGGCACTATCCAGGTAGTGATAAAATGTTTAGATAGTTTTATAAGTGATCCTTATTCAAGTTACTTATTATTTGCCTGTTATTTCCATCTTTTTTTTTTACAGTTCACTGTTCAATATTTTTAATGACAATAAACCTTTTTTAGTTTATTGATTCTGCTTGTCTGGACTGACTAGGAATCCTAGTGGTTTGTGTGTTGGGTCTGTGAGTGCTTTCCAGGGAGTGTGGTCCCAGTAACCTAGAAATCACTGAGGATAACTTGAGAGTGGGAGACTCACCCAGAGGCGGTTCGAATCCAGTAGGTGGGAGGAGGGTGCTAGTGTAGAGTGCATGCCTAGGTGCAGGTGGACCTGAGCTGTGCTGAGGATAGACCCTCTAAGTGGCCACAGGGTTAGCTCAGGCGAGTGGCTAGGCATTTCATGACACATGCAAAGTATCCATACACTTTTGCCTTTGATTTTTAAATGGGTAGAGATTTTATGGGAAATAAAGTACACAGACTTGAAATTACAATTCATGTGCATTATTTTCTGATCCCTTCCAAAACATCCTGATCACTTCCAAAACGTCACCAGAACACCTTCTCCAAACAAGGCTAGAAGTACATGTGTTTTGAAACTCTGCATACATTTGTTTTAGCCAGAATCAAGGGTGGCAATGTTAAGAGAGTTTGGAGCTCATATTCAAAAGAGGAAAAACATCTCAAAAACTGCATAAAGTGGCATTTGGATGTTTTTCTCTAAAAAAAACATCCAAATCTCGATTTTTGAAACTTGAATTTGAGACATTTTTCTCTGTAGTGCGTGAAAATCACAAGGGGGAATGTTGGGGGGCGAGATTTGGGTGTTCCCAAAACTTGGACATTTTTCTGCTATAATGGAACAAAGCAAAAACATTCAGGGCTAAAAGTCAGATGTTATGGTCTTGACCTGTTTAAATCATGCCTACGTCATAAAAAGATGCCTTAAATGACCACTGGAGGGATAAAGGGAAGGGGAAATGGGACTTGATATACTGCCTTTCTGAGGTTTTTGCAACTACATTCAAAGCGGTTTACATATATTCAGGTACTTAATTTTGCACCAGGGGCAATGGAGGGTTAAGTGACTTGCCTAGAGTCACAAGGAGCTGCAGGGGGAATCAAACTCAGTTCCTCAGGATCAAAGTCCACTGTGCTAATCACTAGGTTACTCCTCCACATGAAGTGGTCACTGACCCCCCTCCCAAAGATGTGAAAGAAACAGTACAAACCAGCCTCTACGACAGCCTAAGATGTTATAGTCAGCCCTATTAGAGCAGCAGGAAGGTCCCTGGAGTGACACCTGCAGGAATAAGGGCTATTGTAGTGGTGTACAGTAGGGTTTTGGATGGCTCCCTATATAATATAAAGGAGTGATGGTGAGATGTGTACCTGGGACCTTTTATGTGACGTTCACTGCAGTGCCCCCTAGGGTGCCCCACTGCTCTGCTGGGATGTCTGTCTACTAAGAATGCTGCCCCCTAATATGGCTTGATTTTGTGCATTTCCCCCTTGGATTGTTTTTTTCCCCCCCAAAAAAATGGTCCTAAAAGATAAATGCACTGAGCACTAAAACATATAGCAAAAATGGCCATTTTTGAAACAAAAAGCTGGACGTTTTTCTGGTTTGAAAATGGCCATGTTTGCTACTGGGATTTTTGGACATTTTTCCCAAAACATCCTAAATCAGATTTAGACGTCATATTGAAAATGCACCTTGTTATCTACTCAGGTGCTATTTATTTGCATAAACAGCTTTGAAAATTGCTCTTAACTAGCTTTAATTTAAATTTAGAAATGATCTTTATTTCTTTGCAAAAGAAGGATATACAAAACACTCAAAGTTCATAGTAGAGATGTCCAGCCCACTTGCCTTCTCATCTCCATGACTTTCATTTCACCCATGTTCTTCATAGTTTTGTTCATTTCTGCCTCAACCCCTTTTAGCTCTTCTTTTCTTTTCCTTAATGTTAGGTTGTCCTGCAGCCACCTCTCCTGAACCTAGGGGGAGAGATGCAGCAGAAGCTATCAGCACAGTACATCCAAATATCACTCTAGAAGGCAGGACCACCGAAGGGGGGGGGGGGGGGGGAAGATTCCCCAGGGCCCAGCCTCCAAGGGGGCCCGGTGCTGGGGTCTGTCTTTCTCCCGCTCCTGACAGGACCCGGGTGATCGTGTCCCGAAAGGAGGAGAGAGAAAACTCCAGCGCCGGGCCCCCCCTTAGAGGCTGGGGAGGAGCAGACACAGGGCTTCGGGGCTTCTTGTTTGGTTGGCGGGGGTCCCTAAGCCCTGCCAGCAGAAGCCTTCCTCCAGCGCTGTTCTCCACCGCATTGCCTGCCCTGCTTTTCACCTTACATCGCACAGATGGGGAGGGAGGTGGGGCAAAATGTGCCCCCCCCCCCCCACTTTGGGCTTCAGCCCTCCCAATTTTTGTGGTCTGGCTACGCGGCAGTCCTGGGGGTGGGGGCCTGGCAGAAGTGGTCTGGGGGGGGGGGGCAGCAGTGGTCCTGCTGGGGAGGCCCAGCAGCAGCGGTCCTGGGGGAGGGGCCCGGCAGCAGCAGTCCTGGGGGAGGGGCCCGGCAGCAGCGGTCCTGGTGGAGGAGGGGGCCCTGGCAGTGGCGGCCCTGCCCCAGTACTGGTTCAGTCTCTCGGCGATCCTGCTAGGTGGTTTTCCAAGAATGAGGAAATCTAAACAATTATAATTAGACACCACTGTCTTAGATTACATGGAAGAGTTTATAGTCAATGATGTCATTTTGGCTTTTTTTTTTGTTTTGTTTTAAACATACACGGTGTAGTCACAAACACCAAGGATCTACCTTCTGGGTGTCGATGTCTTGTCTGATTGTGATCATCTCTTTGTTAATCTTCTCTTTTTGTCTTTCACAATCATTCAGCTGAGCAGTTAGTTCATGCAGCTCGTTCTCTTTTTTCTACAGAAAAAGCAGCTTTGTGAGCTCATGGTGCAATGACATTACTTTCATGCAGTCTGACTTATTTGACTTGGGGTTTCTTACCTCTTTATAGTCTTCTCTTCCATCCTGAATATATTTCTCAATTTCTTTCATGAAGGACGTGATGTTTTTAATCTTTTCTCGCACATCATTTAGCTAAGATAGGAACATATGCGTTAGTGCACTGAAAAACCTAGCCAACACCGTATGCTTCATTAAAAGAGCCCAGCTCGTATTTCAAAATGGGATGGCTGTACGCAGTGTTGCATGGTTGAAGTGATGTTCCACTGAGTTTTGTATAATTATTTTGAGAATGTTATGTTTAGGTGGATTGGTACTTTTGGAGATGTCATCAATAGAAACGGTCGAAAATGACAAGTAGAAGGGAAAGAGGGAGGGTTAGGGGGGGATGGGAGAAACTGTCAAAAAATATTGATGCTGGACTTTATCATTGTATTTCTATTTTGAAAGTTTGCTAGTGGCATTAACGTTTATGCCAGATATTGGATGTAGTTATCTTTGTCATCAATAAAAATGTTGAAATGTAAAAGAGCCCAGCTCTCTCACCGTAAGGAGACTTGTTGATTGTGTAATTAATGTCACTTGTGACATCATAGCCAATACAAACCAAACAGATCTAGTGGGCACAGAACCTGATAGAAGCCAATTTTAAAAAACATAGGTGCGACTTTCCTTTACAGAATATCAGCCTAACCCAATATATAAGAGCTTAAAGTTAGGTATGAGCATTTACGCCAGCCACAGATACACACATAACTTACGTCTGTAAGTTACGTGCATAAGGGTGAGTCCCATTCAAACTCTGCCTATGTGCATACCACCATTGCAAATACCCGCTACATATTTACCGATAGAGCTTAGGCATAGTTACCTGTGTATGTCACTCCTGCTGGAATTCTGCGCACAAAATTTGCAAATTCTGCGCATAAAATTTGCAATTTTTTTGCAGCACCCTCCCTCCCACAGCATCCTCCTTTCTTCTGCAGTCCCCTTCCACCCACAGAATTCCTTTTTTATAGCCCCCTCCCATCTACAGAATCCCCCCCTTTTTTTAACAGCCACCCATAGCATACTCCTCCATTTTTTAAATGTTTTAAAACTTTTTACAGCTGCTCCTTCCATTCCGATACCCCCGCACTCACTGAGACTTAAAGTGATAGTCTCACGAGATTACCACTTGAAGTCTTGGGAAGCCATTTTGAGAAAGCACAGCACCAGCAAGAGAGCGGTGACACCGGGGCAGGAAAGAGTGAGGTTCTTTCCTGCCCTCAAAGAGGCCTCTAGACCCACCAGGGAGTGCACAGGTAGGCTGGGTGGCAGCAGGTGAACAGTCGGGCGAGCGGGTGGAGAGTTGGGTGAGAAGGCAGGGGGTGAGCTGAGCCGGCGGAGAGTTGGGCGACAACGCGGGGGGGGGGGGGGGGGGGGGGGGGTCAGTTGAGCGGGTGGAGATTCGGGATTCTTTGCAGAAATGTTAAATTCTGCGCAATTCTGTGCTTTGCAGTTGCGCAGAATTCTGGCAGGAGTAGTATGGCCATTATTCTAAACATTTATGACCCCGATATTCAAAAAAAGCTGAGGAGCCGATATACAGCCCATGGGAGGCAGGCTGGCTAAGTGCCGCCATCGGTGCTGAGCCCAGATATTCAATTTTGGGTCATTTCCTGTGGCAAGCACTGAATATCTGGGGGTTTTTTTTGGCCAGCTTAAACTTTACCTACCAAGTTAATATTCAGTGCTGGCTGGTTAAGTTTATAGCAGTCAAGGATAGGACTGCTATTTATGCTGTCCGATTTGGCTGCTAAACTTATCTGGTAAAGCACTGAATATTTACGGCTAGCCGGCTTTATCTTGTGATATAGCTTGTTAGCCACTATCACCGGGATTCTATATATCGCACTGAGATTTCCACACGAAAACCGAAGCGTATTCCATAACAACGTGCATAAGCTAACTGGTTAACAAGCTAATCAAGTGTTGATAACTGGATGTTTGCAACCAATTATCAGCACTAACTGGCATTAACTAGAATTCACATGCACTACTTTCCTATAATTTACGCGCTCTATTATAGAATATGCCCATTCCGTGCGTAATTTAGGTGTCAGCATTTACACCAGATTTTCACTGGTATAAATGGCTGTAACTATAGTCGCAGAAAACGGGTGTTGGGCGTATTCTATAAACTATGCCTAGATTTAAATTTAGGCGCAGTTTATAGAATACTCCTAGGTGTATTTTTTTCAGAGCTGATTTTTTTTAGGTGTGATATATAGAATCTAGCCCTATATGCGTAACTGGCACATATGCCATAGAATTACCCCCAATGTAACTTGTGAAAGGAAATCACAAGTTGGAACACAGGAATTGCTAAATGGATGATAAATATTTCAGAAACAGGGGGACATATGCTCTTTATAACCAAAACAGCTGAGACCTGTGTGAAGCTAACATGAAGCTTCCAAGGAGGCCCTGTGGTCAGTTGCATGGAGTATCTGTGGTTAAAATCCAAACAAATGAGAATAGGGAAGCTGGAGGTTTTGGACAATGTAACAGTGTTTAGGCATTTCTGAAATCTGTGTTGCTAAACTGAATAATGGCAGACAAGATGCAAAACAACTGTTCCTCTCACCTTTTCCTGTGCTGCTTTACAGTTTCTGTTCTTCATATCCATTAGTTCTTGTTTCTCCTGTTGAAGCTTTTCCAACGTGGATTCCAAAGGTAAAATTTGGTCCCTAGCATCCTGAAATGAAAAAGGTCATAACAGTACAGCAGCAGATGTTCTCTAGCTCTCCCACTAATCCCATTGTTGCACACATTAGATCATTTGGGGGGGGGGGGGGGGGGAGGCAATATTCAAGGGAAATTCCATGGGTAAATCAACAAAAAGAGAAATGATGTCTTACCCCTATAATTTATTTTTCATTTAGTCTTAACTAGACCAGTCCAGAAGTTGATGGACATAACCCACAGGTTCTGGACTGGTCTGGTACGGATGCTAAGGAAGAGACCTTTGAAAATTGGCTGCCTCTGTGTGGGTAAAAGAGTACACCCTGCTGTGGACTTGCTACTGTACAAGATCTGGAACCCAGCACATCTGAGCAAGCCTCTTGTGTGGGGACAGGAATGTTCAAATGTACATCACTGCGTACATCTAGTAGCGCTATAGAAATGATAAGTAGTAGTAGTAGTAGTAAAATGCCACTGAACCCCAATGACTGGCCCTGGTGAGTGGCACTTTTTTTTAGATAGCTCGTACTGCTACCCAGTAAAGTACTTTTGAATATCGGGCCAACTGTGTCCATCAAGTTTGGCTATTCAGCAAAATATCACAGAACTAAAGGGATTAATGACCCTATTTATAGCATTTCTCACCTTGATCTCCCTGTGCAGAGATTTGACCTCTGTGGTCAGCTCCACAGCCTGTTCCTCCAGCTGCTGGCGACGCTGTAGGTTGCTGGAGATCTGAAGTTTCTCTGATTTTATTTCATTAATGGTACTCTTCAGCTGCTGGATCTGCTCCTGTTGATCCTGTATAAGTTTACGTTTCAACTCAATCGTACTAGAAACTACAAGATAAATGAAGATTGAAACAGAGGATAAATTTTAGGCATTTTCGACTGAGGCTTAATTAATAATCTCTAACTCATCCCGACTACTCCTATTTTGTGGAATAATAAATGTATCTTCAAAATAGATTTGGAAGAATCAGGTGAAACAGAAATAAATGAATTAACAGATGTTCTTGCGTTTCCCCAATTCCAAACTGTGCTTTTTTTTCAGTTTATTTTATTGAATTTTTTAATATTATAGAAACAGCAACACTTATTAGCTCACTAGTAAAAAAGGCCCGTTTCTGTTTTAAAGGAAATGGGCGCTAGCAAGGTTTTCCTCGGAGTGTGTATGTTTGAGAGAGTGTGTGTGAGTGACTGAGAGAGAGTGAGACTGGGGGTGCGAGTGTGTTTGTGAGAATGAAAGTATGTGCCAGGGTCCCCCCCCCTCTCCCAGTTCCAGGGTCGTCATCCCTCCCCTGGTCTGTCTCCCATTTGCAGGGGTGTCCCCCCTCCCTTCCTTCCTCCCAGTTGCAGGGTCCCCCTCCCTCCCTTTTTCCCAGTTGCAGGCCCCCCCTCCCCCTCAGTTGCAGGGTCTGTGTGTCTTCCTCCTCCTTTTGTCCTCCACGTTTTAAGGCACTGTCTATCCAGTGGAAACAGCTTTAAAAACGACAACGAGAAGCAACAGCTCCTAGGTTTCCTTTTTTTTGAGTGTATACGAATGACAGCTGCATAGGGGAGTGGAATCAGAGATTAACCAATGGGCTTCCTTGCTTACCATAGACTTGCTTTGTTCACTTCCACTCCTGTCTATTGAACGTCCTGCAGCATGTCATAGGTTTGCTTGCTTTGTTTTGAGTGAACGGGGATTGCGGCCACGCTGGAATCGGACCCGCTGCTCTTTCCCTCCCCCCTCCTCCGACTAGCCACTACTGGACCCCGACTCCCGCCCTGAGCCCTCACCCGCCTCCTCCACATTGGACAGTCGCCGGAGGCACTTGCTCGCCATCTCACCCCCCTCCCTCTTTGTCCTCTCCGACAGTCCGAATCCGGACTTTGAGAGGAGAGGGAGGGTGGCGGCGGTTTGTTGAGGGCGGTTATGGCGCGCGGTTGTTTCGGGAGTGTCATCCTCTCCGACAGTCCAAATCTGGACTTGGAGAGGAGAGGGAGGGCGGCGGCGGTTTTTTGAGGGCGGTTACTGTGCGCAGGTGGTTCCGGAGGTTGGTATCCAGTCTCCAGCGATTCCTAGGCAGGGGGAGGTGTTTGCTACTGTGTGGGTCGCAGTTTGTTGCTGGGCGTCAGGCTGGTGACTTCACCCGAGGTGCAGCCAATCAGTGGCACTTCATTGGATTCATGACGTCAGTGATCTACTCCAGGTAGCAGACCACCTCCAGCGGAAGCCACGGTTCCAGGCAGCCTCAGAACGTTGGAGGTGAGAATTATTATATAGGACTAGTAAGAAATGCCCATTTCTGAGACTAATGAAACGGGCGCTAGCAAGGTTTTCACCCTTGCCACTGGCATAATGAAGCTGACTCCCTCCCTCCCTTGCACCCACATTCAGGCTGGCTGGTTAGTTGCTTTGCTTCGCTCCCTCCCTCCCTCAGACGTTGAGGCTGCCTGCCTGGCTGCTTGCCTCCCTCCCTCTCACCTTTAGGTTCTGTCTGTTTTTTTTTTTTTGCAGCAGCAGCGGCAGCAGCGGGACAGCGAGGGAAGGAGGGAGTTGATGTTGCTGGGGGGGGGGGGGGGGGGGCGCACGTGCACAGCGTTTTGGAGCGTGGAAGGAGCATGTCTATGTGTCGTCGTTCCGTGGGTGGCAGGCTGGATGGACGGCGTGGGGCAGGCATGGCAGAGCGCTTGTAGTTTGTTTTTTCATGACCCGCCGTCGAGGTCATGATGTCGGAACGCGAGGGCGGGGCTGGTGTGTGATGCGATTCGTCGATTGTGGTAGCTCCGCCCTCCATGTCACAACGTCGTGACGCGAGGGTGGGGCAGACAGTCCTGTGTGGAAAAGACAAATTTCGATCTACACCACCATGCAAAGAGGAAGTTGCAGCTTCACTTAGAACGTTGGGGTTGCGAATTATGTCCGGAAGGGGCGTGGCTGTGGGTGGGTCTCTGACTGAGAGTGAGTGGTGCTGACAGCCTAGCCTACCAACACTGCAGGGCTTCAGTGTGTCCCTGGCACAGAGCGAGCTTCAGAATGTTCAAGTTGAGAATTATTTATATAGATGTGCCTCAATAACCTAGGGCCTGATATTCAAAGCATTTATGCTTCAAACTGTGAGAAGTATGCTCATAAATTGGATTCTTTGAAAATGTACTAGGGTTGAATGTATACATTTTTTACTTAAACTTTCACTAAACATTTCAGTTTAGGAGCATAAAAAGTGGGTGGAAACGGGGTGGATTTATTATTATTATTAGCATTTGTATAGTGCTACCAGACGCACGCAGCGCTGAACACATGATACAAAGAGACAGTCCCTGCTCAAAAGAGCTTACAATCTAAGGCGGGGAAAAGAAGTTAGGAGCATAGCACTAATTTTCAGCACTAGGTTCATAAATCTAGACAAATTATAAGCATATCTTCTAAGCTCCTAAATTAAGATGAATTTTTAGCAGAAAAGTTATGCTCATAAATTTGATTGAAAATAGGGCACAAACTTAAGAGGCCAAGGGCCTCTTTTACTAAACTGTGCTAGTAATTCCTGGCATGACAAATGAAAGGAAGCCCATTCAATTTACACGCAGTTTTATATAAGAAGGCAGATCTGTGCCTAATTTAAGTGAGGATTTACACCAGGTTTCAGTTGGTGCAAATCTTTGGGCGCAGATTACCGACACTATACACTATTCTAATAACGATGTAATAATAATAATAATAATAGCTGTCTAATAATTCTAATAATAATTCTAATAATAATAGCTGTCTGTTCGTCTGTCCAATTTAGATTGTAAGCTCTGTTGAGCAGGCACTGTCTTTTCATGTTAATTTGTACAGCGCTGCGTAAGTCTAGTAGCGCTATAGAAATGTTTAATAGTAGTAGTAGTAGATGTCCACTCGAAGTGCGTTGAGGGAGGCTACAACACACAGTTTTGCATTTTCAAAAAGTACCCAGAAAAAAAATAAGTATCTGTAGGGGAAAAAGCAGATCTCTATGTAGTTTTCAAATGAAAAGTAAATGCACACTTTTCTTTGACCACTGGTGCAGTGTCTGAGTAAAACTCGGGCACATTACAACTACTTGCATAGTCTACAAACATTGCACCAACAGTTTTACACCTAGGTCAGCACCAAAAGTAGCAAAAATACACTTACCTATAAAATACCCAGCTTTGCCTGATGCTATCTAGTACATTTATCTCAAAAAATAGACTTTGGAAGTTCAGACATAGAATGGAGGAAACCTCCTTGTGCAGCTGTCTAAATTCCCACATTCTGCTAGACTCGACTTTACCTGTATCCAGTCTGAGCTGTTTCTCTTGTTTCTCCTGGTTCACCTGTTGCACTGTGCGAGTCAGGTCAACTCCTTGCAGCTTGGTAGCCTGCTGTGCTATCCTCCTGTCTACATCCCGCAGCTCTGTCTAAAATGTAAAATAACACATAAGCAAACTGAAAAAGATGCATTCCCAACCTGCAGTTTTTCTCTCACTTCAAACATCCATCTCCACAGAGGAGCTGCTTGGACACATTTAGATTTCATTGTTGACCAAAGGTAGGAGAGTTAAGTCTCTTTCAAAACTAGAGTCCTTGATATTGCTTTTCTGCCAGCAGAGTACACTGCAGTGCAGGGATTCTTAACCTTTTTTGGTTCCTGCACCCCTTTAACTGATCAGTGAAACCTTCACATCCCCTTCCTAAACTGTTGATAAATTACAGTAATATTTCTGCTACCTATAATTGTCTCTTACCTATCTATATGTTTCATCTTTGCTTATACCCTATGCTGTCTATGAACATGTTTTATTACATATTGTGTTGACATTGTATACTATGCCATACTTTGCATTGTTATTTAAATATTTTTACTGCTGTAATTGTCTATTGCTTATGTTTGACTTATTCTTACTGCCTTCCCTATGTCTAGAAAGTTTCAATACATTTCCTTAGAGTTCAAGAGTAAGACCCTTCTCTGCACCCCCATTTGACCTCTTCCTGCACCTCTTGGGGGTACAGCAACCACTGGTTAAGGACCCCTACTGTAGCATCGCCAGCCACCTCCCTCCCACTTGGGATTTGACAGCACCACTTTTGCAACATGCCTGAACCAGGCCAGCCCCAGACAGACTGGTTGCAAGTCTTGTATCACAGTACTACAGCCAAATCATCTGGATTTAGCTCATACCTTTTCTCAGTAGTTCAAACTGAGTTATGTTCAGGCACGGTGGGTATTTTCCTGTCCTGGGACAGCTTACAATCTAACTTCATACCTCAGCAATAGAGAGCTAAGTGACTTGAGTAAGATCACAAGGAGCAGCAGTGGGATTTGTACCTGGCTTCTCTGGTTCTAACACTGCTGTTCTAACCATTAGGCCTACTCCTCCACAGGAAACAGATTACGTATAAATCAGCTTTAACACTTACCTATTGAGTTCTTAAAAATGGTAGTACTCGGGTCGATATTCAAAGCGATTTAACTGGTTGCTTAGTGCTGTTGAAAATGTCTGCTTACTGCCTATGTCAAAACCGGTTATTTTGGGGTCAGTACTTAATCGGCCAAGGTAAGTGCATAAACAGGACCGCACAAAAGTCAGTCCTATCTTTAGGCAGTGCCCACCCCCCTCCATAGCCAGTTAAGGGCCCCTTTTACAAAGGTGTGCTAGCGTTTTTAGCATGCATTAAACATTAGAGATGCCCATATATTCCTATGGGTGTCTCTAGCATTTAGGACATGCTAAAAACATTAGCGCACCTTTGTAAAAGACCCCCTAAGTGCTGAATATCGCACTTAACCGGCTACACTTTTGCTGGCTTTGCAAACCTGAAAATTCAATGCCGAAGCCCAGACATGGCCCAGAATTGACATTCTGGGAATAAAGCCTATGGTGGTCAGCAAAGTGCTGAGCGCCACTGATCGAATATTGCCCTTAATAGTTTCATATCACCAAAAGTCATAAACAGAAGCATTACCTCATCCCAACTGAATGACTCGATCTACTGAAAGTCATTACCCCCCCCCCCCCCCCCAAAAAAAAAAACATTCTGTCCTCACCATCAACCAGTAATCTTGTGTCACCCAGTGATGCACCTGAAATGCAGATAACAGTGAAGCAAGTGAATGTTTGCACAGAACTTTGCAGACCTTACCTGGTACCGGTCCATCAGTGCAATGTCCTGCAGACAAACCTTAGCACTTTCTTCTTCCGAGATAAAGGTAGCCAACAGCGTGTCTTCTTCTTCTATTTCAGCCTTTAAACGCTGAATCTCTCTGTTTATGGTGGTCAGCTTGTTTCTCAGCTCTGGTATATCCCTCTCGACCAAATCTGCCAAGGTTTGCCTGAGCAGCAAATGGAACATCTTTGTGTTAGGATGAAAAATAAAATCATCAAGAGAACTGAATATAAGCTTTTTGCCCTAAAGAACACACTGACGTTCAAACCTTAAAATGCCACTTCCTAAAAAAGATTTCTTGGTTCTAATGTGGTCTTTGCACATTCACCTCCAGATTTTATCATTTTAACGCCTAAAGTTAGGTGCCAATCGCACATGCAAGTTATAGAATTACTAGCCCTTAGGCGCAATTCTTACAGTTATCTGCGCAATCTCACCAACCGTGGCCAGAGTTTCGCTATTACAGCTGCCTCAAGGCGTGACAATCAGTTTTATTTCAGCACAGATCTCTCCATGTTACTTCAGATCCTGGCCACGGTCGGAGAGATTGACTGAAGTGTATCGTCTTTTAAGCTGTGTTTGATTTTTCCATTTAAGTTTTGTCACAAGATTGAGGGGATTCATCGAAATTGAACTCTATGTGGAGCTTTAACAAAACTTTATGTGTACGGGTTTTTTTATGCTGATGAAGACAACTGACCCCGATTTGAAGTTCCTTCTGCCCAATAAATTTGTCTTGGCGGGGGTGCTGAGGCTTTTTCCCTTTTACACATATTTTGTACTCCACAAGGGATGATACAGTAATCCTAAAAAGTACTTCATATCTCATTTGAGAGAGGTTTTTTATTGTTATTGTTTGATAACCATGCAGTCACCTGATACAGTGAGAAAAGCACCATGACATCCTTTAGAACATGGTTGTCCAACCTTGGTCCTCGAGGGCCGCAATCTAGTCTGGCTTTCAGGATTTACAAAATGAATATGAATGAGATCTGTCTGCATCTACTGCCTCCATTTTACGCAAATAGATCTCATGCATTTTCATTGTGGAAGCCCTGATAACCCGACCTGGCGACAGATGAGGTCGGACACCTCTGCTTTGGAATAAACAAGACAGATATTTAAGGCCCCTGTTCTTAAATAGAACGATACACTTACATATGTCAGCGACACAGTGACCTGGCTGTACCTACTACCAGATGGTCTGTCAGTCTGAGGACAATCTGCTTGCTTTTACAATTCCTTCTTCCACACACATTTCCTGACACTTCATGATCATGTTATAGAACTTAACAGGATGCAGATAATGCTATTTCCTGCACCTCCTTTTATGGCTTGCTCTTGAACTTGCCTCACAAAAATTTAACAGAAAAAAGGGGTACAAATAACTCATATCACCTACACTCTTCACTAACGTGCCACAATGCTTCATTAATGTCATGAATGTCTACCTCTCTATAGTACAGAAAGTAGAAAAACAACAACAAAACAGTTACACAAGACAAGAAAAATATGTGTAAAATTTATAAGTCATCATTAAATGGTCACAAACAAGTCTTTTAACTACTTTTAAGGTGTCTACAGAGAAAGGCCATCTCGTTTTCTCTTCTTCCTGAACTAATCAAAGCCAGGAAACTCTGCACAGTTGAACATAACCTGGTGTGATCCATTTAAACCAATAAAGAGGGTTAACATGCTTAGATTGTAGAGAAACTTAATTAGCCCACTACCTTGACAACCCCAACAAATCTTCTTTTTAGGATTGTCATGATGCATGTTCAAGATACATTGGTACATATTTGGTCAACATACTAGATTCATTTTGCCTTTTCTTCATCACTCCTGAAAACAGACTTGCTGCAGCAGATGGGAGAGGAGCTTCTAAGCAACAAGATTTGGACATCAACCATCCTTCCAGAAACCAGGCGCTAGCTGGACTGCCATTACCTTATTGGTTTCAGCCCCATCATCTCATCTCGTCTTTTCTCTCGTCTCTTCAGCTCAGTCTCTGTTGACTTCAGTTTATCCGGCACCAGGCGCAGTTTGGACTGCATATCATTTATCACGTCTTGCAATTCAGCCTCCGAAGGAAAGATCCGCTGGCAAACAGGGCAGCACGGCTGGTTGTCTTCCGTCAACTGAGTAATAAACTGTGTATAAACAGCAGTTGCCCCAGCAAGCATTGCTAGAGCGGTCAAGAAGGAAAGCAAAACAGGTCAGAATTCTATGAGTGCAGAGCCTAGATTTACCTATTTATGACCGAACAATCGGAGAAATCATGATATACTGGATCCGATTTAGTTTGTTTAGGCTTTCTCTATGTGGTTGCTGTTGAAAGCAGTCCAACAAATTATATAAAGAAAGAGATGTTATATTTGGAGAGCATCCTAGAGATCAGCAGAGTTGGGCACTGATCACATTAATTTCATGTAACATAGTAAGTGATGGCAGATAAAAACCTGTACGGTCCATCCAGTCTGCCCAACAAGATAAACTCATTTTACTTGATATGCGATACTCTATGTATTACACTTAGCAGTCGTTACCACGGGCCAGCTTACCATAAGTTACAAAAACAGGTTAATCGATAACAGGGGCGTATCTGGAATCCGGCGGTAGGGGGGGGCCAGAGCCAGAGAGGGGGGGCCGAACTGGATTCAACCAATCAGCACTGTAGCGTTACTTCCTTGAAGCACATGGCCACGGAGGAAGACGAAATATGGAGATTGCGGGTCGGACCTCGGCTGGCGGGGGTTGGGGCCCCCCGTCAGCACAAGTAAGCAGCGGGGGAGGGTTGATGGCGGGGAGGGGGGCCAGGGCGAAATCTGCGGGGGCCCAGGCCCCTGTGGCCCCACGCAGATACGCCCCTGATCGATAATACCTTATCAAATCTATTAGTGTAGAGCAGACCTTACCAAACTTTTTCTGGCTGCAACAGAACTAAATCTGAGGGAATGGGATAATATAAAAATGAGAGTCCCTATTCTACAGACATTTCCTATTAGAAATTAAATACTAAAGCTATATAGAAAACAAACTTACATAAAGAAAAAGTGAGTTCATAGATGATGCATAATCAACCTTGAAAGTGGTTTTAACACTGATTAAGGGTGACACCTAATGGCTGGATTTAGAATTCATGACTCTCTCACTATCTGTGTTTTATATATTGCAAACTGCGCTGAATATATAATTTTGTCTGTTTTTTGCAGTATATAAGAATTTTAAAATGAAATGACTGCAGGGCTCTGAACAATGTACTAGTTCACAGCCTCTGTTGATGCAATAACCAGATTAAGCATAGAGAGGAGGTGGAAGGACGAGATATAAAATACAGAAAAATATCCAAGTAGTTGCAAATGATGCCAGATACCAGCTCTGGTCAAACTGAGCTGGAAATACAAAGGAGTAGAAAAAACTGTTAGGTTGAAAAAGAAAAAAAAATTTAGTTCCCAAAATTGATGACATGTGGTAAAGGCGGTTAGCTTAGTGAGGTTTAAAAAAAAGTTTGGACGGCTTCCTAAAGGAAAAGTCTACAGATCATTATTAAAATGGACTTGGGGAAAATCCACTGCTTATTTCTGGGATAAGCAGCATAAAATGTTTTGCAGATTTTGCCAGGTATTTGTGACCTGAATTGGCCACTGCTGGAAACAGGATGCTGGGCTTGATGGACCTTTGGTCTGTCCCAGTATGGCAATACTTATGTACTTATGACATAAACTAGAGGCACTGGAGTAGCACTGACACTCTGATGGAAAAACAGGCCTGAGGAGAACGGAAGAAATGTGCTCATGAACAGGGAGTAGAACATCCAGAACCGCCACCTTGTCAAGCCCTCTGCCGAGGTATCAGCTGTATGAAATCTGATCATTTACTCTTAAGATTTACTGGTGGTAGGAAGAACAGAGAGGCTACTCCAGTGCTACAGAAGCTTCATTGGCTTCCAATTTAAAAAAGGATTATTTTTAAAATTTTGCTTTTGTTTTTTTAAAGTTCTGAATAATTTGGTGTTGCCTCTGTTTGGTTCTACCTTGCATATTTATCAACCAGTCAGAATTTGAGATCCTCTGATGCTAATTTGTTGGAAGTCCCTTCCTTTAGAGTTATCCGATTAGACAAATATTGGTCCCAGACTTTGGAATGACTTACCACTGAGTCTGTGGACAATGAAAAACGTTGATCCGTTTAAATGGGGGTTAAAGACCTTATTATTTCAGCAGGCTTCTGGCATTTAGTTTAGTCTGATGTTTTACTCTTGGGC
This sequence comes from Microcaecilia unicolor, assembly GCF_901765095.1. Classification (NCBI taxonomy): domain Eukaryota; kingdom Metazoa; phylum Chordata; class Amphibia; order Gymnophiona; family Siphonopidae; genus Microcaecilia; species Microcaecilia unicolor. The sequence continues at coordinate 173,472,015 of NC_044038.1, read as the reverse complement.
TTTACAGATCTTTACTAAATAGTAACTGTATGATATTCTGTGTTTTAGTTTGGATTTTGTCTGTATGTTTTAATGTTTTTTTAAAATATATATATTTTTATTATTTAGAAACAACCAGCACACTTACAACGTAAAGCCAAGTACTGGTGTCATGTCCAGCCAAATGGTGAAATCAACATATATAATGAACACTGGATAGTTTTCATAAACCGTTTTCTTTTATTCTCCTTCCCCCCCAACATTGCCCACGCAATGCAGATCACTCTTCAAGGTGACCCCAAAAAGACTAACACACAGAGTACCAATACCTCCCATCCCTATCCTCCATCTATCCAATCCCAAATGCAATCCAACCTCCCTTTCCCTCCTCATCCCCCCCCCCCCCCCCCCAGTTTGGAAGCTCCAGAAAAAAACACATTATAGATTCAACAAATAGCTAAGGGCTTTAGCAGAAAGACTGTCCCAAATGGGGAGCCAGGTTTGCCGGAAAGTTCTGTAAGCCTTAGGTGTAACCCAGTGGTGTGCTAGAGACGGTTGTTAAAATTTTTACCATCATGCGAGACGGTTGTTCTTCAGGGCGAGCCGGCTCTCCTCCCTCCCCCGAGCTACAAGGTCCCAGGGTACATACCTGAAGAAGGCAACCACCCTGGTTGTCCAGCGGATTCTTCGGGGCAGGCAGGAAAGATCCCCAGTCTTGCCTGCCTGCTGCCGGCACTGACCCTCCCCCGCTGTCGGATCGCTCTTTAAAAATGGCTGCCAAGACTTCCAGCGGCGGCCTCACGAGACTTCTGCTGAAGTCTTGGAGGCTGCCCTTGTAAGTCTCAGCGGCCATTTTGAAGAGCGATGCAGTAGCACCGTGGGACAGTCAGCACCAGCAGTGGGCAGGAAAGACTGGGGATCTTTCCTGCCTGCCCCGAAGAATCCACTGGACAACCTGGGTGGCTGGAGGGGGGGCAGGGGAGAGAAGAGTTGCTGGACATGGGTGGATGGAGGGGAGGGCAGGGGAGTGAGGAGAATCGCTGGGTATGGGTGGCTGGAGGGGGGGCTGGGGAGAGAAGAGAATCACTGGGTATGGGTGGCTGGAGGGGGGGCAGGGGAGCGAGGAAAATCGCTGGGTATGGGTGGCTGGAGGGGGGCAGGGTAGAGAGGAGAATCGGTGGGTATGGGTGGATGGAGGGGAGGGTAGAGGAGAGTTGCTGGACATGGGTGGATGGAGGGCAGGGGGTAGAGGAGGGTTGCTGGACATTGATGGATGGAGGGGAGGGCGGGGGGAGAGGAGGGTTGCTGGACATGGGTAGAGGAGAGGGAAGGGAGAGAGAAGAAATGCTGGACATGGATAGAGGGAAGGGAAGAGTGAGGATGGAGGGGAGATGAGGGAAAAGGAAGAGAGGAGAAAAACTGCACATGGATGAAGAAAATAGGCAAAAGCTGGATCCACTGGACAGTCAAGTCCGCGGAGGACCCAGCTTTTACTTACGGATGTAGGGCAAGAAATGAAGAAGAAAGGCGGAAAGTAAAGAAATAAATGGAAAGGAAGCCCTGGAAATGGAGTTAAGAGCACAGATAGCAGCAGAATCGGATACTGGGCCAGCATGATCAGAAAAACAAGGTCACCAGACAACAAAGTTAGAAAAAAATCATTTTATTTTCATTATAGTGTTTGGAATATGTCCACTTTGAGAATCAGGTGTTCAACATTAAAAGTTTATATTTATTTACTTATTTATGGCATTTTATCCCACATTAAACATGAATTAGATTGGAACCTGGGATCATTTAATTTTTTTTTCCTGGAGTAATGCATTGCCCCCCCCCCCCAGGCTCTCTCCCCGGCTATAGCCAGCTCTGCAATTTGGGGGGGGGGGGGCAGAGGTGGACGGGGGGCACAGAGGTGGACAGGGAGAGAGCCTGTTGTTATTTACCAGCACATCACTGGGTGTACCTTGCTTCACATCCAATCGCTCCATTTTCAAGAGATGATACAGTTCATTTCTCCATTCAGTCAAAGGAGGAGGTTGGGCTACCTCCAATTCCTCAAAATACACTTATGAGCTAAAGCACAAGCTTTCTTCTCCTTTCCGCAATCCCAAATTTATCAAGTTAGAAAACAGTTGTATGTCAGCCCTTAGTGTGCTACACCGATGCAGCACAGAATACAAATAGTCCATAACCTCAGTCAACTAACAATAAATAAAACAATCAAGTACATATAAAACATCATATGGAGTGGAGGAGTGGCCTAGTGGTTAGAGCACCCGTCTTGACATCCAGAGGTGGCAGGTTCAAATCCCACTGGTGCAGGGCCACCGAGAGACTGGGTCGGGCCTGGGGCAAGGCCGCCCCAGGGGCCCCGCCCCTGCCGCCCTCACCGCCATGCTCTCCCGAGATCGCCGCGGCCACTGCTCCCTCCCCGAGGTCGCCGCCGCCGCTTCCCCCTCCACCCCTCCCCGAGGTTGCCGCCATTCCCCCCCTCCGTCTGCCACCGGGCCGGGCCCCCTGCATTGAAATTGCAGTCTCACCTCTGTGAAAGCAGCAGAGCGCCTCCCTTCGGCCCTCCTTCCCTCCTTTTGTCCTGCCCTCGCGGAAGTTACGTCAGACAAGGGCAGGACACAGGGAGGGAAGGAGAGCCGAAGGGAGGTGTTCTGCTGCCTCCAGCGCTGCTGTCACGGATGTGAGACTGCAATTTCAATGCAGGGGGCAGACGGTCGACGACGGAGGGCAGGTGGGACCTTGGAGGCCCGGGGAATTTTGTCCCCCCCTGCCCCCCCCCCCACCTCCCCGGTGGCTATGCACTGCTGCTCCTTGTGATCTTGGGCAAAGTCACTTAACCCTCTGTTACCTCAGGTACAAACTTAGATTGTGAGCTCTCCAGGGACAGAGAAATACCCAGTGTACCTTGAGCTACAACAGAAAAGGTATGAGCAAAATCTAAATAAATAAATAATCCCAGAAGTATATTTCCTATTTTTTGCCCTTTATGTGAACAGTATTCTCATATAGTTTAATGGACCAAGTTGAACTGTCTTTAATTAGCAGCAGTAATAACTATGTTCCATTAGCCACTGCCACAGTGAAAACTTAAAAGAGAGAGCCTTTCTTTTAAAAGTAAGAGGCTCAGTTATGGTCCTTAACATCTGCAAAAATGGTTCATGGTTAAATAACGCCCAACTCACCCCGCTGCTTTGAAGACTTTTCTATTTCATCCTGAAGCCGGCTGAGGTCACTCTCAAAGTCTTGGCTTCCACAGACCTCAAAAAGTTTCTCTTCATAACTGGCCAACTGTTCTTCCTTCTGCTTTAACTCAGTACTCATGTGGTTCTTATTCTGCTCTGCAGAGGCCAGAGTTTTGCTGAAAGGATGAGAAGTTGTCTAGTAGTAAGTGAACATTTTTAAACAAAGCACTTTTTAATGCATACAAGTCCCACATTTCCAACGAAAATATTCAAAACACCACATGTAGAACTTTCGAATGTGAACCACTAAAGTAGAAATACTGTCCAGCATCTGAAGCCGTATCTTCAGGAACTGGCCAAATCCTCTGATCCAAACTCTCCTCTGGGGTTCTCTTTCACTCAGACCCAGCACTCGGAAAGGCAGTTTGCATTCTAAGTGAAATGCCAAGTTTCCAAGTTTATTTGGGGCTTCTACCCTGTCCATGAAACATGTTATCTAGGTAGCTTACATAATGCAGTTAACAAGAAACATCGAAGAGAGTCTAATTGAGGGTCATTAGTTGGACAGAGAGGAGAAGGGGGTTGAAATACAATTGTTGATAATAAAGTGGGGAGGGGTAAGTTACATGAGGATGGGGGATGTGCAGTTCAGCAAGGCAGTTATTGGTCGTACTCTTCAGGTAAAGGAAAGGTCTTGAGTGCAGAGGCAAATTCCTGGAGGGAGGAGCATTATCTGAGATGATGGGGCAGTCTGTTCCAAAGTTCAGGACCTTGCACAGAAAAGATGGCATGCCTAATGGTAGCATGAGAGAGTGCATGAATGGAGGGAGTTTGAAGTGGACACTGTTGTAAGGATCTGGAAGGCCTGCCCCTTTTGAAAGTGTACTGGGATAACTTCAGATACTGCCACAGCCAGCAACCAAACCACAGCAACTGTATATAATAAGTGAAAACTGTTTTATACCACAGAAAGGCAGTAAATCAAATCCATGCGTGCACATACTTTCCCTGGGGTAATTTTTTTTTTGTCTTAATGATTTTCTTTTATTAAAAATTTCAATAATTACAAGAACTTAAATGAATTGGTTTTCAAAGAACTCCAACAAATAACATCGGTAACAAAACAGAAGTACTCTCAGCCTGTCCAGTCCTAACACCACCAGTGAGCTATCTGCTCCTGCTTCGTCCAGGGCTTGCCTAGTGGTAACCTGGAAAACTGCCTTTTTTTGGTATGCTCCAATTTTGTGGAAGGTGGAAGAGTCCTATAAAAAATTGAAAGTTGTTAAAAACTTATTATTTCAAAAAGCATTTGGGACTGAAGCTCTGGTTCTGGCCTAGCTGCATGTGACTTCTGAAGAGATACTTGTCTGCCTGTGTTATTAGTGTGGTTTGCTATCCTATAATTATTGGAGTTCCTTTCAATTCTTTCATAGTGTATTGTAAACCACTTAGACCTCTTGAATGAAGCAATATATCAAATTGTAATAAACTATACCCCCCCCCCCCCCTTATCAGTTAGTAATCCTCCCAAACTTCCACTACCCTCATTCTCCCCCTCCAAATGATGTCCCTAGTGGTCCATTGGTTCCTTCAGACCACCAGCTTTTCTCCATTCTTCCACCCCCCCCCCCCCCCGGCTCCAGAATCATCAAACGATACACATCAGAGCCTGGACTTATAACTTCAGCATCATTTGAAGTCACTGCCACTCTTCTCAATCCAGTGTATAACAGGTCATCTCCAAGGCCCTGAAGATCCCCCCCCCCCCACACAGGGTCACTTTATAAAAAGGTATATATGTAGCTTTTTTAAATTTTTATTTATAAGATTTGCCAATTTCTTACAAGCATATCACTTGTTACAGAAAAACAGCATAATACAAACGTTAAAGAAATAATAAGAAAAATTATAAATACTTCCTTAGACCTCAAATTGAGGGGGGTGTTACAGTTTAGTGGAGTTTTATACAGGCATAGTAACATAAATAAGTAGAAAATGCGGTTTATGTGTGTAATTCGTCATTTAACTAATTCTAGATTAAGCTGTTTCATGTCCAGAAAGGATTTTAGCTGTTCTGAGTCATAGAATACATACTTTATCCCACTAAACCTGACCAAGCATTTGCAAGGGTAAACTAACAAAAAAGAACCACCCAATTTAAGAACATCCTGTTTCAATGCCAAAAATAATTTTCTACGTTCTTGCGTTACTTTAGTAACATCTGGAAATATCCATACTTTTGTTCCATAAAAAGGAACCTTTGAGAATTTAAAGTATAATTTCAATATTGCATTGAGATCTTGTTCGAATACCAACGAAACCAAAAGAGTGGCTCTTTGTGGAACTATTTCAATGGATTGTTCTAGAATTTCAGACAGATTGTTAAAGTCTATAACATCCAAACCTTCTTTCTTTTCTTCTTTTCCACTTAATCTTGTTGGAAGATAATAAATCTTATTTATAGGAGGAATAAGTTCTTGAGGCATTTTCAAATTTTCTTGCAGGTATTTTTTAAATAACTCAATAGGTGTCTTGTCAGGAATTTTAGGAAAATTCAATACTCGAAGGTTCAATCTTTTATTAAAATTCTCAATCTGTTCAATTTTTCTATGCATTGTCAAATTATCTTTTATTACCGTCACTTTAAATTCTTGCAATTGATCCATATCTTTTTTTAATATATGTAGCTTTTTATTATAGAATAGGTGAAAATGATGCATTCACAGCTTAGGTACTCGGTTGTAAAAACAATCCTCACACTTTATAGACTGGCCAACATGAGTTAGAATTAGATGCCTTGAAAGTATAGTACCCAGGGGTTCTCTCCTTAATATTCATTTGGGGTCCTTTGGTGACATGTTTGGGATACAGACATGCAAAAGTCCTCAACCTTTTCGTATTATTCATGAACAGGGGATGAAAGAATCAAGTCAGTAAAAAAGAAAAACAGAAAACCCAAAGTTTCTCCATTCAGTGGTCAAGATGAACCAAATCCTATTTTTAGTTTGAAATGGAAACAAAAACAAAAATAAGAAAGCACCCAACGCAACTGCTAACCCCCCCCCCCCCCCCCAAAGTCCTGCTTCCACTAGCATTTTAGACCAGGAAGCAAAACTTCACAATCTAAGAACCTGCAGCTAAATTAGTTCAGAGTTTCTAAGAAGACTGATGATGTTTCACTGCAAGATAAAAATCTCAATGTGGGAAGGAATGACCAAACAGAAACTATATATTGCTGCAGAGGCAAACCAGAACATTAATAATTGCCAAATGAAAAGTTCCCCCAAGAGGTGCAGTTAAGGGCTGATCGAACAGGTTTCAGAATGATTTATCTGGGCAAACAGGTGTTTACCTAGGTAGACTGTCCTAGCTGCAAATTGCCCTTCTTACAGCAGCTAAGCATGTCCTGGCTTCCACAATGTGTACGTGTTTTACTGGCTTAAAAAGGCTTAGATGTGGGGGGGGGGGGGGGGGGGGGGGGGTGAGGGCACAGACTTAAATTTGAAAGGTGACAAGAAGCTAAACAGGGGACTTTCACACTTGTGATTTGTAATGTTGCCTCATGACACATTTTCCCTTTCATGATATTTTCCCTGTTTGGCCAGCAGGTGGTGTCTGTCCTCTGCACTACAGCTGTAGCAGAGGTCTGTTTTTCTTTTAGCTTATCTTCCCCAAAGAATTCTTGTTATTTTACCTGTTACTGTTTACAACTTTTACTGTTCTATTTTTTTGTGATAATAAACCTATTAGTTTGTTAGCTCAGTTGTCCTGAATGGACTAAGAATCCTGGCAGTTTGTGTTCTCGGTCTGTGAGTGGTTTTCTGGGAACTGTGGGGCCCCTAGGATTGTGGCCCCAATGTCCCTAGAAACCACCGGGAAAATAACTTGAAGGTGGGAGACTCGCCAAGAGGGACCCAGAAGGCGGGAGGAGGGTATGCTAGTGTAGGTGCAGGTGCAAGCAGGCCTCAGCAGTGCTGGGTAGGACCCTCCAGGTGCCCAAAGGGTTAACCTCAGGTGGGTGCTAGAGGCAGTGCTCAGGCATCACATGACAATCTCAATGCCTTAAGTTGTGGCTTTTTTTCCTACCATGTTCAGTTAACTGACATAAAAGACTGAGCAACACTGTTTTCACACTGCATAGGTATAAGTATCACTTACAAGGAGGGTGAGGATACAAAGCTGGAAAACGGTAAACTCAGGATCTAGCTTCATTTAATCACTCCCATCTACAACCTGCCTGGTTTATTTCTACCCAAATCTTGTCCTTGCTGTAAAAGGCTCTCAAGTGTCTGTCCTATTTGGTAGATTGTGAGCTCCACTGGTGCAGGAACCACCTCTCATGTGTGTCTATAAATCACTGCACACAGCTGGTAGTGCAATACAATTGATTCATTACTACCACCAGGAAGTATTTCTTAATAACATAGTAGATGACGGCAGAAAAAGACCTGCACGGTCCATCCAGTCTGACCAAGATAACTCATATGTGCTACTTTTTGTGTATACCCTACTTTGATTTGTACCTATGCTCTTCAGGGCACAGACCGTATGTCTGCCCAGCACTATCCCCACCTCTCAACCACCGGCTCTGGCACAGACCGTATAAGTCTGCCAGCACTATCCCCGCCTCCCAACCACCAGCCCCGCCTCCCACCACCGGCTCTGGCACAGACCGTATAAGTCTGCCCAACACTATCCCCGCCTCCCAACCACCAGTCCCGCTTCCCACCACCGGCTCTGGCACAGACCGTATAAGTCTGCCCAGCACTATCCCCGCCTCCCAACCACCAGCCCCACCTCCCGATCTTGACTAAGCTCCTGAGGATCCATTCCTTCTGCACAGGATTCCTTTATGCTTATCCCACGCATGTTTGAATTCCGTTACCGTTTTCATTTCCACCACCTCCCGCGGGAGGGCATTCCAAACATCCACTACTCTCTCCGTGAAAAAATACTTCCTAACATTTTTCTTGAGTCTGCCCCCCTTCAATCTCATTTCATGTCCTCTCGTTCTACCACCTACCCATCTCCAGAAAAGGTTCGTTTGCGGATTAATACCTTTCAAATATTTGAACGTTTGTATCATATCACCCGTTTCTCCTTTCCTCCAGAGTATACATGTTTAGTTCAGCAAGTCTCTCCTCATACGTCTTTTAACGCAAATCCCATACCATTCTCATAGCTTTTCTTTGCACCGCTTCAATTCTTTTTATATCCTTAACAAGATACGGCCTCCAAAACTGAACACAATACTCGGCAGAGGGTGCATGAACAGGTGGTGGTGATGAGATGCAGAGTGAATGCACTTATAGGTCAATAAGAGGAGTTTGAACTGTATGCGGAAATGGATAGGAAGCCAGTGAAGTGACTTGAGGAGAGGGCTAATATGAGCATAACGACACTGGGGGAATATATAGTCGTGCAGCAGAATTATGAACAGATTGAAGAGGAGAGAGACGGCTAAGTGGGAGACCTGTGAGAAGCAAGTTGCAATAGTCTAAGCGAGAGGTGATAAGTTAGCCGGTCGGCAGCCGGTCGGCAGCCGCTCCCAGCCAGTTAACTTGCTCTGAATACTGGCCGGTACGTTTCTAGTACTACATATTCATCAACACACAGTAGTAAATATACTTTGGTTAAGCATGTTTAAAGTGCTACTTTAATTGCTCCTCAAGCAGTGACTATCTTAACATCTTTGTTTCAAAAGACTATAAGCATTATAGACAGACAGACTTGAGATGTACTAACAGCTCACACTGCCAAATCAAGCAGGTTAAATCTAAGAAAACAGAATAAATGGCTTATCAATGTTTACCATACTTTTTAGGTTACATATATAGAGACAGGAGGCCTCTGCCCGGTTAAACTGTCTTGACTTTAGAACCACATTCTACAAGAGGTCAGGCTTCTATGACTGGTAGCTGAGAATGGTTGTGCAGACTGGATGAGCCATTTGGTCTTTATTTGCTGCCATCTACTATGCCAGTGTAGAAAAGGATTCATGCACAGGACTTACTTAAGTTTAGTAATCTTATCCCGAGACTGATTAATATCCTTAACTTTCGAGTAAATCCAATCTTCCAGCTGTTTTTTGTTTGGAAAATATCCAAGCAAGGAGGTCAATTCATCATTGTGTCTGGATCTTATTTTCCTGATTTGTTCATCCTTGTCAGCCTATGGGATAAAGAAATCATATTTGTACAGTTATGTGATTACAAATTACTCCTCCATTAAGCAAGCAACACCTTTTACATTTATTGAGTTCATCACGTACCAAATGCACAGGTAAGCTGATGCCGTCATTATAATGACCAGCATGTTCTCATAAATGTTGCAAAGAGAAAAAAAGAGAAATTATGTCTTACCTGATAATTTTCTTTCCTTTAGTCCTACCAGGCCAGTCTAGACAAAAAGGTAGCTGTGCCTGCCCACCAGCAGATGGAGACAGAAATAGAAAGTTCTGTGTGATTCACCCTTTTAGGACCTTGCACAGCTGTAGAATGTTCAGTATAACATCTACTCAAAGCATGGTGCTCACATCCACACTATTGGTTAATAAAAAAAAATTGTGAACTCATTCTCGGCCAGGATATGAATGAACAAGGTAGGCAAATCCTCCACCGACATACAGATATTTCACTGAGTCAGGAGGGGGACACTCAGTCAGTATGTAACTGAAGAAAGTAGGTAAATCCTCTACTGACAGGCAGATATTGCACTGAGCCAGGAGGTACACAGTCCGCCCATATTGGGCTGAAAGGTATGTCCTCCTCTGACAGGCAGATATCCCATTCATTTAGAATGCACTCAGGCAAGGTGTCTGAAAAAGTACATACCACAATTTCACTGAGACATGAGGCATGTGAAACAGAGCATGAAAATGAAGACTTCTAAGAAGGAAAATGTCTGAAAAATAAAGAGAACAAACAGTGAAAGTTTCTGGACTGGTCTGGTAGGACTAAAGGAAAGAAATTTATCAGGTAAGACATAATTTTTCCTTCTTTGTTGTCCTTACCAGACCAGACCAGTCCAGATGAATGAGATATGGCAAAGCAGTTCCCTAAATAGGGTGGGACTACTTTCTATAGATAACGACTGGAAGAAAAAGAAAAAAGAAACTAGAGAAGGTCTCCCAAACATACTAGCCATAAACACAAAAAATGTGGAAGGCAACATCTGGCTTAGAATAAAATGGAATGAGACATGCAGTCAGGAAAGACAGAATACATTCAATAAGAAGGAAATGTCCCAGGAAGGCTCTCACAGGCTATCACCTATGGCCAAGGAGCGGAACACAGGGAGAGGGACACGTGGAGGGGCATAATCAAATGGCGGCGGCCATCTATATGGCCAGCGCCGCAAACAGCGGTCCCGAACCGTATTATCAAAAAAGATGGCTGGCCATCTTTTGTTTAGATAATACGGTTGGGGCTGGCCAAATGTCAGAGATGGCTGGGTTTGAGATGGCCGGCATCAGTTTTTGCCGATAATGGAAACTAATGCCGGCGATCTCAAACTCGGCCAAATCCAAGGCATTTGGTCGTGGGAGGAGCCAGCATTTGTAGTGCACTGGTCCCCCTGACATGCCAGGACACCAACCGGGCACCCTAGGGGGCACTGCAGTGGACTTCAAAAATAGCTCCAAGGTGCACAGCTCCCTTACCTTGGGTGCTGAGCCCCCCAAATCCCCCCAAAACCCACTCCCCACAACTGTACACCACTACCATAGCCCTTAGGGATGAAGGGGGGCACCTGCATGTGGGTACAGTGGGTTTTGGGGGGGCTTAATATTTACCACCACAAGTGTAACAGGTGGGGGGGGGGGGGTTCGGCCTGGGTCCACCTGCCTGAAGTGCACTGCACCCACTAAATACTGCTCCAGGGACCTGTATACTGCTGTCAGGGAGCTGGGTATGACATTTCAGGCCGGCATAGAGGTTGTCAAAAAAATATATATATATTTTTTTGGTAGGAGGGGGTTGGTGACCATTGGGGGAGTAAAGGGAGGTCATCCCCGATTCCCTCCGGTGGTCATTTGGGGCACCTTTTTGAAGCTTGGTCCTGAAAAAAAAAGGGACCAAGTGAAGCCAGCGAAATGCTCGTCAAGGCTGGCTTTCTATTTTCCATTATTGGGCGAAGCTGGCCATCTCGTGACCACGCTCCGTCCTCGCAACTCTACCGACACGCCCCCTTGAAGTTGGGCCGGCTCCGCGACGGAAAGCAGTTGGCGCCGGCCAAAATCGGCTTTTGATTATACCGATCTGGCCGGGTTCAGCAGATCGCCGGCCATCTCCCGATTTGTATCGGAAGATGGCCGGTGATCTCCTTCGAAAATAAGCAGGATAGTTAAACCAAGAAGAATGAAACCCTCCTCAGAACTCCTGTAGAGATTTAAAAAACAAAACAAAACACTGGAGAGACTTAACTGGGAACAAACCCCCAAAGAGGAAGAAACCACTAGACCAGATTTCAAAGGACTGTCTATTCCACACAACTGCTTAATAGTAGATTTATTCCAAGGAATAGGATGGACTTGAAATGCCCCTAGAGACACTGGTAGGATGGTAGGAAAACAGTCTGGAAAGAAGCTTCTGACTATGCTACCAGGGTAAGAAACCCAGAAATGAACAAGCTGGAAACCAAGAAGTCATCAGATTGCTGCTACAATCAAAACAAATGGTCTCCCACAGAACACCTTTGGCTGGGAACCTGCAATCTAGCTTGACTGAGATACTACTAGAGGGGTTGAACAGAGCTGGGCGAGTACTTAAAGCAAAAGTTGAATGAAGTAGCCTAACCATAGAGCTAAGTTGCAGATACATTCCATGAGTGTCAAATAGAGGAGTACCACATCCATCTGCGACACCTGTGCAACATCTGACATAGAATAAATCTATACCTCAGATCATTGCAACTTGTCCTACAACAAGTGCTGGGGGTGCACTACAGAGAAAACAGAATGAATTGCGCAACCCCGAAGAGTATAGCCAACTCAACAGCTACGCCATACATGAAACGCCCCAGTTAAGCCAAGAGCTGAACTACTGCCAAGAAAATGAGTGCCTATTTAGATTTTTTTTAAGTTTCAACATTTTTATTGATGACAATCAAAATTAGACATATTCCATATCTGGCCTTAATAACATAGCCACAACATAACATACATAACAAAAAGCTAGTGTAGAAATCTGTCATCAATTTTTGCTTTTTCCCCCCTTTTCATCCCCCCCCCCCCACTTCCTCCCCCCTCCCCCTACCCCTCCCTCTCGTGCCCCAGGGCTTGGACTCTGATAGTCCTAGGGCAACCCCCCCCTTCCCCCCTAGTGGAGCCATATATATCGTTTGGACGCTCTCTGGGACTCCTTATAGTATCCTCTTACCCCTTATTCAAAAGCAAGCTTCGCCCCTTAGGACTCAATGTCTGTAAATAGGGACCCCAAATCTGTGTGAACCGCGCTAAACTCTTCGGGGACCCCTTAGCCCCCCTAGCTTCCCAGGTAACCAGCAGATGTACTTGATTTCTCCAGTGCCAGTAGGCTGGCACCTCCGGTACAGTCCAGTATTGTAAGATGCTTTTCTGGGCCACCAAGCACAATTTACGGCTCAGGAGACGAGCTGTCTTAGAGCACCTACCAAATGCCCCTTGCGTATTCAGCACAAAGTGGTCCCAGGATCCTGTCACAGGGGTCCCCAACAGTTGAGTTAAGAATTTAGTAATCTCCCCCCAGAAAGCCTTCACTCCGGGGCATGCCCAGAAGGCATGATATAATGTGTATGGGTAATGGCCGCACTTAACACATGTGGCCCCTTGCAGGAAATCTACATGAGCCAATTGTTGCCCCGACATATAGGCCCGTAAAATAACTCTATACCCACTTTCCCGGAGCCTCTCGTCCTGGCTAATGGCTGGAATTCCCTGCAATGTGAGCCCCACATTCCAACCCGTTAATGATGTCCCCGATTCCTGTTCCCATTTTTGCTTGATTTCTGCAAAGTTTTTAGGGGGCTTACGCCTAATCAAAGCTCTATGGAGTGCTGACACTGACATTCCCGTGACTTCCAGTTCCCTGAAAAAATCTTGTAGTTTGCTTCCCAATCGTTGCCGTAGCAAGTCTGGATCTAATGCTGAAATGTAATGTTTAACTTGGGCATACGCAAACCTAGCCCCCCAAGCCACCCCGATCCGAGACTGTAATTCCTCGTACCCTATTAAATTCCCCTCTTCACTTAATAGGTGTTCAATCTTGGTTATTCCCATCCGCTCCCACTCCAAAAACGTTGGGTTATCTAGGCCTGGCATGAAAGCTGGATTCCCCCTGAGGGTCAACTGATCTGATGTCGAGGGACTCCCCCCCACTGCCTGTATTAGTCCCTTCCATGCCTCTCGAATGGACTGTAGCATCACACTATTCCTCAGGCAAAGTGGGAGTTGCTTACGTGTAAGATGTAACAACGAAAAAAGTTCATAAGGAGCAAAGAGTTCCCTTTCCATTTTTATGGGAGTGTAAGTGCAAGTTTGTGTGAACCAGTCCCCCAAGTGCCGGGTCAGGCAAGCCTGATTATATAAGGACAAGTCCGGTAACCCCAGACCACCCTGTCTCCAACCTCCTATCATGTATTTATATCGCAATTTAGGTTTCTTCCCCGCCCAGCAGAATTTACTGAAAGACTTATGTATACTTTTCAAGTCTTTGCGTGTCAATCGGATTGGTAATGTCTGTAACAGATACAGCCATTGTGGGAAGAGGATCATCTGTATCAAATTCACCCTTCCCCTCAGCGATAGGGGAAGAGGGCCCCACTTTTCCAGCTGCTTCTTAGTAACCCCCATAAAAGCCGTATAATTTATAACATGTAACTTCCTCAAGTCCAGGGTCAGCCTAATTCCCAAATATTTAAATGCGTCCTCCGCCCAACTCAGGGGAAAGTCTCTACCCATCTTACGCTTCACTCCTGCGGATGATGCCAATGCCTCTGATTTAGTTAGGTTTAACCGTAGGCCTGCAAAATCACCATATTCCTTTATAATTTCCATTAAAGCCGCAAAAGAGGCCTGCGGATCTGTTAACAGTACCAGTAGGTCATCCGCAAAAGCCGCAATTTTAAATTGAGACGACCCTACCTCTATTCCCTTTACCGATGGGGTATCTATAATATCCCGAATCAATGGGTCTAGAGACAGTACAAATAAAAGGGGGGACAGCGGGCATCCTTGTCTCGTTCCCCTGAATATCGGAAAGGTTCTTGATTCCATCCCGTTTACCAAAATCCTGGCCTGAGGGGAGTGGTATAGGGCCCGTACCGCTGACATAAACCGTCCGGTAAAGCCATATGCCTTCAGTGTGGCGAACAGGAAATCCCAATGGACCCTATCGAACGCCTTTTCAGCGTCGAAGCTTATAAGTAAGGACGGTGTCCCTTTCCTACCCCTTGTCTCCAATGCTGTTAAGATTTTTCTTAGGTTTTTTGCTACTGTTCGCCCCTCCACGAAACCCACCTGCGTCTCATGCACCAGCTCCGGCAACACCCTTGCCATACGATTGGCCATGAGCTTAGCCAGTATTTTCGCCTCTACATTTAGCAGAGAGATAGGCCGGTATGATTCTGGTTGCTCTGGGTCTTTACCTGGCTTTGGCAGCACTACAATCTGCGCCAACGCCAAATGAGGCGGCAATTCCTCCCTGTCGATTATTCTGTTAAAATATCGAGTCAGGGTTGGTATTATGTCTTCCCCCAGCATCTTATAAAATTCTATACGTAATCCATCCGGGCCGGGCGCTTTGAGTAATTGGCTCCTCTCTATTACCACCGCTACCTCTTCTTCCTGCACAGGGCGATTTAATTCCTGCACCTCTTGCTGTCTCAGGGAGGGCAAGTTAAGATTGTTCAGATAATTAATCCCTTGGAGCCCCTGGTCCAAAGGTTGTTCATACAATTGACTGTAAAACTTAAGGAAAACCTCACAAATAGCCCCATCGGCCCGCACTTTCCCTCCTTGACCATCCTTTAACTGAAGCACCCTACCTCCCCCCCCTTTTGGGCGCGCCAATCTGGCCAATAAGCGACCTGTCTTATTTCCATGCTTGTACAGCTGGTATTTATAATAGGTTAAGGATTTGGCAGCTCTTTGGTGTAACAGCTCATTAAGCGCCACTTGTAATTCCATTAAACGCGCTCTATGCTCCCCCTTATGCGTTCGACCAAACAGTTGCCTGGCCCTGCACACTTGGGCACTTAATCTCAGTATTTCCCTGTTCCGTGCTGAGCGTGTGAAATGTGTGTAGCTAATTACTTCCCCGCGAAGCACCGCTTTCGCGGCATCCCAGAACAATACCGGATTGTCCCTATGTTCCCTATTTGATGACTCATATGCTCGCCAGCACTCCCTAAGCTTCTCTCTCAACCCCACGTCTCTATACATCTCCACTGGGAATCTCCACGAACCCTGTCTATGAGCCCTGGGTCCCATCTCCCAGTCCATGCTAACCCAGGCATGATCCGAGATTGTATAAGGTCCAATTTCCGTCTTAGTTATTTTGCTAAATAAATCCTGTGAAGTTAGGATGTAATCAATTCGTGCCTGGGTGTCATGTGCACGGGAGAGGTGTGTGTAGTCCTGTTCCATGGGGTGCAAAGTGCGCCAGATATCAATCAAATCTAATAGGTTCCCCAATCTTTTTAAGCCTTTATTTGATGCCCCCAAGTCGCTGCGAGCTCCTTGAGAACAGTCAAGTTGGGGGTCCCACACCGTATTAAAGTCTCCGCCCACTACTACCGGTACTCCTGGGTGATCCACTAGGTGTCCCACCACCTCTTGATAAAACTTCTTATCATATTGGTTGGGGGCATAAATATTACCAAGTAAGATTTTTTGACCCTTGCTCTCCATTTCCACCACTACATATCTCCCCCCCTGGTCCACATATATGGGTTTGATCGCTGCTGCTACCCCCTTACGAAATAACACCGCCACCCCCCTTTTTTTCCCTTGGGCTGCCGCTGCCACACACTCCCCCACCCACCACGTTTTTAATTTAGCATGTTCCGCCTGACTGAGATGGGTTTCTTGCAATAGGGCAATATCAACCTTATGTCTCTGTAGGTGCTGTAAAATTTTTGTTCTTTTTATTGGGGAGTTAATGCCTCCAACATTCCATGTTACCAACTTTACCATATTTGTGGTGCTGTGAGACACTCAATGATAGCATCCCTATAACGAGACTCGAGCAGGCGTCCCAGCCTCCGCCCCCCCAAGTCCACGCTCGTCCTCCCAAATTTATTCCACTTGTCTCTTAGCTTTCTGCAGATTTGTTTGCCCCTTAAGCGTCCGTCTCCATATCGTATTAATTCTTGATAAGCTCCACTATTCCCCCAACTCCCCATCCCCCTCCCTCCCCCCCTCTCCCCACCCCCTTTCTGTACCCTACCCCCCAGTTCCCTTGCTCCCTGCCTGGGAACCATCACGTGTAGACACCCCCTCCCCCCCTCCCATTTTCTCAGATTCCCCTCCGATTTTACATCCCTATTCCTCATCATATCCCCCAACAGTAATCAGATTTTGTCCCTCTTATACAACAAAACATTTTCAACTGTTCAACACTTAAACATTAATACTTCCAAACCCAACCTTAACTCAATTTCCGCATTTTTTCGTAGCTTACACTACCCAAACCTATGCATTCAGGTCGCTGTCCTCCATTTTGATTATGGCTCCTGCCAGCTCGTGTTCCACCCTCCGTTCAGGTCGCCGCGCCTTCTTCTGCTTTGTCCGCAAGCTCTGTTTCCAGTTGGGTTACAAAGTCCTTCGCTTCCTCAGCTGACTCAAATGACCTTGTTGTCCCCTTGTATGTTACCCTCAGTGTAGCCGGATACGTTAAAGTAAACCGCACCTTCATGGCATACAGTTTAGCACACAGGCCTGAGAACGCTCTCCTCCTCCCTGAGACTCCAGCTGAATAGTCTTGAAAACACAGGACTCTTTTATTTTCATATGTTAGAGCACCCTCCGATCTTGAGGCCTAAAGAATATATTGTTTGTGTGCAAAGTTCAGCACTTTCATTATAATCACTCGCGGTCTGGAGCCCTCTGCCTGGCGGGGACCTATGCGATGTGCTCTCTCTATTCTGAGGGGGCCCATACTGGCAGGGAAGTCAATCTTGTCTGTCAGCCATCGTTCCATCGTATTTGCCAGATCTTTTCCCCCCAGGGCCTCTGGGATCCCCACCAAGCGCAAGTTGTTTCTCCTGGATCGATTCTCCAGGTCTTCTACTTTTTGCTCCAAGTCCAACAGCCGTTTCTTGAGGCTTTTCTGCTCTCCTTCCACTTCCGTTACTCTGTCCTCCACCTGGCTGGTTCTGGTCTGAAACGCCACACATTCTTGGGTCAGGTCATCCATGCGCTCCTGCAGTCTCTCCAGTTTTGTGTCTAGCGGTGTCAACCGCCTCTCCAGCATCTCCTCTAGCACCGCGGTCATCTCCGAGGTTATCTCCGCGACCCATGCAGAGGCGACAGAAGAACCGGCGCTCTGCATCGGAGACGCCATCTTGGCTTCCGCCGGTTTGTTTCTGAGCTTCTCTTTTTGCGCCGCTTTCGATGCCATTTCGGGACTCCCGATTCTCCCGCTTGACTGCACGGCGTTCCGCCCGTTGTCAAATTTTTTATTTTGGGTTTTTTATGTTCGGTTCAATGCGCAGGGGGAGAGTTCAGGGGCCGGAGAGCTCTTCACATGCGACCTCTCTCCGGCATGGCGTCACGTGATCTCCGCCTATTTAGATTTTTAAAGGGAAAGCTTGCAGATCTAACCCCAACTGCATTGGTCAGCACAGCAACACAGCAGATACTCTGAAAAGAAGGAGCTCTGGCTACAAGTGTGCCAGAGAGGACAAATCTGGAACTCCATAAACCTGGAAGATATAATGGGGCAATCTGACAAATTGAAGAGATGCAAATCACCTGGACTGGATGGTATACATCCCAGAGTACTGATAGAATTGAAAAACGAACTTGCAGAGCTATTGTTAGCAATATGTAATTTATCTTTAAAATCAAGCATGGTACCGGAAGATCGGAGGGTGGCCAATGTAAGAGCTGATCTGGAAAATTATAGATTGATGAGCCTGACATTGTTGCCGGGTAAAATGGTAGATACTGTTATAAAGAACAAAATTACAGAGCATATACATAAACATAGACTAATGAGACAAAGCCAACATGGATTTAGTCAAGGGATATCTTGCCAAACCAATCTATTACATTTCTTTGAAGGGGTGAATAAACGTGGATAAAGGTGAGCCAGATGATATTGTGTATCTGGATTTTCAAAAGGCATTTGACAAAGTACCTCATGAAAGACTCCTGAGGAAATTAGAAAGTCACGGGATAGGAGGTAATGTCCTGTTGTGGATTAAAATCTAGTTAAAAAGATAGAAAACAGAGAGTAGGGTCAAATGGTTAGTATTCTCAGTGGAAAAGGGTAGTTAGTGGGGTTCCCCAGGGGTCTGTGCTGGGAATAACCAGTGAGGTAATTAAATTTGCTGATGACAAAGTTATTCAAAGTTGTTAAATCGCAAGAGGATTGTGAAAAATTGCAAGAGTACCTTACAAGACTGGGAGACTGGGCATATAAAAAGGCAGATGATGTTTAATGTGAGCAAGTGCAAAGTGATGCAAAGTTCCACATCAGGAATCACCGCCCAGGAAAAGGATCTATCGTGGATGATATGTTGATACCCTCTGCTAAGTATGCAGTGGCAGCTAAGAAAGCAAATAGAATGTTAGGAATTATTAGGAAAGGAATGAAAAGTAAAAATGAGAATGTTATAATACTTTTGTATTGCTCCATGGTGCGACCACACTGCGAATACTGTGTGCAATTCTGGTCACTGCATCTCAAAAAAGATAAAGTGGAATTAGAAAAGGTACAGAGAAGGGCGACAAAAATGATAAAGGGATTGGGACGTCTTCCCTATGAGGAAAGGCTAAAGCAGCTAGGGCTCTTCATCTTGGAGAAGAGACTGCTGAGGTGGTTCCCGAACTTGGTGCTGGAGGCACCTCAGCCAGTCAGGTTTTCAGGATACCCACAATGAATATTCATGAGAGAGATTTGCATGCAGTGGAGGTAGTGAATGCAAATCTCTCTTAAGAATATTCATGGAGGATATCCTGAAAATCTGACTGGCTGGGATGCCTCCAGGACTAGGTTTGGGAACCACTGCCATAAGCCATTATTAAGATGGGAAAATCTACTGCTTATTTATAGGGTAAGCAGCATAAAACCTATTTTACTGTTCTGGGATCTTGCCAGGTACTTGTTACCATTGATTGGCCACTGTTGGAAACAGGATACTGGGCTTGATGAACCTTGGGTCTGTCCCAGTATGGCAATGTTAGGTTCTTAACAGCCAACTGCCAAGAACGAACCAAAGAAGCAGACCCAGATCTAGTAGCCTGGGCGACAAAGGAAGGAAACTTACCTCAATTTTTTCCCCAGAAAGAAACAGGGGCATTTGGTCCCTCCAAATATCATCCAGTTTCCAGTACAGTCATATCTTCACATTCTGAAAGATTAAATGAAGGAAGGAAAGCAGGACAGGGACCTGACACCACCAGGTTTCACCCCAGCTCCAAGAATGCTCAGCATATCGTAAGGGAGCTTCTTCCTGTTGGTAGGATTTTCTGTTCAACCGACGCTTAGGAATCCCCTAGGTCAGGAGCTAACTGAGAAGCACCAGATGGGAGCTGCACATATCATCCACCATCTGCTGGAGACAGAATATACTGAACATTCTACAGCTACACAAGGCCCTAAAAGGACGAATCACACAAAACTACTTTCTATTTCTGTCTCCATCCGCTGGTGGACAGGCACAACTACCTATTTGTCTAGACTGGTCTGGTAAGGGCAACAAGGAAATGTTTTTTTAATGGAAGTGATCTTACAGAAGCATAATACTCTCACATAAGTACAAAAGCATTGCAAAA
The DNA here is from genome assembly GCF_901765095.1 of Microcaecilia unicolor. Taxonomy (NCBI): domain Eukaryota; kingdom Metazoa; phylum Chordata; class Amphibia; order Gymnophiona; family Siphonopidae; genus Microcaecilia; species Microcaecilia unicolor. The sequence goes on along the minus strand of NC_044038.1, from coordinate 173,451,864 downwards.
CTGGGATAGACCAAAGGTCCATCAAGCCCAGTATCCTGTTTCCAACAGTGGCCAATCCAGGTCACAATCACCTGGCAAGATCCCAAAAGAGTAAAACAGATTTTATGCTGCTTATCCCAGACATAAGCAGTGGATTTTTCCAAGTCCACCTTAATAATGGTTTGTGAACTTTCTTTTAGGAGCTTGTCCAAACCTTTTTAAACCCTGCTAAGCTAACTGTTTTTAACACATTTTTTGGCAACGAATTCCAGAGTTTAATTTCATGTTGAGTGAAGAAATATTGCTCTGGTTTGTTTTAAATTTATTACTTAAGTAGCTTCACTGCATGTCCCATAGTCTTTGCATTTTGGAAAGAGTAAACAAGCGATTCACATCTACCTGTTCCACTCCATTCAGTAATGCAGTAGTACTCGCTGTGAGACAGTCCCCAAGAGATCTGTTTATGATTACAGTGTGAGCAACTGGCCCTTCTGCCAAGTTCTGACAGGCATTAGAGCAGGGATCTTCAAATCCAGCCCTCAAGGTCTACAACCCAGTCTGGTTTTCAGGATTTCCACAGTGAATGTCTGAGATCTATTTGCATTCACTGCTTCCGTTGTATGCAAATAGATCCCATACATATTCATTGTGGAAATCCTGTAAAGCAGGATGGGTTGTGGACCAATCAGGACCCCTGCACTAGAGTATCATCACCTCCATGCAGAGCTGAAGAAACTTTCAGAAAAACTCAGTACAGGGCTTGCCTGCTGGTGAATGTGTTCACAGACTACACCTCCCATAGATTCCATGGTAACAGAAAGATCATGCCAGAGAAGGGGAGGGACCAAGACAAGGCCTGGCTTAAAGGCCTCATTCAGACACTTGCAGAAGTTGCTGCTATGGCATAGCTAAACATAAAGCAGCCATGCACATCTCTTCCTGGAATGGCCTCCTAGTGTGAAGAAAATGGGAAAAAAAGTCTGATTCATTAATCCAGAACTGAATGGTGGAATACACAGAAGGCTTCAGTCACAGATGACACTATGGTAAAGTGAATGCTACATACCTGTAGAAGGTATTCTCCGAGGACAGCAGGCTGATTGTTCTCACTGATGGGTTGACGTCCTCGGCAGCCCCCTCCATCGGAAAGTTTACTAGCAAAGGCCTTTGCTAGTCCTCGCGCGCCCATGCGCACCGCGCATGCGCGGCCGTCTTCCCGCCCGAAACCGGCTCGAGCCGGCCAGTCCAGTATGTAGCAAGACAATACACTTCAAAGGAAGACTCAACTCCAAAGGGGAGGCGGGCGGGTTTGTGAGAACAATCAGCCTGCTGTCCTCGGAGAATACCTTCTACAGGTATGTAGCATTCGCTTTCTCCGAGGACAAGCAGGCTGCTTGTTCTCACTGATGGGGTATCCCTAGCCCCCAGGCTCACTCAAAACAACAACCATGGTCAATTGGGCCTCGCAACGGCGAGGACATTAATGAGATTGACCTAAAAAATTTACCAACTAACTGAGAGTGCAGCCTGGAACAGAACAAACAGGGCCCTCGGGGGGTGGAGTTGGATCCTAAAGCCCAAACAGGTTCTGAAGAACTGACTGCCCGAACCGACTGTCGCGTCGGGTATCCTGCTGCAGGCAGTAATGAGATGTGAATGTGTGGACAGATGACCACGTCGCAGCTTTGCAAATTTCTTCAATAGAGGCTGACTTCAAGTGGGCTACCGATGCAGCCATGGCTCTAACATTATGAGCCGTGACATGACCCTCAAGAGTCAGCCCCGCCTGGGCGTAAGTGAAGGAAATGCAATCTGCTAGCCAATTGGATATGGTGCGTTTCCCTACAGCCACTCCCCTCCTATTGGGGTCAAAAGAAACAAACAATTGGGCGGACTGTCTGTGGGGCTGTGTCCGCTCCAGATAGAAGGCCAATGCTCTCTTGCAGTCCAATGTGTGCAGCTGACGTTCAGCAGGGCAGGAATGAGGACGGGGAAAGAAGGTTGGCAAGACAATTGACTGGTTTAGATGGAACTCCGACACGACCTTTGGCAAGAACTTAGGGTGAGTGCGGAGGACTACTCTGTTATGATGAAATTTGGTGTAAGGGGCCTGGGCTACCAGGGCCTGAAGCTCACTGACTCTACGAGCTGAAGTAACTGCCACCAAGAAAAAGACCTTCCAAGTCAAGTACTTCAGATGGCAGGAATTCAGTGGCTCGAAAGGAGGTTTCATCAGCTGGGTGAGAACGACATTGAGATCCCATGACACTGTAGGAGGCTTGACAGGGGGCTTTGACAACAGCAAGCCTCTCATGAAGCGAACAACTAAAGGCTGTCCTGAGATCGGCTTACCTTCCACATGGTAATGGTAAGCACTGATTGCACTAAGGTGAACCCTTACAGAGTTGGTCTTGAGACCAGACTCAGACAAGTGCAGAAGGTATTCAAGCAGGGTCTGTGTAGGACAAGAGCGAGGATCTAGGGCCTTGCTGTCACACCAGACGGCAAACCTCCTCCAATGGAAGAAGTAACTTCTCTTAGTGGAATCTTTCCTGGAAGCAAGCAAGATGCGGGAGACACCCTCTGACAGACCCAAAGAGGCAAAGTCTACGCCCTCAACATCCAGGCCGTAAGAGCCAGCGACTGGAGGCTGGGATGCAGAAGTGCCCCTTCGTCCTGTGTGATGAGGGTCGGAAAACACTCCAATCTCCACGGTTCTTCGGAGGACAACTCCAGAAGAAGAGGGAACCAGATCTGACGCGGCCAAAAAGGAGCAATCAGAATCATGGTGCCTCGGTCTTGCTTGAGTTTCAACAAAGTCTTCCCCACCAGAGGTATGGGAGGATAAGCATACAGCAGACCCTCCCCCCAGTCCAGGAGGAAGGCATCCGATGCCAGTCTGCCGGGGGCCTGAAGCCTGGAACAGAACTGAGGGACTTTGTGGTTCACTCGAGATGCGAAGAGATCTACCAAGGGGGTGCCCCACACCTGGAAGATCTGTCGTACCACACGGGAATTGAGCGACCACTCGTGAGGTTGCATAATCCTGCTCAACCTGTCGGCCAGACTGTTGTTTACGCCTGCCAGATATGTGGCTTGGAGCCCCATGCCGTGACGGCGAGCCCAGAGCCACATGCTGACGGCTTCCTGACACAGGGGGCGAGATCCGGTGCCCCCCTGCTTGTTGACATAGTACATGGCAACCTGGTTGTCTGTCTGAATTTGGATAATTTGGTGGGACAGCCGATCTCTGAAAGCCTTCAGAGCGTTCCAGATCGCTCGTAACTCCAGAAGATTGATCTGCAGATCGCGTTCCTGGAGGGACCAGCTTCCTTGGGTGTGAAGCCCATCGACATGAGCTCCCCATCCCAGGAGGGACGCATCCGTGGTCAGCACCTTTTGTGGCTGAGGAATTTGGAAGGGACGTCCCAGAGTCAAATTGGAGCAAATCGTCCACCAATATAGGGATTTGAGAAAACTCGTGGACAGGTGGATCACGTCCTCTAGACCCCCGGCGGCCTGATACCACTGGGAGGCTAGGGTCCATTGAGTAGATCTCATGTGAAGGCGGGCCATGGGAGTCACATGAACTGTGGAGGCCATGTGGCCCAGCAATCTCAACATCTGCCGAGCTGTGATCTGCTGGGACGCTCGCACCCGCGAGACGAGGGACAACAAGTTGTTGGCTCTCGTCTCTGGGAGATAGGCGCGAGCCGTCCGAGAATCCAGCAGAGCTCCTATGAATTCGAGTTTCTGCACTGGGAGAAGATGGGACTTTGGATAATTTATCACAAACCCCAGTAGCTCCAGGAGGCGAATAGTCATCTGCATGGACTGCAGGGCTCCTGCCTCGGATGTGTTCTTCACCAGCCAATCGTCGAGATATGGGAACACGTGCACCCCCAGCCTGCGAAGTGCCGCTGCTACTACAGCCAAGCACTTTGTGAACACCCTGGGCGCAGAGGCGAGCCCAAAGGGTAGCACACAGTACTGGAAGTGGCGTGTGCCCAGCTGAAATTGCAGATACTGTCTGTGAGCTGGCAGTATCGGGATGTGAGTGTAGGCATCCTTCAAGTCCAGAGAGCATAGCCAATCGTTTTGCTGAATCATGGGGAGGAGGGTGCCCAGGGAAAGCATCCTGAACTTTTCTTTTACGAGATATTTGTTCAGGGCCCTTAGGTCTAGGATGGGACGCATCCCCCCTGTCTTCTTTTCCACAAGGAAGTACCTGGAATAGAATCCCAGCCCTTCCTGCCCGGATGGCACGGGCTCGACCGCATTGGCGCTGAGAAGGGCGGAGAGTTCCTCTGCAAGTACCTGCTTGTGCTGGAAGCTGTAAGACTGAGCTCCCGGTGGACAATTTGGAGGTTTTGAGGCCAAATTGAGGGTGTATCCTTGCCGGACTATCTGCAGAACCCACTGATCGGAGGTTATGAGAGGCCACCTTTGGTGAAAAGCTATCAACCTCCCCCCGACCGGCAGGTCGCCCGGCACTGACACTGGGATGTCGGCTATGCCCTGCTGGAGCCAGTCAAAAGCTCGCCCCTTGCTTTTGCTGGGGAGCCGCGGGGCCTTGCTGAGGCGCACGCTGCTGACGAGAGCGAGCGCGCTGGGGCTTAGCCTGGGCCGCAGGCTGTCGGGAAGGAGGATTGTACCTACGCTTACCAGAAGCATAGGGACCAGTCTTCCTTCCCCCGAAAAATCTTCTACCTGTAGAGGTAGATGCTGAAGGCTGCCGGCGGGAGAACTTGTCGAATGCGGTGTCCCGCTGGTGGAGAGACTCTACCACCTGCTCGACTTTTTCCCCAAAAATGTTGTCCGCACGGCAAGGCGAGTCCGCAATCCGCTGCTGGAGTCTATTCTCCAGGTCGGCGGCACGCAGCCATGAGAGCCTGCGCATCACCACACCTTGAGCAGCGGCCCTGGACGCAACATCAAAAGTGTCATAAACTCCTCTGGCCAGGAATTTTCTGCACGCCTTCAGCTGCCTGACCACCTCCTGAAAAGGCTTGGCTTGCTCAGGGGGAAGAGCATCAACCAAGCCCGCCAACTGCCGCACATTGTTCCGCATGTGTATGCTCGTGTAGAGCTGGTAAGACTGGATCTTGGCCACGAGCATAGAAGAATGGTAGGCCTTCCTCCCAAAGGAGTCTAAGGTTCTAGGGTCTTTGCCCGGGGGCGCCGAAGCATGCTCCCTAGAACTCTTAGCCTTCTTTAGGGCCAAATCCACAACTCCAGAGTCATGAGGCAACTGAGTGCGCATCAGCTCTGGGTCCCCATGGATCCGGTACTGGGACTCGATCTTCTTGGGAATGTGGGGATTACTTAATGGCTTGGTCCAGTTCGCAAGCAATGTCTTTTTCAGGACATGATGCAAGGGAACAGTGGACGCTTCCTTAGGTGGAGAAGGATAGTCCAGGAGCTCAAACATTTCAGCCCTGGCCTCGTCCTCCACAACCACCGGGAAGGGGATGGCCGTAGACATCTCCCGGACAAAGGAAGCGAAAGACAGACTCTCAGGAGGAGAAAGCTGCCTTTCAGGAGAGGGAGTGGGATCAGAAGGAAGACCCTCAGACTCCTCGTCAGAGAAATATCTGGGGTCTTCTTCGTCCTCCCACGAGGCCTCACCCTCGGTGTCAGACACAAGTTCACGGACCTGTGTCTGCAACCTCGCCCGGCTCGACTCCGTGGAGCCACGTCCACGATGGGGGCGTCGAGAGGTAGACTCCCTCGCCCGCATCGGCGAAGCTCCCTCCGCCGACGTAGTCGGGAAGCCTTCCTGGGAGGTGGCCGCGGTCGGCACCGCACGCGGTACCGACGTCGGGGACCTCAACCTGGGCGATGGAACAGCCGGCGCCACGCTCGACGGTACCGGAGGCGCAAGCACCGCCGGTACCGGAGGGGTAGGGCGCAACAGCTCTCCCAGAATCTCTGGGAGAACGGCCCGGAGGCTCTCGTTCAGAGTGGCTGCAGAAAAAGGCTGAGAGGTCGATGCAGGCGTCGACGTCAGAACCTGTTCCGGGCGAGGAGGCTGCTCCGGGCTGTCCTGAGTGGAGCGCATCGACACCTCCTGAACAGAGGGTGAGCGGTCCTCTCGGTGCCGATGCCTGCTGGGTGCCGAATCCCTCGGCGACCCAGAGCTCTCGGTGCCGACACGGGGAGGAGACCGGTGTCGATGCTTCTTCGACTTCTTCCGAAGCATGTCACCGGAGCTCCCCGGCACCGACGAGGAGGACGTAGAATCCATCCGTCGCTTCCTCGGGGCCGAGACCGAAGAGGGTCGATCCCGGGGGGGCTGTACCGCAGGAGCCCTCAGTGTAGGAGGAGACCCACCCGAAGGCTCACCGCCACCAGCAGGGGAATGGACAGCCATCACCTGCACTCCTGACGATGCACCTCCGTCCGACGACATCAGCAGACGAAGTCTCGGTACCACCGACGTCGATGCAGTCGCCCGATGCCTCGGCGCCGATGCAGAGGTCCGATGCCTCGATGCAGTCGATGGAGCGGCAGCCAAGGAAGATGGTCCGGACGCTGACGACGTCGATGCACTCGATGCCTCCGGTGCCGATGTCGACGAAGAGCCCGAGAACAAAACGTTCCACTGGGCTAATCTCGCTACCTGAGTCCGCCTTTGTAACAGGGAACACAGACTGCAGTTCTGAGGGCGGTGCTGGGCCCCCAGACACTGAAGACACGCAGAGTGCCTATCAGTGAGCGAGATTACCCGGGCGCACTGGGTGCACTTCTTGAAGCCGCTGGAAGGCTTCGATGTCATGGGCGGAAAAATCACGCCGACGAAATCAAAGGCCGAAATGGCGAAAATTGAAGCACCAAAATTTAAAGGGAGAAAAATCTCGACCGAGGCCAAACTAGGCCTACCCCGACAACGAAAGAAAACTTACGGGGCAAAAGCTGTGAAAATTACGGGAAGGGCAGAAAACCCGAAAAGGTCTTCCGGAACACTTCCGGAGCGCTTCCCGAACTTTTTAAAAGAAAAACAAGGAAAAAAACACGTCGAAAAGGACGCGCGAGGTCGACTCTCTGGGGCACGAACGGCGTAACACGACCGTACCGAGCGCGGACGAAAGAAGACTGGCCGGCTCGAGCCGGTTTCGGGCGGGAAGACGGCCGCGCATGCGCGGTGCGCATGGGCGCGCGAGGACTAGCAAAGGCCTTTGCTAGTAAACTTTCCGATGGAGGGGGCTGCCGAGGACGTCAACCCATCAGTGAGAACAAGCAGCCTGCTTGTCCTCGGAGAACTATGGTTCTTAGGTACAGAATCCATGCCATTAAGACAGGAAGTGGTATAAAATTACCTTGTCCTTCTTCAGCATGTCCAATTGTGTTCTGGTCATCGTGTGCATGTTCAGCTGCTCCATCTCTTGGTCCAGTTTACGCAGGGTCCTGTCCAGCTCTCCTTTTTCTCTCTGCAACTCTGTAATTTCAGCTTTTGAGTCTTCTATGCTGCTGGCTCTCTCAGCGTTAACCAGATCAACTGTCTAATAACATAAGACAAATAAAGATTTTAAAATAAATAAAACAAAACATTCTTCAGTTTTTGCAGTGTGACTATGGGCACAGATCAGCAGGCACAACTCTGGTTGTCTTGTGGGCAGATTGGATGGACAATACAGGTCTTCATTTGCTGTCATTTACTAGGTTACCATGAAATGTTTGCACAAGGGGAAAATGAGAATAGTGTGCCTTTCTCTTCCATCTTCCATGCAGTCTTCTCTCACTCCTACCACATTAGGAAAGCAGAAACATGATACTCTAAACATACAGGTCAATATTTAAAAGCTCTTTTCTGGATAAAAGCAGTTGCTATCCAGATAAATGCTGTTGACCAGGATATTGCACTATCCAGACAGGGCCTCTGAAAAGCCTCAGACTGCTTCTGTACTATGTGGATAGTGCCAGTGCGGAACTAGGGTAGCCCCAGACCTTATCCAGAAAGTGGCATCATTCAGCCTGCTCTCCGGATAAGTTAGGACAGAGTGAATACTGACACTAGCTGGATAAAATCCACCTTACTTGGATAGTGGCACTGAATATCCAGATATTTTCTGATCGCTGCAGACAGGGTTTAAAAGATGCTGACTGCAGGTGACTGAATATTGACCTGACAGTGTCAAACTCTACCCATTAGGGGTCAGAGCTACACTCCCAGAGCTGCAATAAATGGACAACTGAAAACCAAACTAAACAAACCACCCTGATTTCAGCTAGGGGTGCTTAAGTTCTGTTTGCTTTGGAACGTACAATACATATTTTAAAAAATATATTTTTTCAGTGTTTTAATATCTTCCTCTCTATGCAGACCTGCATTGGTTTGCCTGAAGCTTTGAGATCTGATACTCCAGCTGATGGAAGTACATAAACTGGTACTACCAATTTCTCTTGTTGTGACCAGGACGCACCTGATCAATCTGAGCACTTCATCTGGTGAACAGTAAGCACCAAAAAACATGGGCTTCTGTCAAACAGATGCTTCCACCTGAACAGGACGGCTTAAGCTAGAATTCTGTAAATGTTCCTCCTCACTAAAAGTGGCAGATTCTTACAGCCTTGGCAAGTTCCTGGTCCAGTTCTTGAATCCTGTCCACAGAACCTTCCAGCTGCTGAAGTTCAGACTTCACGTTTTTCAGCTCCAGCTGCTTCTTGTTTTGAATGTCTGATTTCAAGTCAATGGTTCTTTGCAGTCCAGTTTTCTTGTCTCTCATTTCATCGATCTGCCTCTGCTTTGTGGCTTCTTTCCCAGAAAATTCTCTCTAGGCACAAAATAAGTCCCCAGTGGTGTTAATTCATTAGATCATCAAAAATAAATCTTCCGCTTTCACTAGAATTCAAACGGCATTTAAAGGACACATAAGAAGGATGTCTACTACAGGGAATGCTCTCTCACAGAGACAACTCTCCCAGAATTACACGGCATGCTTTCTTTCTCTTAAGAATGCAAGTAAGATCATCACAGGCACACAAAACAAGAAACAAAAGTCCTTGTCATTGTCAGGACAACAAGTGTTGGCCTGATGTACTACAAAAAAAAAAAAAAAGAGAGAAATGCCTGAGAAACACCGTGAAGACATAATACAGCAGACAGAAAGCACCAAAAATTAAACAAACCAAAAGACAAAGAGCATCTTTTACTAAGCCATGCTAGTGATTCCTGGTGCAGCAATGCTGTCAAAGGCAATTCACTTTGAATGGGCTTCGTTAGCACTGCTGCGCGGTTTGGTAAAAGAGGCCCTAAAGCAGCACTGGAAAATGACATTTTATTTATTTATTTTTTTACTGTGCTTATGACACTGGATAAAAACACAGGATGAAACAAATACATTCACAACAGACATCAATGTATGTATAAGAGTTAATCTGAAAAAAAAGCAGACTTGGCTTCAATGCATTATCAAATCATTTCACTGCACATCAGCCCCCAGAGTGAATGCTGTGCCTTCTCCAAGGAGGCTGAAAAGAAGAACAATGGAGAGAACTGAAGTGGATCTACACTAAGGGAAAAGATTTGCCTCTCTGTGCTTGAGCGCTGTAAGAGGAGCCCGGAGACTCCATTACGTTTGCATCATGGATGCGAGCACTGATGGAGAAACGTGCACTAGCTCCAAACATCTGCTGGGTAATTTTTCATGAGTATGCGCTGTTATGGCAGACAGAGGATTACTCCTGGCACTTATGATATCAGCATGACATGCTAAGCACTGTGGGACCAGTCAATTGAAGAGGGAGGGTCTTTATGTTAAATCTCTTTATTGCTTGAAAATAAAGAAATATTAAAGAGTCCAAATATTTATTTGGATTCACAATTACTAGCATCATACAAAATTTGAGATAATAAACAGGGTTGTGTTTCAATTAAGAATTTTAATCATGATTAATCGTGTGACTAAAGGCGAGGCATAGCCAGCAGTGTATTGGGGGAGGGGGCACAGAGATGGACTAGGAAGGCATGCATTTCCTCTCCCCCCCCCCCCCCCAACATCAGATATCATACCTTTGCTGGTGGAGATGATGAAGACCCACCAGTCGAAGAAATCCAGTGCCAAAGCAGCCCCCTTCCTCCTTGTGCTGCCTCAGGAGCGAGGAAGACAGCAGGGTGCCTCAAGCCGCTGATGCCGGCATTCTCCAAACATGCTCAGTTCATTCATAAACTGAGCATTCTTGGGGAGTGCAAGCGCTGGTGGCTGGAGACACCCTGCTGACTTCCTTGCTCCTGAGGCACTACAAGGAGGAAGGGACTGACTCAGGCAGCGGATTTCTTCGGCTGGCAGGGCTTGAGCTACCCTACCAGCAATTGAACAGGTACTGCAGCTTTGGAGGAGGCCTGAGTCCAAAGAAGGGGGCCCAGGTCTTCAAAGCCCCTCTCCTCCCCTCTATGCCACTGATTAAAGGCCCAACATCTTCCTTTCTCCTGCCTCCAGGTCCAACTCTCTCTTCCTCTCCTCTTAGGTCCATTATCTCTCTCTCTCTCTTCCTTCTCTCCCAACCCCCCCACTCCCCAGTCCAACACCTCTCTCTTTTTCTTCCTTCCCTCCACTCCAGGTCCATTATCTCTCTCTCCCTCTCTCTAAACTCAACATCTCTCCCTCTCTCTGAACTCAACATCTCTCCCTCTCTCTTCACTTTCCTCTCTCCTTCAATTTTCCCCTTTCCCCGCCCCCCTCCTGTTCACAGTCCAGCATCTCTCTCTCCCCCTGGCCATCTGAGGTTCTCTCTCCTACCCTCCTCCCCAGCCACCCAAGGTTCTCCCTCCCTCCCTCTGAGCCCAACGTCTCTCACTCTTTCTTCTCCCTCCATTTCCCTCTCGCCATTCTCTCCCTCAATTTGGCTTCTCTTCCTATTTCTCCCTCCCCCCGTGCACAGTCTAGTTTCTCGCCCTCCTCTTTTAGCCCTACCCACGGTCCCCCCCCCCCCCCCCCGAGGTTCTCTCTCCCTCCCCATGACCATCGGAGGCTCTGTCACAATTCTCTCCTCCTGCGGTTCTCTCTTAATTCCATCCCTCCCCCCCCACCATTGCTGCCCATCCAAAGTTATCCCTCCCCCCCCAGTCTGCTGGTGGATCTAGCTCCCACCCCCTTCCCACCCGGTTTACCTTTTAGTTGTCTCTAAGTCTTTGGGCCTGGAGCCGCGGCAGCTGTACTGAAAAGCTGCCTGCGGCCTGCATTGGGCCTTTCTTCTGTCCCGCCCTGACCCTTCTGAAGCAGTGGTATAAACCTATACACATATTCTTTAAAAAGTATAGCAGGCTTTTGAAATATTTTCTCTACATTTTATACATATATTTCATGAAATCTGTTGCCTGATAAGTAAATTTCAGTTCACGCCTGAAGATTCTACTGTATTACATCCACTTGCAGTTAAGCGATGAACAACATACTTCTAAAGGAGGGAGGTCATTTTTCTAAGAAAAGGAGATCACCAAAATGTTAAGATAAGAGCTGCTTACTGCCTGCTGATTTGCAGCCTCCTCTTCTTTCGCCTGCCCTTCCTTTACCAGCTCGTGAAAACTCTGCACTTGTCTGTCATTGAAGGGGGCTCGCTCGTAGCCATCGAGCTCCAACTGTACTGCCAGTGCCTGGATCAAGGAATCACGTTTCCTGATGTTCTGCTGGTGGCGATCTGCCTGTAGCTGAAGACGCCCTGAATGTGGGGGGGGGGGGGGGGGAGGGGAGGGAACCCCAGAAAAAAATCATCAACTTATGATTCCAATTTTCAAATTTAAATAGTATAGTACAGTTGAGTCCAAGAATCTGCTGTCTTATGAAAATGTGTCATGAATAGGATGATAATGTTTCCTTTAAGATGGGTGAAGAATCACGGTATCCATTTCTCTTCATACGGAGTGTAAAATTAATCTTTATCCAGGTAAACAGCTGTAGCCTTGACAGCCAACCAGCAAGCACAAAGGGTTGCATGTCAGCAAAATGTTATAAATACCCTGTTCCACCAGGAGATCAGATTTCTCCCGGTTGAGTCTCTGGCAGTCCCGGTTGGATGAGTCCAGTTCCCGCTGGTGCTCCGTTAATCTCCTTTCCTTCTCTCTCACTGTCCGCTGGTGGTTTTGGTACATCTCACCGAGCTGCTCATCTGTCCCCTGAAACACCTGGGCAATAGAAACATGAAAAGTGGCATTAACAAACTTGTCTTTAATTCAGGTTATTTCTTTGTTTTGTGCGTTCCATGTGGCCCATCCAGGGCTAGGAACAAAAGCTTGCAATCAGCTTGAACTCACCCCTACATTTCTCCATTCAGTACAAACCATTCCTCCCCATATTCATGCAAGAGGAAGAAAGGTGAAATGATTAACCGAGAATATATCATTCACATAAGTAATACAGAGTTCTAGCAGAAGTATCAATGCTGGAAAAAATACTAATTTCTGACTAGCAAGGGGAGAGGCTTTCCAGACTGCAACAGGCTTTCTTCTTCAGAAATGCCATGTGTGACTTCCACAAAATAACTGCACTTGGAAAAAGGATCCCTAATATTGGAAGCTCATGCATGCCATCACCTGTGGACAACATTTATCTTACCCAAATAAAAAAGGAATAGTGCCCTGCAAAAATAATTTTCTCCAGGATCAAAGCAGCCGCTAGGATCCTGAATTACCATAGGGTCACTATGGGGTGAACACAACTTTAAAAAAATCAGAGGCTATTTTAGGAAAACAGTCTCTTTTCCTCCATGAGGACAGTTACTTTTTAAATACCATATTAGCATTCTCCTCAAAATAAGAGTCATTTCTTGACTTGAATTTTCCTTATGTTTTTTATTTACTAGAGCTTTCCTCCAAACTGTTAAAAATAACTTTGTGGAAAAGAAAAGTACCTCTAATTTGAAATTTATCCCCTTTCTGAAACTGTTCTTCAATAAAAATAGCACAGGTCAATGTGCTCCATACAGCGTTATGGTGCATTTCAGGTCATGAATAGTGCAAGTTCAATCAGCTTATGATGACCATATGTCATGGAAGAAAGGGTTTTCAAAAGAGAAAGAACCTGGAAATGTAATGGAAAAACTCCATCTTCGTTTTTCCCCACTGCATGGGACATCTGTAAAAAATCTTCACTAGACCAAGGCTTTCAGGAATTTCTCTTCCAAGGTACACCCTCAGAGGTACTTGTTGGCCAGCAGGGACTGCCATGGAGCATCAATCATCTTCCATCCCTTCTTGGGACTCAATGTACCATCTATGCTGTACAACAAGGACTACCAGCCTTGATGGATCGGGGACAGAGGCACAGCCTGCCTCTCTCATGTCTATTCTAAGACCTAGTTGACAAACCTTTTCCATTTTTTCTTCCAGATCATGGTTATCTTTCTCCATCAGCTTCTTCCTGCTTTCTAAGGCTTTTATTTCATTGTCCAACCTCATGACTTTGCAAAGATTCTGGTCAATGTCTGCCAGACGAGCCTGTAAAATGAATCAACATGTCACTGAAAGGGATTCTAGCCATAGGCCATGGGTTATCACAGCTGATGTCTGAACATTTAGTTGTTGGATCAGGGCCCAAAGCCCTCATTTTATCTGTTATCCAAACAGATTGCTGAACAGCTGACCCTCAACTACCCATGAAGGGCAACATATTGAAATTGCATCCACAACAGTACAGAATTAAATCCCAGCCCTTCAACTACAATATCAGTAATGCATGTTGCCATGAATTAATTTAATGCAAGATATCAACAATGAATATGCATGAGATACATTTGCATGCACTGCCTCCATTGGAAGCATATCTCTCTCATACACATTCATTGCAGGTATCCTGAAAACCTGACTGGCTGGTTGTGTCCCAAGGACTGGGTTGGAAACCCCCTGCATTACAGCAGCAGTGGAGCAGAGAAACAGGATTCTACTTTGGCCTGGAAGAATTAGTACAATCGGGTACTGAGCTGCTTAGGAGACAGAGGAGCAAAAAGCAAAGTGAAGATTTAGAAGGTTAAAGACATGGCTGTTGAACAAAGAACAACAAAAACAAAAAAAGAAAATCAAAAAGCCTGGTTTAATAGTGAGAGAGAACAAATCATAATGTGGCACATTGGGATGTATTTTCCAACTTTCACTTATGCACTCTGTTATTAAATGACCTCCTTTCATAGTCAGCAGCACATTTCCTCCCTATACCCTATTTCAACAATATTTTCAAATTCTCCCTAATTTTTCTGCTCTCCATACTATTTTCAGTACAGTTTCTGTTAGTCTGATCGAAAAAAAAAAAAGAAAAGAATCACACTGCCTTACTACATCTATGGCATCAGTGAATGCTACAGTATATTTTAATCAATAAACTATTAAAACATTATTTCTTGCAGAATTACTTAAATCTTTGGCTTCCTGGCATACACAAAACTCTTTGTTGTACTGAAATTCACCTTGTTCAATTCTGATTGTAAATTGTTCAGAAATAACTTGTAAGGCAAATCTAGAATTAATTGAATTCTGCCTTTGATTCCTGTACCACTGAAAGGCCTGCTGGTTTATTTTTTCCCTGCATGATGGTGTTCTCTCTCATCTTCTCTATTTCACTCCTTTAACTTTCCTCCCTTGAACACTAGCTGCTCTCTTTCTGTCCTACAAGCCTTCTTCCCTTGTACGTCAGTCTCTACTTTCCTGTCCCAATGGAATTCTTTTCACTTTAACTATTATACTACTAGTAAAAAAAGGCCCGTTTCGGTGAGCAATGAAACGGGCGCTAGCAAGGTATTTGATTTCTGCAATAATTGTGTTGAAAGTGGTTTATTTTATAATTGTGTTGTGTTGGTAATGAATATTTTACATTTTTGTGTTATGTGCCATTTCATTTGTTATTTTTTGTTTTGTTGTACTATTGGTTGTTTTGTTATTGTGTTTGTAGGATGTAGTGTAATGAAGTTACAAAGCTTTTTTTCCCCCCAAATTTTATTAGTTTATTAGATTTGTAATATTTGTTTATACACAATGTTTTTTTGTGTACTATGGATAGTGTTATTTCTTTCCCCTTTTTTGTAGTCTGTGAGGAGACAAAGTTTGGCAGTTACATGAAGTGAGTGTGTTAGGAGACATTAAATTTGGCAGTTACATGAAGTGAGTTTGATTGTGTGTGAGTGTGTTGCATGGGAAGGAGTATGTGTGAATGAGAGTGGTTAGGGGGTCTGTGTGGTGTTGGGTTACGTGTCATCAGTGTGTGTGTGTCACAGAGTGTGTGGCTGTGTGTCACACTGATAGTTTTTGTTGTTCTGAAAGTGAGAGGGTTGTGTTGAGTGGTAGATTGTTTGTGAGTTTCTGTGTTTGTGTGATCTTGTGTTTTTGTCTCAGCCTGTCGTTTGGGAGGGTGGGAAAAGAGTGGGTGGTGGTGGAAAAATGTGAGTGTGTGGTGGGAGAGAGAGTGAGTGTCCATCTGTTCATATTGTGCATCTGTTTTGTGTATGTTTTTTATTAAGGGTTTGGGTGGGGGGGGGGGGGGTTGTGTGGGGCGGTATTGTTGTTATTTAGAGATAGAGATGTTTCTGATAGTTTTTTTTTTTTTGGGAAGTGGAAGAGGTTGGGTCAAAATTGGAGTGCGAGGGCGTGTATGCTGTAGTAATGTTGTGGGTGAGTTGCCATCTGGATGTGTTTTTTGTTTGTTTTACAGTTGCAGTTCTGTTGTGTTTTTTTGTTGGCCTGGGGGTTGGGGGAATATGTTGTGGATGGGGCTTGTGTTGTGATATTTGATTCTGCTTCTGTGTGTTTGTGACACAGAGTGTGTGTCTGTGTATGTTTTACAGAGAGCGTTTGTGTGTGTGTGAAAGTAAGAGAGGGTGGAGTAGACTGGTAGTGTTGTTTTTTTTTGTTTTTTTGTTATGTTGTGTGTGCATCTCAGAATGGAAAGGGTGGGTGGGTTGTTGAGCTGACAGTGTTTTGGTGTAAGAGGGGGAGAAGGGTGGTTATATATTTGGGTTGAGAGTGAGTGTGTGTGTGTTTTTTGAGTTTTTCTTTTTTTGTTTTGCGTGTGTGTTAAGGGCAGTGCCTGCATTGTTTTTTTTCTTCTTTACTGCTTCATTGGGAGGGTGCTGTGATTTTGAAGATGTAGGACGACTTTTGAACTGATGTTTGGAAGGGTGGGGGTCTGTAGGCGCACAGGCGTTTGCTGACGGGAGGGTGGTGATAATGTGTTTTCTTAATGGGGTAGGTCGACTTCTGAACTGATGTGTTAATGGGTGGGTGTTGTTTATCCACTGACCTGTTAAACAGAGCATAACTCCCAAATGCTTGTCAAAGATATTAGCCCGATAAAAAGTCTCGCTGCAGCTTGCTTGTTAACCCTTACTTTCCACAGATCCATGTGTGCTAATACAGCAGCTAGAATTCTCTCTCTGATCTGAAAACTAACGCAACCGCCCTTGTATGCCTGTGGGTTTCTTTTCTACTGCTTGAACAGGGTCTTGGAGTAGCAGGTGCATCTGAAATGGTTCGCGTAACTGAACAGATTTTCATGTTTAAAGACCTGCTGCTTGGATTTACTGTGTCTGTAGTCTGGAGGGTGGAGATAATCTGTTTTCTTAATGGGGACTCGGGAGGTAGTCGTTCGGGAAGGAGGTGGAGTGCGGTGTGTGGAGATAATCTGTTTTCTTAAGGACTCTGGAGGTAGTCATTCGGGGAGGAGGTGGAGTGCGGTGTGTGGATATAGGGTATGATACATACCTGTAGCAGTTGTTCTCCGAGGACAGCAGGCTGATTGTTCTCACGACTGGGTGACGTCCGCGGCAGCCCCCACCAACCGGAAATAAGCTTCGCGGGACGGTCAGCACGCAGGGCACGCCCACCGCGCATGCGCGGCCGTCTTCCCGCCCTTGCGCGACCGCTCCCGCCAGTTGAATGACTAGCAAAAAATATGAAACACACAACTCCAAAGGGGAGGAGGGAGGGAAGGTGAGAACAATCAGCCTGCTGTCCTCGGAGAACAACTGCTACAGGTATGTATCATACCCTTTCTCCGAGGACAAGCAGGCTGCTTGTTCTCACGACTGGGGTATCCCTAGCTCTCAGGCTCACTCAAAACAAGAACCCAGGTCAATTGAACCTCGCAACGGCGAGGGTATAACAGAAATTGACCTACGAAGAACAACTAACTGAGAGTGCAGCCTGACCAGAATAAATTCGGGTCCTGGAGGGTGGAGTTGGATTTACACCCCAAACAGATTCTGCAGCACCGACTGCCCGAACCGACTGTCGCGTCGGGTATCCTGCTGGAGGCAGTAATGAGATGTGAATGTGTGGACAGATGACCACGTCGCAGCCTTGCAGATCTCTTCAATAGTGGCTGACTTCAAGTGGGCCACTGACGCTGCCATGGCTCTGACACTATGAGCCGTGACATGACCCTCAAGAGTCAGCCCAGCCTGGGCGTAAGTGAAGGAAATGCAATCTGCTAGCCAATTAGAGATGGTGCGTTTCCCGACAGCGACCCCTAGCCTGTTAGGGTCGAAAGAAACAAACAATTGGGCGGACTGTCTGTTGGGCTGTGTCCGCTCCAAGTAGAAGGCCAATGCTCTCTTGCAGTCCAATGTGTGCAACTGACGTTCAGCAGGGCGGGTATGCGGCCTGGGGAAGAATGTTGGCAAGACAATTGACTGGTTAAGATGGAACTCCGACACCACCTTCGGCAGGAACTTTGGGTGGGTGCGGAGCACTACTCTGTTGTGATGAAATTTGGTATATGGAGCATGAGCTACTAGGGCTTGAAGCTCACTGACCCTACGAGCTGAAGTAACTGCCACCAAGAAAATGACCTTCCAGGTCAAGTACTTCAGATGGCAGGTATTCAGTGGCTCAAAAGGAGGTTTCATCAGCTGGGTGAGGACGACGTTGAGATCCCATGACACAACAGGAGGCTTGATAGGGGGCTTTGACAAAAGCAAGCCTCTCATGAATCGAACGACTAAAGGCTCTCCAGAGATGGCTTTTCCTTCCACACGATAATGGTAAGCACTAATCGCACTAAGGTGATTCCTTACTGAGTTGGTCTTGAGGCCAGACTCTGATAAGTGCAGAAGGTATTCAAGCAGGTTCTGTGCAGGGCAAGAACGAGGTTCTAGGGCCATGCTCTCACACCACACGACAAACCTCCTCCACTTGAAAAAGTAACTCTTTTTAGTGGAATCCTTCCTAGAGGCAAGCAAGACCCGGGAGACACCCTCAGACAGACCCAACGCAGTGAAGTCTACGCCCTCAACATCCAGGCCGTGAGAGCCAGAGACTGAAGGTTGGGGTGCAGCAACGCTCCGTCGTTCTGCGAAATGAGAGTCGGAAAACACTCCAATCTCCACGGTTCTTCGGAGGACAACTCCAGAAGAAGAGGGAACCAGATCTGACGGGGCCAAAAGGGCGCGATCAGAATCATGGTGCCGCGGTCTTGCTTGAGCTTCAGTAAGGTCTTCCCCACCAAAGGTATGGGAGGATACGCATACAGGAGGCCGGTCCCCCAATGGAGGAGAAAGGCATCCGACGCTAGCCTGCCGTGTGCCTGAAGTCTGGAACAGAACAGAGGCAGCTTGTGGTTGGTCTGAGAGGCGAAAAGGTCCACCGAGGGGGAGCCCCACGCTCGGAAGATCTTGCGTACCACTCTGGCATGGAGCGACCACTCGTGCGGTTGCATGACTCTGCTCAGTCTGTCGGCCAGACTGTTGTTTACGCCTGCCAGGTACGTGGCTTGGAGGAGCATGCCGAACCGACACGCCCAACGCCACATCCCGACGGCCTCCTGGCACAGGGGGCGAGATCCGGTGCCCCCCTGCTTGTTGATGTAATACATTGCAACCTGATTGTCTGTCCGAATTTGGATAATTTGACAGGACAGCCGATCTCTGAAAGCCTTCAGTGCGTTCCAGATCGCTCGGAGCTCCAGGAGGTTGATCTGCAGATCCTTTTCCTGGAGGGACCACAGACCCTGAGTGTGGAGCCCATCGACATGGGCTCCCCACCCCAGGCGAGATGCATCCGTCGTCAGCACTTTCGTGGGCTGCGGAATTTGGAATGGGCGTCCCAGGATCAAATTGGTCCGGATGGTCCACCAGAGCAGTGAAGTGCGGCAACTGGTGGAGAGGCGGATGACATCTTCTAGATTCCCGGTGGCCTGGAACCACTGGGAAGCTAGGGTCCATTGAGCAGATCTCATGTGAAGACGAGCCATGGGAGTCACATGAACTGTGGAGGCCATATGACCCAGAAGTCTCAACATCTGCCGAGCTGTGATCTGCTGAGACGCTCTGGTCTGCGAAGCCAGGGTCAAGAGATTGGTGGCCCTCGCTTCGGGAAGGTAGGCCTGAGCTGTCTGGGAATTCAGCAGCGCTCCTATGAATTCCAGAGACTGAGTTGGCTGGAGATGGGACTTTGGGTAATTTATCACAAACCCCAGCAGCTCCAGAAGTTGGATAGTGCACTGCATGGACCGGAGGGCTCCTGCCTCCGAGGTGTTCTTGACCAGCCAATCGTCGAGATATGGGAACACGTGCACTCCCAGCTTGCGTAGATAGGCCGCTACCACCACGAGGCACTTGGTAAACACTCGTGGGGCAGAGGCGAGCCCAAAGGGCAGCACACAATACTGAAAGTGCCGTGCGCCCAGTCGGAATCTGAGATACTGCCTGTGAGCTGGCAGTATCGGGATGTGAGTGTATGCGTCCTTTAAATCCAGGGAACATAGCCAATCGTTTTTCTGAATCATTGGCAGAAGGGTGCCCAAGGAAAGCATCCTGAACTTTTCTTTGACCAGGAATTTGTTCAGGCCTCTCAGGTCTAGGATGGGACGCATCCCCCCTGTTTTCTTTTCCACAAGGAAGTACCTGGAATAGAATCCCTGCCCTTCCTGCCCGGGTGGTACGGGCTCGACCGCATTGGCGCTGAGAAGGGCGGAGAGTTCCTCTGCAAGTACCTGCTTGTGATGGGAGCTGAAAGACTGAGCTCTCGGAGGACAATTTGGAGGCAGGGATGCCAAATTCAGGGCGTATCCGCACCGCACTATTTGGAGAACCCACTGGTCGGAGGTTATGAGAGGCCACCTTTGGTGAAAAAATTTTAACCTCCCTCCGACCGGCAGATCGTCCGGTACGGACACTTGTAGGGCGGCTATGTTCCCGTGGATCCAGTCAAAAGCCCGTCCCCGGCTTTTGCTGTGGAGGCGCAGGGGGCTGCTTAGGCGCACGCTGTTGACGAGAACGAGCGCGCTGGGGCTGTCCCTGTGCCTGACGAGGCCTTCGGGCCGGCTGGTTGTACCTACGCTTTGCAAAAGAATAGGGTGCAGCCTGCCGTGCCCGGGAAAAACGCCCACCCGTGGGGGCGGGTGCTGAAGGCGCCCGGTGGGAGAGCTTGTCGAGAGCGGTTTCCCGCTGATGCAGTTGGTCCACCATCTGCTCGACCTTCTCACCGAAAATGTTATCCCCCCGGCAAGGGACGTCAGCCAGTCTCTGCTGGGTGCGGTTGTCCAGGTCAGAGGCACGCAGCCATGAGAGCCTGCGCATCACTATACCTTGGGCCGCAGCACGAGATGCCACGTCACAGGTGTCAAGAATCCCCCTGGACAGGAACTTTCTGCACGCCTTCAGCTGCCTGACCACCTCCTGATAAGGCCTGGACTGCTCCGGCGGGAGCTTATCGACCAGGTCCGCCAGCTGTTGCACATTGGTCCGCATGTGGATGCTCATATAGAGCAGGTAAGATTGGATGCGGGTCACGAGCATGGAGGATTGGTAGGCCTTCCTCCCAAATGAGTCCAGAGTGCGAGACTCCCGCCCCGGGGGCGCCGAGGCGGTATCCCTCGAACTCCGTGCCCTCTTGAGAGCAGAATCCACGACCGCTGAGTCATGGGGCAACTGGGGCCGCATGAGCTCTGGGTCAGAGTGGATCCTGTACTGGGACTCTGCTTTCTTGGGAATGGTGGGATTAGTTAGTGGTCGCACCCAGTTCCGGAGCAGCGTCTCCTTCAGGACATTGTGCAGCGGTACCGTGGAGGACTCTCTAGGTGGTGATGGATAGTCGAGGACCTCGAGCATCTCGGCCCTCGGCTCTTCCACAGAGACCACGGGAAAGGGAATGCTTATAGACATATCCCGCACAAAGGAGGCAAAGGAGAGACTCTCAGGAGGTGAGAGCTTCCTCTCCGGTGACGGCGTGGGGTCCGAGGGAAGGCCTGTAGACTCCTCGGAGGAGAAATATCTCGGGTCCTCCTCTTCCCCCCACGAGTCCTCGTCCTCGGTATCGGACATTAGCTCATGTAGCTGAGTCCGGTACCGGGCCCGGCTCGACGTCGAGGCACCGAGGTCTCGGTGTCGTCGAGCGGCGGACTCCCGCGCCGGCGGGGACGGAGCTCCCTCCATCGACGTCGACGGGGACTCCACCTGCGTGGCTGTCGAGACCGGCACCGCAAGCGGCGGCGGTGTCGACTGCCCCGGCGCCGGGCTAGAGCTCGCCGGCGCCACAGTCATCGGCGCCGAGGGCGCAAGCACCCCCGGCGCCGGCACAGCCTGGCGCATCAGCCCTTCCAGGATCCCCGGAAGGATGGCTCTGAGGCACTCGTCCAGGCCCGCTGCCGGGAAAGGCGGTGGGGCCGGTAAGGGTGTCGGTGCCGGAAGCTGCTGGGGGCCAGGAGACGGCACCGAGGTGCCGGAACCCCGACGCGTCGGTACCTCCACCACCGACGGAGATCTCTCCTCTCTGCGATGACGCTTCGGCGTCGACTCCTCTTCAGGGTGCACCGAGGGCTCCCGGTGACGGCGCTTCTTGTCTTTTTTCCGGTGCACGTCACCGGTGCCGGAGGGCATGGAGGAGGAGGAGGTCGATCCCCCTCGGTCTCGGGGTACCGGGTCCGACAGGGTTCGGTCCCGTGGCTCACGAGTTGAGGGAGTGACCGGGGCCGACTGCCCACGCGGTCTCTCTACCCCACTCTCGCCGGCGGACCGGCGGGCCGACGGGACCTGTTCTCCTGGGGTCGCTGCCATCGGTGCCGATGTCTCGGGCATCGATACCGGTACCGAAGACCCGGCCTTCGATACCGATGCCGTCGAGGTCGACGTCGAGGGGCCGGCGCAAGTTCCAAAAAGACGGTCCCGCAGAACTTGCCTCGCAACCTGAGTCCGTTTCCGGAGACCGAGACACAAAACGCACGACTTGAGATTGTGCTCCGGCCCGAGGCACCAAGCGTGGGTGTCGGTCTGCGAGATCGGCCGGCCGCAGCGACCACACTTTTTAAATCCACTCGGGACCTTCGAGGACATCGACGGAAAAATCGCGTCGGCGAAGTCAAAGTCGGCAATGGTGGCTAAAATCACACCACGAAAATTGTAACCGACCGAGCGGCCACTAGGCCGCAACGAGGCGTCCCCGCTAGAAAGCGAGGGAAAAGAAGGAGCGCGTGCTCCACACGCGCAAAATTCTTTTTTTTTTTTTTTTTTTATAAAAGAAAAAGAAGAAGAAGAAGAGGCCGAACAGGCCAAAAGCGACGATCCGCGTAAACGCGGTCGAAAAATCCGGCGGCTGAAACGAGAGAGAGGGGAAAACACAACTCTCTCAGTCGCGGAAAAAAAGTAACTGGCGGGAGCGGTCGCGCACGGGCGGGAAGACGGCCGCGCATGCGCGGTGGGCGTGCCCTGCGTGCTGACCGTCCCGCGAAGCTTATTTCCGGTTGGTGGGGGCTGCCGCGGACGTCACCCAGTCGTGAGAACAAGCAGCCTGCTTGTCCTCGGAGAAAATCTGTTTTCTTATTGGGTACTCGGGAAGTAGTTGTTCGGGGAGGAGGTGGAGTACGGTGTTCCGAAGTCATAGAAGAGAGGGAGGGAGGATTTGGAGGGCGGTGTTTGTAGTAGAGAGGGAGTTATGCGGGTGCGTTTTGGGGAGGAGGGTGTGTGAGGGGGGGCTGTGGCCGGTTGATGTGGTCTTCTGTTCAGTTTTGATGGGCGTTGGTTTTTATTCCGTGGTTGTGGGGAAGTGGTTTGGGGGGGGGGGGGGGGTTGTTGCATGTGTGTGGGTGTGGGGATTAACCTGTTGTCTCCGAAAGTGCTGATGCCCTTTTTCTTTCTTCCTGTGAAGTTTTTTTTGCGCCGTTTGCGTTAAAAAAAAAAATGTTGTAGGTGACGTTGGCTCGCACTGCTGTGCTGTGATTGGGCACTGTTGTTGGTGATGCAACCATAGGTGTGATACGTTATCATGTCAGCAGATTGATACAGGAGCACGAATGCTTCAAGGTTTTTGTCCACGCTGCCAGCTTCAGAACGTTGGAGGTGTGTTTTATTATATAGAATGTTTTGTAAACCTGCTTTGATGGTGCTCCAGTAAACAGTGTATCAAACTCTTGAATAAACTTGGAAAACATTTTCTCATTCAAAATGTTCTAAATTCAGATGTAGAGGAAAAGGTGTGTGTAGAAGGGAGGGGAGGCAAACAAATGCCCTTTCCCTTGGATTTCCATTGCATTCCAGGGGTTATGAAATATAGAAGGACATTTTCAATATGATGTCTAAATCCGATTCTGGATGTTTTGCTAAAAAAAGTCCAAAAATTAAGAGGTGAACATAGAGATTTTCAAACCAGAAAAATGTCCAAATCCCACCCCCGACATGCCCCCTTGTGATTTGGACACACTGCATAGAAAAACATCTTTAAAAAATGGGTTTCAAAAATAACATTTTAGACAAAAAAAATGTCCATTTTCTGCTTTGTGCCGCTTTTTTCTTTTTCGAAAATGATGATAGTGAAGCATCATGAGTCACACCCAATGATCACCGAGAAAGAGAGAGTTACATTTTACATGTTATAAAAACCCCACTGTACCATTCTTCCACCAGGTCCCTCCAGCTGCAAAACCATATAATCTCACCCTATTGCAAATGCAGTCACCTCTAAAAACAGGACAAGCAGTGGAAACAGGGACAAAAGCTGGGCCTCTATTTTTGTGGGGTTGAAAGCCAGACCTACAGTTTATAGTTTATTTAAATTTGATATACTGCTTATCCACAAAAGTGATCACAGAATAGATGTTGCCTATTATTTACTTATACTATTCACACAAGAATGACTCTGAGCTGTGCATCACCTTGAGTGGTCATTTGACTGGAAGGACGATGCAGACATTTTTTTAAAAGGATCTGTAGAACAGAATCTCTAACTAAAAATACATTTAAAGGCAAATTACGAAGAAATACAGAACCTTGAGAGGATCCAGCTGATTTTCAATAGACTTGACATGCTCTTTGGATGCAGCCAATTGAACTTCCTTGTCATGGAGCTGGTCCTGGATTTCCTGTGCTTTGGCTCGGTTCTGTTTCAGATATTTCAGCTCTGTCTGACACTCTCTGACCTTTTGGCCTTGCTTCTGACGTACTTGACGTAGGGTTTCCAAAGCTTTAATGTACCTTGTGAAGAAAAGAAAGCTTTCTCAATTTAGTCAGGATCAAGAAAGGTCAATTGTGGCTGTCACCACTAGGGGGCCTCAATTTTCTTTAGAAAGAAGAGCTCCACAGCATGCTGATATAAAAAAAAAAAAAAAAAATCAAAAAACAGCTTGTGATTTAGATGATCCAAAGTGGTGGTTCCCAACTCAGCCCTCATAAGCCACCCAATCTGGTTTTCAGGATATCCACAATGAATATGCATGACAGATTTGCATACAATATAGGCAGTAAATACAATTCTAAGTCATGGATATTCTGAAAACTAGACTGGCTGGGTGTACCCTACTGGGCTTAGAATCCTTGATCTGTAGTCATGTGGCATTATGGGATAAACTACTTGGTAACACAACAGAACTGGGTCCAATAGGTTTTCCAAGATTCTCCTCTATGGCAGCATTACAAAATGCCTTCAAAAGAACACAGATTTCAGGGCTGCGTCAAATGGCTCAGTAACAGTGTTGTGCACTGCCATGCAAGAGATGTGTGTTCAACTGCTCAGTCCAGCTTTCACTCGTAGAAATCAGCCAGGACAGGGGATATTGTATAGGTAGGATTCACAGATCCTGATGCTGCTGCTTGGGTGCCAGACTCACTCAGGAATAAGATCCATGTGTACTGAGGTCTGGAGGGAGCTATGGTCTCTGGCCCCTAACCGATGACAGAGGAGGGTTAAAAATCTCCAGGCAGTTGTCAGTGAAGACTTATGGTGCTGTCTCTCTGTTCCTGAGAAATGGCCAGTTCAGAATGAACCTCTCCTTCCCTCCCTCCACCAAACACTCAAAATTCAAATAAAAGTGTGCAGAAAACATTTTTAAAATATGGACACAGTAATTCTGGGAAGAAATGAGATAAATGACAAAAATGGGTATGCAACACCCAAGGGTTTGGAGATTGCCTTTGTGAAGGAGTAGCTTAGTGGTTAGTGTAGCAGCCTGAGAACCAGAGGAACTGGGTTCAATTCCTACTGCAGCTCCTTGAGACTCTGGGAAGTCATTTAACCCTTCCATTGCCTCCGGTACAATTTAGTATTCTGTGGTACTCTGTAACCATAGAAAGGCAGTATAACAAATCCCATCCCCTTTCCCTTTGAGGCCATCCATTCCCCTCCCTTACTTTTCCTGATGCACTTACTTGCAGAACTAACTGCAAAAAGAAGGACAACAAATGTCTTAGGATGCTGGGAGTTCAAAATCCAGAACAGGTCAAAAATCTCCCATTTCTACAAAGGATGCCAGGCATGACAACATCAGGAGTTTTCCCAGCCTACCCTTCTAAAATAAGTGTTGGTTTCAGGGACTGGTTACAAACCTTGTAGCTGAAAAGATTTCATCAAACTTTAACTTCAGCTGCCTTCCCTCACTTAAGGGCCAGTTAGAATCTTCTTGATGACAGAAAATGACATTATTAAGCACGGATGTGGAGACACCAAGGGAGCTGATCATTTCTCGATCTAATTCTGCACATTTGGTGCTTAGGCTTACTTTCTCTCCATGTCTACAGAGAAGAAAAAGAAAGAAAGGAGAACACAAGAGGTAGACTTAGTGGATTATCAATTTAAAACTTCTTTTCACAGATATTTATGAAATGCATTTTCAGCCAAGTTCCAATGTTAAAATGCAGATTACAGCTGTATGATGAGAAGGTAATTTGGCAAAGCAGCATTGCTACACATGACTTCCTTATGGGGTCAGAGGGACCAGGAGACCAAGATTCAGATCCTTCTGCCACGTCACACTGGGCCTGGTAATTTCCCCCAATTCTATCATCCTGCATGCTCAGTTATGTGCCTAAGGGCCTTTTTTATCAAGCTGCGCTAGCGGTTTCCACATGGCAATGCCAACGGAGTCCATTCAAAGTGAATGGGCTTTGTTGGCATTGCCTCACCAGGAACCACTAGCACAGCCTGAGAAAAGAAGTCCTGTTAATTGACAAATTAGCTGCTAATTGGCACTAACAACCAAGTATCTGTGATAATTGGTACTAATTTGCAGTTACATGCTTAACTACACTTAGCTGGTATTCTGTACTCTTAGCTGAAAATTTTACAGTGACAATTGAGTTGTATAGTGCCATCCCTGCGGTTCCAACACTCATATCACTCAGGAAGACATCAGCAAAAAGATATAGATGTGATGGCAAGAGCATCTAATAATCGCATTTCCCTGGTGTTCTCTCCTCCACTGAGGCCCCAATGATCAAAGGTAAATGCAAGCACTAGAAGCCACTAGTGCTGGATTAGCAATTGTATTTACCAGTGCTCAATGATCAGAGGGGTCTGGGACGGCAAACAACGCCTGCGCCAGGGAATACCCATATGATCAGAGCATAGAAGACTCCTTTATATGGTAGGAAAGCCCCGCCCAGCGCATCCCAGGATGCACTGGGCAGGGCACCACCATTTTGGAGGCAGAGCTGAAAGGAGGAGAGTGCTACTTCTCCTCCCTTTGAAGGTACAAGGGGGTTTGGCAGGTGGGGGTAGAGTTGCTGACTGGGTTACCATGGACATTTTTAGGGTGGGAGGGTGGGTGGGGGTACAGTTGTGTTGGGGGGGTTAGGGGGCAGGAGGTCCACCAGACTCCAGCCCCCCACCCCATGCTCCTTGAGTTGGGGAGGGGAAGGGCCACTGGGCCACGAGGGAAACTTGTCCGGGAGGGGGGGTTAGGTGAACCTCCAGCCCCTTGCATGCAGGGGGACCTCCTGTTTGACAGGCCCTGGCTTTTTTTTTTTTTTTTGACAGCCCACACCTGTCAAACAATTTCTGCAGGAGGACTGTGCCCTGGGCGCATACCCAGGCACAATCCTCCTGCAGAAGTCCCCCGATGATCAAAACTAATAGAATGCATAAATCTGCATGCTATTAGTTTTGATCACGAGGGCTTTAACCCCCCATGCTGTTCTGGCACTAACTTTCCAGCGTTGTTTGGAACAGCACACAGGATTTGATCATCGGGGTTTTAGTAAGGAAAGAAAAATTAAGGAAAAAGGAAGTTCAGTAATTTTGCTTCATTTAACCACTGCCTGAAACATGAACTTGAAAGGAAGAAAAGCAGCAAATTTTGGATTTATCAAGATCACAACACTATTGCCTACATGATGGGTTTTTATTTTTGTAGTTTTCCCATTCACTTTCTTTTGTTTCGCACTAAATGGAGAAATGCATAACTGAGGATAATTTTATAAGTGACTTGCCCATGATGAAGCTTACTTTAATCTGGTGATCACTCCTTCCAGTGTTTTAAATTCAGTTTTCTTGCCTTTCTGGGTACAGACCATGGATCTCTGCACAGCCACAACCTCACCATTGACATTTCGGAACTGCAGGCGGATCTGGGCTCTAACATCTGTCTCGTGGGCAACCTGGATCAACAACAACAACATACCTTAACTAAAAAACTTCTAAACAGGAGCTTGCTTGGTATATTTTATTCTGAACATAACTTTTACCCAGGACATATGGTTTCCCGTGAAGCCCAAAATGTGGTGTACAAAATTCGACCTTATTGAAAACACTAAGGGCTCTGTTTACTAAGGTGTGCTAGCATTTTTTGCACGCTAACGCTAGAGACACCCATATATTCCTATGGGTGTCTCTAGCGTTAGCATGCATTAAAAATGATAGCAAGCCTATAGCATGGCTTAGTAAACAGGGCCCTTAGAATTATATTTCCCCAGTAGCTATAAATTCAACCTTCTGCTTGTCTACAGAAAATGAGCCTTACAGGCTTATTTTCAAAAGAGAAGGGCGCCCATCTTTCGACACAAATCGGGAGATGGGCATCCTTCTCCCAGGGTCACCCAAGTCGGCATAATCGAAAGCTGACTTTGGGTGTCCTCAACTGCTTTCCGTCGCGGGGACGACCAAAGTACACAGGGGCGTGTCGGAAGCATAGCGAAGGTGGGACTGGGGTGTGCTTAACACATGGGTGTCCTCGGCTAATAATGGAAAAAAGAAGAGCATCCCTGATGAGCACTTGGCTGACTTTAATTGGCCTATTTTTTCTTGCGTCCAAGCCTCAAAAAGGTGCCCGAACTGACCAGATGACCACCGGAGGGAATCGGGGATGACCTCCCCTTACTCCCTCAGTGGTCACTAACCCCCTCCCATCCTAAAAAAAAAAAAAAAATTTAAATATTTTTTACCAGCCTCTATGCCAGCCTCAAATGTCATACCCAGCACCCCGACAGCAGTATGCAGGTCCCTGGAGCAGTTTTAGTGGGTGCAGTGCACTTCAGGCAGGCGGATCCAGGCCCATACACCCCCCCACCTGTTACACTTGTGGTGGTAAATGTGAGCCCTTCAAAACCCACCACAAACCCACTGTACCCATATGTAGGTGCCCCCCTTCACCCCTTAGGGCTATGGTAGTGGTGTACAGTTGTGGAGAGTGGGTTTTGGGGGGCTCAGAACACAAGGTAAGGGAGCTATGCACCTGGAGCAATTTATGAAGTCCACTGCAGTGCCCCCTAGGGTGCCCGGTTGGTGTCCTGGCATGTGAGGGGGACCAGTGCACTACGAATGCTGGCCTCTCCCATGACCAAATGGCTTGGATTTGGTCGTTTCTGAGATGGGCGTCCTCAGTTTCCATTATGGCAGAAAATTGGGGACGACCATCTATAAGGTCGACCTAAATTTTGCGATTTGGGTGTCCCCGACCATATTATCGAAACGAAAGATGGACACCCATCTTGTTTCGATAATATGGGTTACCCCACCCCTTCGCCGGGACGTCCTCAGGAAAACTTGGGCGCCCCTTTCGATTATGCCCCTCTTAGTGACCTAATACTGCACAGCTCCGTATATAGAAACATCACTGACATCCCCAAGATATGACCCAGTTTTCATCATTTATCCTCAAGGCTAGTTTTTTTGGCAGCTATTACTCAAGGGTGCTGTCTTTGTCCACCTCGGAGCCGCGGATGTGGGGGGCTGGACTCAGGAGACAGAGACCTCCAGGTATGAACCCGTAAGGCGCAAGAGCTCAACTGGGAGCCACCCAACTGGACAAAGAGCTTACAATTCAGAACCTGGAGCTGCGAGCTATGATCATCCACCCACTGGAGACAGAAAATACTGAAAAGCTGTGGAGCCTCATACAGCTTATATCGACACCTTGATTCAGTGTTTTCTATCTCTACTTGCTGGTTGGTGTTCATAACTAACCACAGGTTCTGGAATAGTGGGAAAGACACTATGGATACATGATTGATCTAAGCGGTTTACGTAAAAAACACTCATTAAGATCCATTTGCTATATATATATATATATATATATATATATATATATATATATATATATATATATATGTAAATATTGTACTCATGGCCGCCAATTGAACACCACGCGGACAGTTAGCTCCGGCAGACTTGTCTGAATCGGGCTGAAACCCGGACAAATTTTGGCCGGAGACCTCAGTGAATAGTGTGAGAAATCGATCTAAAACAATCTAAAACCTGTTGACGATAATTGGTCCTCACAAGACCGACTCATCCAGGAGTGGACTGGAGTGAACACTGTTGACCACACTATACTCCTGGATACACTGTCCTCGCTTGGATTCCAGGGCCCTGTTCTTTCCTGGTTCTCCTCTTACCTCTCACTCTGGTGGATCCTCTTCAACTTCCATCCCGCTTTCAGTTGGTGTGCCTCAGGGTTCTGTCCTTTGACCCCTCCTTTTCTCCATATATACCTCTTCCCTTGGTACCCTGATTTCATCCCATGGCTTTCAATACTATCTTTACGCTGATGACTCTCAGATCTACATCTCCACCTCTGAAATCTCAACCTCAATCCAGGACAAATTTTCAGCCTGCTTGTCCGACATTGCTGCTTGGATGTCTCAACGCCATCTAAAGCTAAACAAGACCAAAACTGAACTTCTCATTTTTCCCCCTAAACTCACCTCCCCTCTTCCCCCTTTCTCTATCTCTGTTAATGGCTCTCACATCCTCCCTGTCTCCTCGGCTCGTAATCTTTGATTCCTCTCTCTCCTTCTCTGCACATATCCAACAGATCGCCAAAACCTGTCGTTTCTTTATCTACAACATTAGCAAAATTCGCCCCTTCCTTTCTGAATATGCTACTTCTCACTGGTCTTCCGCTCAGTCATCTGTCTCCTCTTCAATCTATCCAAAATTCTGCGGCACGACTTATTTTCCACCAGAATCATTATACCCACACTAGCCCACTCCTCAAGTCACTTCACTGGCTCCCTGTCCGCTTCCGCATACAGTTTAAACTTCTTGTACTGACCTTTAAATGCATCCACTCTGCAGCCCCCCATTACCTCTCCACTCTCATCTCTCCCTACATTCCTCCCCGTGAACTCCGCTAACTGGACAAATCTCTCTTGTCGTCCCCCTTCTCCTTCACTGCTAACTCCAGGCTTCGTTCCTTTTCTCTTGCGGCACCTTATGCCTGGAATAGACTTCCTGGACCTATGCGTCTAGCTCCATCTCTACCTGTTTTCAAATCTATGCTAAAAACCCACCTTTTCACTGCTGCTTTTAGCTCCTAGCCACTGCTGAAAACTCACCTTTTTCACTGCTGCTTTTAGCTCCTAACCACTACTCAATTACTTTCTCCTTGTCCCTTCCTTCCTTCTCACCCATTACTTCCCTCCTTCTCACCCATTACTTCCCTCACCAGTAACTGTCTTGTCTGTCTGTATTATTTAGATTGTAAACTCTTTTGTGCAGGGACTGTCTCTTTGTGTCAGGTGTTCAGCGCTGCATGCATCTGGTAGCGCTATACAAATGCTAATAATAATTATATATATATATATATATATATATATATATATATATATATATATATATATATATATATATATATATATAAAATATCAACATATGTTTCTCAATTGTACAATTAGACCCATGATTACACTACCAGCCTCCCCCTCCCTTCAAAAAAAAAAAAGTCACCATGCAGCTGGCAGTCCCTGACCCTCTCCCAAACCATAAATAAACTATGTCCCTACCCACTTCTAAGTTTGGCAGCTATAGGGCCAAAAACACATCAAAACAAAAGCTACTAACTCACCCTCCTCAGCTGAATGCAGCACAGAACAATCATCATTTCAATATTTTTCAAAATAATAGGTAGGCTTTTAATTAGCCTAAGCAAGGACACTATTCCAAAGTTTTGGCACAATGTAAACAAACCTTCTTCACCAGATTCATGCACATCTGGAGCCCACAGCAACTCCATTTAACCACAACAGTGAGGAAGAGTACAACATTATGTATGACAGAGAGCCATCCTGAAAAATAGCAGAGCTGAATGCTTCACATAGTAGCAAAGTTATAGCCATGGCTATTTTCTCTTAATATACCACCTTTCCTGCGAACATTGCAAGGCAGTTAACAAGGATCCTCCAGCACATATTTCAGATGTATCTTTCATGGTAGATATTCCTCATTTCTGTCTCTCTGAATACACCCAAATTAGGCACTTTGTAAAACATATATGATGAGCTTAGGGAATGTCATTTTATCTGTACCATTTCTACTAAAAATAATTACAATACCTTTGGATCATGAACAAATGTGTTTCCTTTGGTGCCTGGTGGGAAATCTCCAGTGGTGACATATTTCAAGCACTCAATAATGGTCTGGGTAAAAAGAATGAAATGAAATAGGTGTTAATATGAAGCAATATGCTGCCCGATGCAGAACCTGTGATCTACATTCATATATCAATCCAATATGCCGACAGGTCAGCTGCCTTCGACCTAGCTGAACATAATCTTTTGATAAAGATATACTTACTAAAGTCAGGGCCAGTCCTGAGCGGAGACAGCAGCAGGCTGTTAGGTTGCTCAGGGACATCAGTTCTGCCTCACCTCCCACACAGAAACCATGTACCAGTTGCCCTGGGCATCTTTACAGCTTACTGCTGGTATCATCACCACAGAGCGTTGCCAGAAAGTATAAGGCCAGGGGACACCAGGAGAGGAGGGGTGTTTGGGGACATTAAGAGAAAAGGCATATGTGCCCTAATTTGGTAATTGTGAAAAACAAAGACAGAAATACTCTCTCTGAGAAAGACTTACTGTTTTCCCGGCACCATTCGGCCCCACTAAAATTGTCAGGGGAGTAAAGAATGTAATAATTTGCTTGTGTTTGTCTTCTATTCCAAAACTCCGCACTCCAAGGATGCTCATTTTATCTATTTTAGACATTTTTGGCGAATATTTTTCTTCACTTCCAATCTAACAACAATCATTCAAATTTAATTTGCCCTAAAATACAAATACATAGATAGATATTCTAGTCAAGCTTTATATAAAGAATTGTTTTACCCTCGTAACAGTGAAAATCATTGCAAAATTCTTTTACTTTAAAAGCTTTAAAAAAATCCATTCTGCTTCCCTAACTTCAGAAATAACAGCACCCCATTTCCCATTTATAGTTATCTTCTATGGAACGTGACATTAGGGGATTATTTTCAAACAAATCAGTATGTGTAAGTGCCGATAAGGCATGTTATTTACCTTAGGCTTAGTATATAAAAGGGCTCATTTTCAAAGTACTTAGACTTACAAAGTTCCATAGGTACTATGTAACTTTGTAAGTCTATGTGCTTTGAAAATAAGCATCAAACATATAAACGGCAAGTGACCGACTCACCTGCAAATGCGCAGTAGAGACTTCCCTCTCTGTTCCGCCCTTGCATCAAGACGTGATGATGTCAGAGGGCAGAACAGAGAGGGAAACGGAGTCGGAGTCACTGTCGGACGCTGCCGCCTTGAAATGAACATCGTGCGCACCAACCTCCACCCTCCCCCTCCATCCCCGCCGCCGCTCCCGCCCTCCTCCGTATCGGGCCACCTGCACTGACCTGACAGCACCTCTCACCTCCATGTGGAAGCGCTGCAGGCAGCAGCAGAGCGATCTGCTGCTGCCTGCAGCGCTTTCACACGGAGGTGAGAGGCGCTGTCAGGTCAGTGCAGGGGGACCGGCACGGAGGGGGGAGGGAGCGGCGGCGAGGAGGGTAGCTGGAAATCTCGCCCGTTTTAACGGGCTTAACGGCTACTCATTTAATATGGGCCTTATGGTAAACAACATGTCTGAATAGCATACGCATGTGCTCTTGATAAATGACTCCCCAAATATACTAATCCAGTGGTTCCTAAACTTGTATGTCTGTACAGCTGTTCATGATCTAGTGCTAGATTTGCATGAGGTGGAGGCAGTGCATGCAAATCTGTCTCATGAATATTCATTGTGGATATCCTGAAAATCTGACTGGCTGGGGTGCCTCCAGGACCAGGTCTGGGAACCAGTGTACAAATCTAACCAGATTTCTGCTACAAACAAGATTTGTAAACATGAAACGCTACTTAGTTCCCTTCTCTGCCCACTTTCATCATGTGAAATTCTGAGCAACAAGCACATTACTAAACATTAAATTACTCTTTCCATATAGAAAATTAGCAAGAAAAGAAACTGGCTGATGATCACAGGATGTAATGGCAATAACATGTAAGAGAGGCATAAAACCACCAGAGTATATCACAGCCAAAAGAAGCAGTGGCAATGAAAAATGGCAGGGTGGCTTCTTTTACAAAGTCACGCTGGTGATTCCCTAGTGGCAAATGAGTGGAAGCCCATAGGAATTAAATGAGCTTCCTCTCATTTGCCAATCAAATCAGTAGCGGAGCTTTGTAAAAGAGGCCCACAGAGCAATGTCGAACGGGCACATTTTAAATAGTTTGTGTACCACAAAAATACACATGGAAGTGACAATGTCTATTTAGGGCATGATTTTAAAACCAACATACAGGGACACATGTCTACAGGCCACAGAATGGTGAAAATCACATGTGCAAATACCCATACAACTGAAGGGACAAATACATGTGGAAAGTGTGGAAAAATAAAGAAATATATGTGTAACCATCCCAACTGCGAGGTACAAGTAGAGTATGAAATTCCATGTAAGACACTGGGAAACTGTTCATGTTGCATCGGCATAGTAGAAAACTACTGTATTTCCATCCTACAAAGCTAAAAAGTCTTGGATTATCACGCACAATCCTTCAAAAAAATGAAAATAGTGCTGTCCTTAACAAATACAAGGTCAAACAGATTGATCCGTTCAGAATCTTAAACTGACAAAATAGATTGTAAATAGCAATAAAACTTCCTCTCCCCACTTTGAATAGATAATTGTTACTCAAAAATGCTGCTTAAAACACTATAAAAACGTTAAAAAAATTGTGTGTTCCAATGATGATGATGACATCATTGGAATGGGAGAGGGCTGTAAAACCATGCCAATGTATTTCAAAAACTCAAAATTGAATATGGAGAGATTATTATCAAAAATAAACTGCAGATTTAAGGTAAAGTTCTGTTAAAAAAGCAAAATACTAAATAATTACATCAAATAAATAATTAATATATTGAACAAATAAACAAACACCTATCATAATGATATCAAACAAAGCGTACAACACATATGCCCCTGGATTCTATACAGTGCGACTTAAGATGTGCACATAAATTTGGTCATATTCTGGATTTGTGCGTGCAGCTTAGTTAACAAGACAATCAGTGCCAGTGATTGCCAATTAACAAGCAATTGACACTAATTGCCATTAATTAGCATTCACATGTACAACAGTAAGCATATTCTGTAACGTGATGTGCATAAATTCTAAGTTGCATAGTTGAAAAGGAGGCATGAAATGGGAGGGTCATGGGCGTTTCTAAAATCTACAGGCCTCTTTTATAAAGCTGCGCTACTGATTCCTATGGGCTTCCTTTCACTTGGCGTGCAGGAATCGATAGCACGGCTTTGTAAAGGAAGCCCTATGTGTGTTGTTATGGAATACACCTGGTTCGCACATAATTTAGGCATCGGGATTTACACCAAGTTTTATTTGGTTTAACTGCCCATTACTAAATTTAGTCGCAAGAAGCAGTGCTTGGCGTATTCTATATACTGTGCTGAAATGTAGGCTTATTCTATAAATTAAGGTGTACTTTATAGAATACACTTAGGAAAGGGTCAGTATTGGAACCCTTATCAACTTTTATAGATGTATTCCTGAGACCATTAGTCCCACAGATTCCACACGTTATCAATATTCTGGAAGATATTGAAGTAAGAGAGGGTACAGACCTTGCCACAATGAACATTGTGTAGCTTTACACTAATATCCTCCAAACTGAAGCTTTGAATATCATAAGAGAATTGCTGCAACACAGATCACTACACTTGAGCATACCGATAGAAATCATTTTGGAATTAGCTACTCTGGCCCTGAGAGAAAACTATTTTTATTTTGAGGGACAATTTTTCAAACAGATAAAAAAGGTACAGCAATGGGGGCCACTATGGCCCCATGTTGCCAACTTTGAAGATAAATTCTTAATAGATAACCCATGCAAAGATCACATTAAATTATGGAGAAGGTATATAGATGATGTTCTAATCTCGGAAGGAAGTAAAGATGCATTATCATCATTTCATAATTGGCTAATACTAAAGATGCTAACTTAAATTTGAGCTCAATTACAGTGAGGAGGAGGTTCCTTTCCTGGATATAATTATACACATATTAACGGCAAATTGATGACAGATTTATATCATAAACCTACAGACACCAATAAAATGTTACACTTTGATAGCCAAGACAACAATTTTGCTTATTTTATCAGCTGAGAGGACATCATGCTCAATTGAACATATACATCTTAAACAAAATTAAACCTCAAATGCCCAGGGGAGGATCATAAACTTTCACCACATCCCTCCAATAGTGCTACTATCACTGGTTTCAGCTTAAACCGGGAAAAAAGGGGTAGTAGAAAATAACTCCACAACAAACAGGAGAAAAAAACTACTACTAAAAGAAAAAAACACACACACACACACACAAAAAACCAAACAAACGGTATCTATACCAATGAACAGTCTATAGCACAATCTGCCCTCAGTCCAAAAAAGTACACTTTGATAGCAGCCATAGCAAGCCTCTAGAACCCCCCCCCCCCCCACACACACACACATTACCCTACAGCCAATTTTTAAGAGTCAAAAGGATTGGCTCATAGCAGGAAGACTTCAAGCGACAAACCATGATAATAAGTAAAAGATTCAGGGATAGGGGATACCTCAATAGACATATTAGAGAATGACAAGATAGATCAAAATAGAGTAGTGTGCACCATACTGTCTGATCGTTTATTTCAATGAGATTATTAAAATATTAGGAAAACATTGGCACATGATACAAGCAATACCAGAATTTGCGGATAGAGATTTATTAGTGGTTTTTAAGAGATACAGAAATCTTAAAGATATCTTGGCACTATCAGCACTACCTATATAATCCTATATAATAAATCGCACCTCCAACGTTCTGAAGCTGACAGCATGGACAAAAACCTTGAAGCATTCATGCTCCTGTTTCCATCTCCTGACATGATGATGTCTCGCACCTACAGCAGCGTCACCAACTACTGTGCCCAATCACAGCACAGCAGCGCGAGTCAACGTCACCTACAACGTATTTGAAAAAAAGAAACTGCCAACGGCACAAAAAAAACCTTCAGAAGAAGAAAGAAAAAGGGCATCAGCACTTTCGGAGACAACGACCCTCCTCTCCCCCTGCAGCCACCCATGTCCAGCGACCCTCCCCTCCCCTCCTGCCCCCCCCTGAGCGCATCACCCAAGCCCCTCCGCCCCGGCGCATCACCCAAGCCCCTACCCCCCCCTCGGCGCATCACCCAAGCAGAGACGACAGCCAATGCCAGATGGCTGTCTACGGAGCCATGTTTCAGGTTTAAAATCTTTTTTTTTTTGCTTTTTTCTTTTTGTACTGACCGCTGCTGCTCAACAGGAGAAGCAGCAGCAGCGGCCGGACAGCATTAGTATTGGCAGCTGTGGGTGGCGAGGGGTTGATGTGCCGGGGGGGGGGGGGGGGGTAGGGGCTTGGGTGATGCGCCGGGGCGGAGGGGCTTGGGTGATGCGCCCAGGGGGGGCAGGATGGGAGGGGAGGGTTGCTGGACATGGGTGGCTGCAGGGGGAGAGGAGGGTCGCTGGACATGGATGGCTGCAGGGGGGGGGCAGGGAAGAGAGAGGTGGGGAGGGGGTCCTGAGACCAGATGGGTGGCTGCAGGGGGGGGCAGGAGAGACAGAAAGGATGCTGCAGGGGGGGCAGGGGAGAGGAGGGTCACTGGACATGGGTGGCTGCAGGGGGGGCAGGGGAGAGAAGTGGGTCGCTGGACATGGGTGGCTACAGGGGAGGCAAGAGGAAAGGAGAGGAGGGTCGTTGGACATGGGTGGCTGCAGGGGAGCAGGGGAGAGGAGGGTCGCTGGACATGGGTGGCTGCAGGGGGGGGCAGGGGAGAGAGGAGGGCCGCTGCACATGCGTGGCTGCAGGGGGAGAGGAGGGTTGGTGGGGAGGGGGTCCTGAGATCAGATGGGTGGCTGCAGGGGGGCAGGGGAGACAGGAGGGACGCTGCAGGGGGAGAGGAGGGTTGATGGACAAGGGTGGCTGCAGGGGGAGAGGAGGGTTGGTGGACATGGGTAGCTGTAGGGGGGGCAGTGGAGAGGAGGGTTGCTGGACATGGGTGGCTGCAGGGGGGGCAGGGGAGCGAGGAGGGATGCTGCACATACGTGGCTGCAGGGGGAGAAGAGGGTCGCTGGACATGGGTGGCTGCAGGGGGGACAGGAGGATTGCTGCACATGGGTGGGTGCAGGGGGGCAGGGGAGAGGGAGGGGGGTCCTCAGACCAGTCACTCACTCTGTCTCTCACATACACTCTCTCTGACACACTCTCTATCACACTCTCTCTGTCACACACACACACACACACAGTCTTTATCTCTTTGTCCCTCTCTCTCACACACATTCTCTCAAACACACACACTCCAAGGAAAACCTTGCTAGCGCCCGTTTCATTTGGGTCCGAAACGGGCCTTTTTTACTAGTATCTGAATAAAAAGAAAACTGGGCTAGGATACCACCCATGAAACAATTGTTCAGTTAATCTTAAGACTAGGGGCCCTGTTTACTAAGACGTACTTGCAAGTGCGCTAGCATTTTTAGCGCATGCTAAAAATTAGCGTTCGCTAACACTACAGGCACCCATATATTCCTATGAGTGTCTCTAGCATTAGCGTACACTAAAAACGCTAGCGCACCTTAGTAAACAGAGCCCTGAGACCCCCTTTTACTAAGGCGTGCTCATGTTTTTAGCGCACACTAAAATTGGGTGCGTGCTAAAGGTTAGAGCCACAAATGCATTCCTATGGGTGTCTCTAACGTTTAGCGCGTGCCCAATTTTAGCACACACATATGATTGTAAAGCAACACAGATTTGAGGAACTAATGCTTAATGCAATCCATAAATTAAGACAGCATTGGAGGGGGGATGATATAAATTGTTTACTCATACAGAGAGAACAAAGGTTCATTTTTAAATATTATACAGTGGGGCTCATTTTCAAAGCACTTACTCTTACGAAGTTCAATAGGTTCCTATGTAACTTTGTAAGTCTAAGTGCTTTGAAAATACACCTCTGTGTCAAACGGTCTTAATATGGAATACGACCTGTCAATTTTTTTATGATTGAATTGTGATAAAAGGGATACATACATTTTGAGGTAAAAGATGGGCAAACATGCATCTAACTCTTTAAGGGGTCCATTTACCAAGCCGTGCTAAAAAGGGGCTGGCGCTGGTGTCAGTGCGTGGGTTTTCTGCACGCTGTGGCCACTTTTAGCATGATGGTAAAATGGCTGCCTTGCCATATTTTTTTGTAATAGCCACATGCTTATTTCCCCATTAGAGTGGCCCATTACTGCAGGAGCATTTACTACCCATGTGCAATGCCTCCCGCTCTGGAAAATAAAAAATATTTTCCAGCTTGTTTAGGGGGTCTTTTACAAAGGCGCGCTGGCATTTTTAGTGCACAATGATTAGCACGCACTAAACGCTTGAGATGTTCATACTTCACTAGCATTTAGGACACGCTAAAAATGCTAGGCCTACCGCGCCTTAGTAAAAGGGCTCCTTAATGATATCATATTATAAATTATGTGTGTTGTATCTTTTTGTTGGATAACACTATGATAGGTGTTTATTTGATGCAATTATTTATTATTTTATTTGTTCATTGGAGGCTTTTATTATCTATGTGTGCTGATTTTACATGCATGTCCATTTTTACATAAGTATTGCCACACTGGGCCAGACCAAAGGTCCATCAAGCCCAACATCCTGTTTCCAACAGTGGCCAATCCAGGTCACAAATACCTGGCAAGATCGCAAAAAAGTTCAATACATTTTATGCTGCCCATCCCAGAAACAAGCAGTGGATTTTCCCTAACTCATTTTAATAATGGTCTATGGACATTTCCTTTAGAAAGCCGTCCAAAATTTTTAAAACCCCACTAAGCCAACCGCCCTTACCACATTGTCTGACAACAAATTCCAGAGTTTAATTACACGTTGAGTGAAGAAAAATTTTCTCTGATTTGTTTTAAATTTACTACTTTGTAGCTTCATCGCATGCATCTAGCAATCTAGTCCTAGTATTTTTGGAAAGAGTAAACAAACGATTCATGTCTACCCATTTCACTCCACTCATTATTTTATAGACCTCTATCATCTTTCCTTAGCCGTATTTTCTCCAAGTTGAAGAGCCCTAGATGCTTCAGCATTTCCTCATTGGGAATTCGTCCCATCCCCTTTATCATTTTCATCGCCTTTCTCTGTACCTTTTCTAATTCCACTATATCTTTTTTGAGATGCAGTGACCAGAATTGAACACAATATTCAAAGTGCGGTTGCACCATAGACAGTTACAAAGGCATTATAACGTCCTTGTGTTTGTTTTCCATGCATTTCTTAATAATACCTAACATTCTATTTGCTTTCTTAGCCGCCGCAGCACACTGAGCAGAGGGTTTCAACGTATCATCAATGCCGCCGCCGAGATTCCTTTCTTGGTCGGTGACTCCTAATGTGGAACCTTGCATTAAATAGCTATAATTTGGGTTCCTCTTTCCCACATGCAACACTTTGCACTTGCTCACAATAAACGTCATCTGCCATTTAGAAGCCCAGTCTCGTAAGGTCCTCTTGCAATTTTTCACAATCCTATTGAGAATGCCCATTAAGTTTTTAATGCAAATTTACCTTAAATCAGCAGTTTATTTTTGATAGTAGAATCCCCCTATTCAATTTTGAGTCTTTCAAATACACTAGCATGGTTTTAGAGCCTTTTCCCATTCCAATGACATCATCATCACCATCATTAGAATGCATACAAAATAGATGCCTGGAACACATAGGGCCTTGTTTACTATGGTGTGCAAGCGGTTTTTGCACATATAAAAATGAGCATGCGCTGTTTAAGCACCCATAGAAATATTATGGGCATTTACACTGTGTGCGAGGAAAACGCTAATGCACCTCTAGCATGGCTTAGTGAACAGGGCCCATAATTTTTCAACTTTCTTTTTGTGGTTTTTAGTGCTTTAAGCAGTGTTTTTGAATAAATATTAGCAATTCAAGGTGGAGCGAAGATGTTTTATTAATATTTACAATCAGTTTTGTCAGTTTCAATCCATTTGAATCTTTTAAGAACAGCACTATTGTCATTCTTTGAAGGATTATGCTTGATAATCCAAGACTTTTTAGCTTTATTAGTAAGTCTGAATAACAATTGGATTGATATATTTTTTGCAGTTTAAAAAGTGCTCTTTATATGAATAATCTTTGATCTCTGGCTGGCAGCATATTTATGTATTTGTTCATGCTTCTATCCCAATTATCCAAAAACAAGTTTCGGTTCAATGTGGCTTACATTTAACAATTATTGGAAATTACATTGATGCTTTACAGTTACAAAGGTGTGTGGCACAGTGTTAATGAGTTAAAGCCAGCAGTGCCAGACAATAGGTAGAATAAGAAATGTTAATTTAAAATTAAGATCGGCCATAAGGTCTCCCTCCCGAAACAGGATAACTTGTGATGCAGAACTTATCAGCTCTAAGTCCAG
Source organism: Microcaecilia unicolor (assembly GCF_901765095.1). Lineage (NCBI taxonomy): Eukaryota > Metazoa > Chordata > Amphibia > Gymnophiona > Siphonopidae > Microcaecilia > Microcaecilia unicolor. Next base: position 173,410,439 of record NC_044038.1, on the reverse strand, counting down.
CATAATGATATAAACGTTTTCATCCCTTTGACAGGACAGGATGATTTATAGCACTGGTACAGGATAGAGATGAGCTAGTTCTGCACCTAGGAACCAAATGATGGAACCCTTATCACCCAAAATAAGAAATATACAGGAATATAATAGATTCTGCAAAATCCTGAACTCGTTCCTATTCAAACAAACCCTCACAAAGAATGACCATGTCTCAAACAACTAATTATTATCTGAATTGGTTATTACTCTGTTTATCATTAACTTTCTCTTTGCTTCATGTACAATTTTTCATTCATAACAGATTTTCTAAATGTTAAACATCCATAATTATCCCAGTATGTCTGATATTGTATTGTAAAATTGGATTCTTACAATACATTACTTTCTTATGCATTATTCTTTGTTAGTATCCTATACTGTTTATTTTAAGCCACATTGAACTCAAACTTGTTTGGGATAATGTGGGATATAAAAACAAATAAATAAACCACTCTAGTTATTATTCTGAAAGTATTGGCCGTTTCAGCCATTGTTATTTGTATTTGAAAATTCATTTAACAATTTTTGAAATGAAAAAAAAAATACAACATAAGATCTTATAATCTGTATACTTTATCATTTTTGCTACTGGGAACATAACTTCTAATTGGAAAATTAGAGCTCATCTGAAATGCAATAGCAAATGTATGAGGCCAGACCAACTTTTTCTGGGGCGGGCAACCCCCCAGCGATGGGTAGGGCAGGGCTGGAGATCCGGTGGGTTTCCAGCCCCCCCCTCAGCAGGTCCCAGGAGGGTGACCTCCCCACAGCGACGGGAAGCCTGGAGGTCCACTGAGCCTCCGGTCCCCCCCGACGACCTCCCCACCCCTGCCTTGTGGGTGAAGGAGGGAGGGTAACCTACCTCCCTACTCTTCCTGTGACGCCACGCCGCAATATGGCGGCGCCCAGCTTTGCCCAGTGTATCCTGGGATGCGCTGGGCGGGGCTGGTGTATAGCGCCGCCCAGAGCATCCCAGGATACACTGAGCAAGGCTGGGCGCCGCCATTGCAGTTTAGCGTTGCTTGCAGCACAGAATGAGGAAGGAGGCAGGCCACCCTCCCTCCTTCAACCCACAAGACGGGGGGGATCGTCATGGGGGACCGGCCGCCCACCCACGACGTTGATGGATGGACGGTCGCACACTTCGCTGGGGTGGGGGATATGGATGGTCGCCCACTACGCTGGGGGGGGGGGGGGGAGGGAATGAATGGTTGTCCACTACCCTGGGGGGGGGGGATGGATGGTCGCCCACTACACTGGGGGGGATGGATGGTCGCCCACTTCACTGGGGTGGTGGGGGGGATGGATGGTCACCCACCACGCTGGGGGGGGGGGGGGGGATGGATGGTCGCCCACCACCACCACCACGCTGGGGAAGGGGAATGGATGGTCATCCACCATGCTGGGTGGTGGGGATGGTTGGTCGCCCACCACCACGCTGGGGGGGGGGGAATTGGTGGTCACCCACCACGCTGGGGGGTGAGGGAGAGGAATAGAATGGATGGTCGCTCACCACGCTTGGGGGGGGATGGATGGATGGTCACCCACTATGCTGGGGGGGGGGGGGAATGGATGGATGGTCACCCACCACGCTGGGGGGGGAGGGAAAGGATGGTTGGTCGCCCACTAGGCCACCAGGGACTTGTTGAGGGGAGTTAGGGTGAGCTGGAGACCCACCAGATCTCCAGCCCTCCCTGAACCTTTGGGGGGGGGGGGGGGGGTGGCTGGTTGGTCGGTCACCCACTAGGCCACCAGGGACTTTGTTGAGGGGACTTAGGGGTCTGGAGACCCGACCGGATCTCCAGCCCCCCCTGAACCTGGGGGGGCGGACCGGAGGTCCGCTGGACCTCCAGCCCCCCCCCCCCCTTTGCTATCAGGTTTGCTGTTGGGGGGGAGTGGGGCCCTGTCAGCATGCAAATGTGTGCTGGACAGGGCTTACCATTCCTCAATGATCTGCAAACCCTAATGCCAGCTCGGAGCTGGCGTAGGGTTGTACCGCAGCCAGCGACCTGATCTTTGGCACGCTGGCCACTGATCATTGGGGATGAATATGTTTAGCATGCATTTGCATGCTAGTTGCGTTCAGAGCCCTCAAGCACGTTGTTTCACGCGCTCAAGGGTTCTGATCATGGGGCGGTAGCAAACACCAGCGCTAGTATGGCGCTAACAGCCTCTAGCGCCAATGTTTGCTTCTGATCATCCCCCTGTTGGTGATTTTAAAGACGTTTGAAGGTAGGAGGGAAGTGGGGGATGGACAGATGTCAGACCGGGAGTGGAGGTTTGGATTAGAGAGAGATACTGCGGTCACGTGTCGGCTGTTGAGCGTCTGTTCCTCCGTTTTTCCTCTCACTGCACTGAGAGATGGCAAATACTACTACTTAACATTTCTAGAGCGCTACTAGGGTTACGCAGCGTTGTACAAAATAAACAAAAAAGGACGGTCCCTGCTCAAATGAGCTTACAATCTAAAGAACGAAATGTCAAGTTGGGCAGTCTAGATTTCCTGGGTAGAGGTGTAGAGGTTAGGTGCCGAAGGCGACATTGAAGAGGTGGGCTTTAAGCAGAGGTTTGAAAATGGGGAGGGAGGGGGGCTGACGTATGGGCTCGGGGAGTTTGTTCCACGCGTGGGGTGAGGCGAGGCAGAAAGGGCGGAGTCTGGAGTTGGCGGTGGTGGAGAAGGGTACTGAAAGGAGGGATTTGTCTTGAGAGCGGAGGTTACGGGTAGGAACGTAAGGGGAGATGAGGGTTGAGAGGTAAGGAGGGGCAGCAGATCGAGTACATTTGTAGGTTAGTAGCAGAAGCTTGAATTGAATGCGGTACCTGATCGGAAGCCAATGAAGTGACTTGAGGAGAGGGGTGATGTGAGTGTATCGGTTCAGGCGGAAGATAAGACGTGCAGCAGAGTTCTGAATGGACTGAAGGGGGGATAGGTGGCTAAGTGGGAGACCAGTGAGGAGTAGGTTGCAGTAGTCAAGGCGAGAGGTAACGAGAGAGTGGATGAGAGTTCGGGTGGTGTGCTCAGAGAGGAAAGGGCGGATTTTGCTAATGTTATAGAGGAAGAAGCGACAGGTCTTGGCTATCTGCTGGATGTGCGTAGAGGAGAGGGAGGAGTCAAAGATGACACCAAGGTTGCGGGCAGATGAGACGGGGACGATGAGGGTGTTATCAACTGAGATAGAGAGTGGAGGTAGAGGAGAAGTGGGTTTGGGTGGGAAGACAAGAAGTTCGGTCTTGGCCATGTTTAGTTTCAGGTGGCGGTTGGAATCCAGGCAGCAATGTCGGATAAGCAGGCCGATACTTGGCTTGGGTTTCCGCAGTGATGTCAGGTGTGGAGAGATAAAGCTGGGTGTCGTCAGCATAAAGATGATACTGGAAGCCATGAGACGAGATCAGGGAGCCCAGGGAAGAGGTGTAGATAGAGAAAAGAAGGGGTCCGGTTTCGACCTTGGTTTGGAGGGAGGGCGCAGGACCCGTCCTTGAAAAATCCTAAGGCAATGATTCCCAAACCAAATCCTAAGGCAATGATTCCCAAACCTGGTCCTGGAGGCACCCCAGCCAGTCATGTTTTCAGGATATCCACAATGACAATCCTTGAGAGATATTTGCATGCACTCTGTCCATTGCATGCAAATCCCACTAATGAAAATTAATTGTGGATATGCTGAAAACCTGACTGGCTGGGGTGCCTCTAGGACCCGCTAGGTCCAGAGCTGCAGTTTGGTAAAGGTGTAAAGGGTAGTGTGAGCCTGCGAGGCATCTCCTGCTTTCCTGCATTGTACTCAAGTATGCATGGACTTGCACCTACATTGTACCTTCCCACACTTAGAAGTCCTTTTACTAAGGCACGCTGATGATTGTAACTACTATGCAGCCATGTAGCATTTGCAGCCTGCTAATTCCCTTAGGACCCCTTTTACGAAGCTGTGGCAAAAGCGTCGGCACGTGTTTTTGATGCGCACTGAGGCCCTCTTTTACGGCAGCGGTTAAAAGGCAGGTCTTTGGTTTTTATCAGGAAATGACCATGCAGTTTCTGAACGACCATTTCGGAGGGAGCACCTAACCCCAGGTGGCGGTATGGGCTCCCGTGTTTAACTGGCAGTAACTGGGCAGCACACAGCACTGCCTGATTACCGCCAGGTACACTCTGGCGCTACAAAATTAAATGAATTTTTGTAGCGCCGGAAATGATGGCGCACTAGTAAGAGGAGCCTTCTGTTATTATGTAAGCCAGGTCGAACCAAACATGCTTTGGATAATGCAGGATATAAAAACAAATAAATGAAATGAAAGTGGTTTACATAGAAAGATATAACAAAATCAAGGGGAGAAAAGAACAGTTTCCTTCCTTGACTTTTTCACTCACAAGTGTAATCGGGTCAGTCAGAACTTAAGACATCATGTAAATGCTGACACATAAGCTGATTCAAAATAAAAAGTTTTCAAATCAGCTTTAAATTTTGTAAAAGATAATTCAGATATGATGTATGCGGGTAAGGCATTCCAAAATTTTGGAGCCAGAAAGTAAAACTGTACTTTTAAGGTGTCTGTATGTAGGTGTTCTTGAGGTCTGCATTTCCTATATAATAATTCTCACCACCAAAGTTCTGATGTGGGACTGCCTGTGTCTGTGGTTCCTGGAGTTCCTGAGCTAGGCTCTGTAGCCAGGATGACGTCACTAACAGCGCGTGTTTCTCTACTCCTCCCCCTGCCTGGGAATCAGCTGTCAGTGCGCCGCTCCCTGCCACTTTGGAGCAAGTGGCAGGGAGCAGCGCATCAAAAAACTACACGGCACCACAGAACCCCCCCCCCCCCCCCCCGGCACATCAAACACCCCCCTCCCCCCACCCGAAGCACATCAACACCCCTCCCCCCCAGCGCATCAAACTCTATCGCCACCCGCTGCTGTCCGGCCGCTGCTACTTCTCCTGTTGAGCAGCAGCGGCCGCTACAAAAAGAAAAGAAGCCATAAATGTTTTTAAACCCAGCCCAAATCATTCGCAAATGCCTGAGTCTTACAACGCAGTCTCTGCAGCACCACCTCCTCTCGCCTCCACGTCACTGCTCCTGGAGTAAGACCCCGGAGGAGCGCAGTGATGTGACAGGTGAGAGGAGGAGCGGCTGCAGAGACTGCGTTGTAAGACTCGGGCATTTGCGAATGATTTGGGCTGGGTTTAAAAACATTTATTGCTTCTTTTCTTTTTGTAGCGGCCGCTGCTGCTCAACAGGGGAAGCAGCAGCGGCCAGACAGCGTTACCACTGGCAGTTGCGGGTGGTGAGGGGGTTTGATGCGCCGGGGGGGGGGGGGAAGGGGAGGGTTGCTGGACATGGATGGCTGGAGGCGGAGGTGGGGAGGGGGGGCCCTGCGAGAGGGGGGTGGGGGTCTTACACTCACTGTCTCTCACACTCTCTCTGACACACTCCCTGTCTATCACACTCTACAGTGGGGGAAATAAGTATTTGATCCCTTGCTGATTTTGTAAGTTTGCCCACTGACAAAGACATGAGCAGCCCATAATTGAAGGGTAGGTTATTGGTAACAGTGAGAGATAGCACATCACAAATTAAATCCGGAAAATCACATTTTGGAAAGTATATGAATTTATTTGCATTCTGCAGAGGGAAATAAGTATTTGATCCCTCTGGCAAACAAGACCTAATACTTGGTGGCAAAACCCTTGTTGGCAAGCACAGCGGTCAGACGTCTTCTGTAGTTGATGATGAGGTTTGCACACATGTCAGGAGGAATTTTGGTCCACTCCTCTTTGCAGATCATCTCTAAATCATTAAGAGTTCTGGGCTGTCGCTTGGCAACTCGCAGCTTCAGCTCCCTCCATAAGTTTTCAATGGGATTAAGGTCTGGTGACTGGCTAGGCCACTCCATGACCCTAATGTGCTTCTTCCTGAGCCACTCCTTTGTTGCCTTGGCTGTATGTTTTGGGTCATTGTCGTGCTGGAAGACCCAGCCACGACCCATTTTTAAGGCCCTGGCGGAGGGAAGGAGGTTGTCACTCAGAATTGTACGGTACATGGCCCCATCCATTCTCCCATTGATGCGGTGAAGTAGTCCTGTGCCCTTAGCAGAGAAACACCCCCAAAACATAACATTTCCACCTCCATGCTTGACAGTGGGGACGGTGTTCTTTGGGTCATAGGCAGCATTTCTCTTCCTCCAAACACGGCGAGTTGAGTTCATGCCAAAGAGCTCAATTTTTGTCTCATCTGACCACAGCACCTTCTCCCAATCACTCTCGGCATCATCCAGGTGTTCACTGGCAAACTTCAGACGGGCCGTCACATGTGCCTTCCGGAGCAGGGGGACCTTGCGGGCACTGCAGGATTGCAATCCGTTATGTCGTAATGTGTTACCAATGGTTTTCGTGGTGACAGTGGTCCCAGCTGCCTTGAGATCATTGACAAGTTCCCCCCTTGTAGTTGTAGGCTGATTTCTAACCTTCCTCATGATCAAGGATACCCCACGAGGTGAGATTTTGCGTGGAGCCCCAGATCTTTGTCGATTGACAGTCATTTTGTACTTCTTCCATTTTCTTACTATGGCACCAACAGTTGTCTCCTTCTCGCCCAGCGTCTTACTGATGGTTTTGTAGCCCATTCCAGCCTTGTGCAGGTGTATGATCTTGTCCCTGACATCCTTAGACAGCTCCTTGCTCTTGGCCATTTTGTAGAGGTTAGAGTCTGACTGATTCACTGAGTCTGTGGACAGGTGTCTTTCATACAGGTGACCATTGCCGACAGCTGTCTGTCATGCAGGTAACGAGTTGATTTGGAGCATCTACCTGGTCTGTAGGGGCCAGATCTCTTACTGGTTGGTGGGGGATCAAATACTTATTTCCCTCTGCAGAATGCAAATAAATTCATATACTTTCCACAATGTGATTTTCCGGATTTAATTTGTGATGTGCTATCTCTCACTGTTACCAATAACCTACCCTTCAATTATGGGCTGCTCATGTCTTTGTCAGTGGGCAAACTTACAAAATCAGCAAGGGATCAAATACTTATTTCCCCCACTGTATCTCTCGCACACATACACAGTCTCACACACACAGACACTGTCTCTCACACAAACACCCCCCCCCCCCCCCCGCTGTCTCTGTCTCTCATTCTCTCTATGACACACACACTCCATCTCTCGCACACACTCTCTCTGAAACATACACACTCCGAGGAAAACCTTGCTAGCGCCCATTTCATTTGTGTCAGAAACGGGCCTTTTTTTTACTAGTATTTAATGAAACTAGACAAAATGTTTCTCAGCGTTAAATAACTGAACCCAGAAATGGAGATAAAAACTTTTCTATTGACATCACCCTTATAAGGGCTGGTGCTTTCTGTAGCAGAAATGCTTTTCAACTTTTATATAGATAAACTATAATGGCCCACTTAAATTAATAAGCCAGACATTTAGAAGGAAGTTGAATTTGGCATATAATAAGTACATAAGTAATGCCATACTGGGAAAAGACCAAGGGTCCATCGAGCCCAGCATCCTGTCCACGACAGCGGCCAATCCAGGCCAAGGGCACCTGGCAAGCTTCCCAAACGTACAAACATTCTATACATGTTATTCCTGGAATTTTGGATTTTTCCAAGTCCGTTTAGTAGCGGTTTATGGACTTGTCCTTTAGGAAACCGTCCAACCCCTTTTTAAACTCTGCTAAGCTAACCGCCTTCACCACTTTCTCCAGCAACGAATTCCAGAGTTTAATTACACGTTGGGTGAAGAAAAATTTTCTCCGATTTGTTTTAAATTTACTACACCGTAGTTTCATCGCATGCCCCCTAGTCCTAGTATTTTTGGAAAGCGTGAACAGACGCTTCACATCCACCTGTTCCACTCCACTCATTATTTTATATACCTCTATCATGTCTCCCCTCAGCCGTCTCTTCTCCAAGCTGTATAGCCCTAGCCTCCTTAGTCTTTCTTCATAGGGAAGTCGTCCCATCCCCGCTATCATTTTAGTCGCCCTTCGCTGCACCTTTTCCAATTCTACTATATCTTTCTTGAGATGCGGCGACCAGAATTGAACACAATACTCAAGGTGCGGTCGCACCATGGAGCGATACAACGGTATTATAACATCCTCACACCTGTTTTCCATACCTTTCCTAATAATACCCAACATTCTATTCGCTTTCTTAGCCGCAGCAGCACACTGAGCAGAAGGTTTCAGTGTGTTATCGACGACGACACCCAGATCCCTTTCTTGGTCCGTAACTCCTAACGTGGAACCTTGCATGACGTAGCTATAATTCGGGTTCTTTTTTCCCACATGCATCACCTTGCACTTGCTCACATTAAACATCATCTGCCATTTAGCACCCCCATTCTCCCAGTCTCGTAAGGTCCTCTTGTAATTTTTCACAATCCTGTCGCGATTTAACGACTTTGAATAACTTTGTGTCATCAGCAAATTTAATTACCTCGCTAGTTACTCCCATCTCTAAATCATTTATAAATATATTAAAAAGCAGCGGTCCTAGCACGGACCCCTGAGGAACCCCACTAACTACCCTTCTCCATTGTGAATACTGCCCATTTAACCCCACTCTCTGTTTCCTATCCTTCAACCAATTTTTAATCCACAATAGGACATTTCCTCCTATCCCATGACCCTCCAATTTCCTCTGTAGCCTTTCATGAAGTACCTTGTCATTTGTATAGTTAACTAGAAATCCAGCAGTGTTTATACTAGACCTTTTTTCTATTGTATTTTTGCTGTCTGAATTTAATATTCATTTCTCTTTGTTTTCTAGGATGCCCTGCAGAATACTGGAACTGATGAACTAGGACAGCACAAATTGTCCAAGAAAAAAAAAAGAAATCCATCTCGCTGCTGTTTTCGAACAGGGAAAATGTCAGAATTTCCTGTTTAAAATACATGAAAGGGACATCTTTGCGCTGAAATCGTCAAAAATGAACAGCCGTTTTCCAAAGTGAAACATCCAAATTAAGAGCAGCAAAAAAACCAGGGACAAGAATGTCTGCCTAGCAACATTTGTACAAAAATGGCCACACAGACATCCCTGCAGAGCAGAGGGGTAGCCTAGTGGTCAGTGCAGTGGACTTTTAACAACAGCACCCAGGTACAAATCCCACTATAATTCCTTTATATTGTATTGAGCCCTCCAGGAACAGAAGAAAGCCTACTGTACCTAACTGAACACCTCTATAACACTACAATTCCAGGCCTGCAGAGATCATATATATATTTTGTTGTTGTTGGAGGGCTCACATTCCTACCCAAAGATAAATAGAGTGTGATTTTGGATTTTGACCTGGGTCCCCTTGTTTATAGTCTGCTGCACTGACCACTAGGCTGCTCCTGGGACCTGATTGCTGCTTTGTTGGGTATCCTCATATTACCTGAAGCTGTCAAAGGGCCTGGTATCCCTTTTCACTTTTTAGAGGGGTGGGTGGGGGACAGCAACCCCTGGGGGATTAATGGGGGGGTCATGCATTAATCCCTCCAAGTGGTCTGCTGCTCAATCAGAGCGCCTTTTGGTAAGTTGGATGTGAGTGAAACAGCTCTAGATAAAAATCACCCTTCTTTATCCCCTTGGTCGTTTCTTCCTGTTCCATTATCGTTGTTGGACATTCTAATTTCGGGCCTGCCCAAAACACGCTACAGAAATGTCCCTTTGCTAGTTGGGCACACCGCAATGTAAAATGTCGTAATTCTGCCTGTCTGAAATTGCTGTTTAGATGTTTGTGGCAGATGAATTTTTGTTTTTTGGCCCTTTTGAGGCATCCATCTGCTTTGAAATTAAGTGCCTTAGTCTTCTTGGCCTTTGTTCTTCTACATTTCAAGTGAATGGACCAGAACTATGGAACTCACTGCCTTTGGATCTGTGCAAAATTGACACACTCATGTTATTCAAAAAAACCAGCTTAACACAGGTTGTTTGAATTATATCTGTGAACTTTATTCTCATTTGGTACATGAGGGTCTTAACATTGTTTTGGCTAAGAGACCAGATAAAGTTCTCATTATTTTGGTTTGTTTTATGTTATTTATTTTTTGTGTATTAATTGTGTATTATTTTCAAAGCACTTAGGGACCCTTTTACAAAGGCATGGTAGGGCTACTGCACGCCAAATCGGCCCTACTGCAAGGCTAGCACATGAGCCCTTACCGCCAAGTAAATAGGACATGGTAAGGGGTCATGTGGTAAATGGCCAGGTGCTAATTTTGTGGTAAGAGGTGACCTCAGCGCACAGGGAAATTACTTGCCAAAAGTACTAGTGCGTCTTTGTAAAAAGACCCCTTAGAGTTACAAAGTTCCATAGGTTGGTATGTAACTGCTTTGAAAATAATGCTTCTATGTATGTTTTATTGTAATTTGTCTTGAACTGTGGAATAAACAAAATATAATTTTTTTAAATAAAATAAAAGAGACACCATCTGTACTGCGATTCCAAATTTTAGAATTTTAAGGCATTAGAGATTCATATAGTTGAAAAAGGTCAAAAAACTCAAAGGACATCTTTTTGAGTATGTCCCAGACGCACAGCATTTTTAAAATCACTTTCCATACCCTCTGTACTCCCCTTCCACATATCCATGCCATCTACAATATTTGCCCACCCGGGGGCCCTTTTACAATGCTGTGGTCGAGCTACCATGGCGTTGTCGCATGGGCCCACCTCAGAAGCTACTGGGAGTGGGTCTTCCTTGGATTCCACCACATATCAGGAGCTGCTGGGGTGTAATTTATGCCATTGGGACCAGCAATAGGTATAACAACTTCCAAGGCATTCACAATTATTATTATTAGCATTTGTATACACAGCATGCATAGAATTAACACATTTCCAACACTATGCTTAAAAACTGAATTCAGTACTGAATGTCTCTCAAGAGTGGAAATGTTAATGTATTTGTAATAGATCAAAAGATTAAGAGGGAGCAGAAATAAGTGAGAATAATGCACAATGATGATTTTGGCTCATGTTTCCTATTTTAGGAATTAAAGAGCCCTTTTACTAAGCCATATTAAGCACTAATCAATGCATTTATTTATTTATTTTAGATTTTGCTCACACCTTTTTCAGTAGTAGCTCAAGGTGAGTTACATTCAGGCACACTAGATATTTCTGTGTCCCAGGAGGGCTCACGTAAGTTTGTACCTGAGGCAATGGAGGGTTAAGTGACTTGCCTAAGATCACAAGGCACAGCAGTAGGATTTGAACTGGCCACCTCTGGATTGCAAGACCAGTGCTCTAACCACTAGGCCACTCCTCCACTCCGCTGCTTAATAACTGCAAAAATGGGCTAATGCAAGATGTAGTAAATCTGCGTTAGTTTTGCTATTCGCATGGAGTAATCATAGGCTAATGTATGCGTACAAATTGGGCTTACCGCCAGGCTACTGCAGAAGCCCGGCGGTAGTCCCAGCTTCGGCCGTGCCCCTACTCTGGTGTTAGAAAATACATTTTTATTTTTTAGCGTTGGGGGCTTACCCAGTGGTTATCGCTTGGGTAGCATGGGCACTCTTGCTGCCTCCTCAATTTGTGACAGCAAGGGCTCCCCCTGGAAATGGTCACACAGCAAGTGGTTCACTTACCACAGGGCCATTTCCCTTTTTAGTTTAAAACAATTTTTATTGAACAAACAGTAAATCATTAAAACCATAAATCTGTGTGAATTATTCATTCTCCTCCCCCCCTTTTTCCCCCCTATAACTCCTCCCTCCCCCTCAATACCTCTGGCCTTATCCTTCTTTATTACAGCCTCATTTCTTCTTGTATATTAACAATTCCAATGTAGCTCCTTTTCGCAATAAAATTTACATAACAACTTTATGATTAAAGAAGGTCTTACATATAGAACTAATCCCTCTTTATGTTAATTATATACATCTATGTACTTACTCTCCCTTCCCCTCCCCCCCTCAGAAAAAAGGGTCAAGAGTTCTTTATACTGAAAATGACTGTCACCAGCTTGTAGCAGATATCACTCCCTCTTTCATTAAAGGCTTCCTAATCGATTTAGAATAAAACTAAGTGCTCTTGGAGCCAATGTTTGTATGTATGGTTTCCAAATTAAGTAAAACTCTTTCTGTCTTTTTAATTTCCAGTGCACTTCTCGGAGTTCCATTAATAGTAACGCATGCAGTCTATTACACCATTGCCAATATGTAGCAGCCTCTTGTTGGATCCAATTGGCTAAGATGCATTTTTTCCCTATTAAAAATGTTCTATATAGCAAGAGATTATGATGGGCAGCACTAGTACCCCCCACCGTCTCCCCTCCCAACAATATCTGCTCTGGGCCCACTGATATATGTTGATTCATTATATGTGCCATGAAATTACATATCTTTTCCCAAAATCCTTTTATCACCGGACAATCCCACATGGCATGAAAATATGTACATTGCGACCCTCCGCACTTTCCACATTGTGGTGAGTCCACTCCTCCCATTTTATACAATCTAAATTTGGAGGTATATGCTCGAAACAGCACTCTGCCCTGACATTCTCTTAAATCTGCATTACTTATTTTCTGTGGGATTTGTCGCATGCTGCATAACAACCTTTGTGCTGTAATGTTTTTTTGTAAATCCGCTGTCCATTTTTCCAGCAGGTGTGGTAGTGTTCTATGTAAAGTTCTGTACATAAGCCATTTATGTATTAAGGAGATAGATATGGGTTCCTCAGTAGGCACATCAAACAGTGTTTCTATCATGTTAGGTACATCAATAACAGATTGGCGTGGGAAGCTGGCAACATAATGGGATATCTGCTGGTATGCAAATTTATCCATCCACATCATAACTCCAATTCCCAAAGACTCCAATTTTTTGACGCTACCATCTGATTCAATAATATCGTGTAGGAGAATAAGCCCTTTTGCTGCCATCTTTTAAATCTCTGACCCTCTATACCCGGGAGAAATCCTCCATTCCCTACTATTGGCAATAGTGTGCTGTGGGCCGAATCACTATGTTCCTCCGTAGGTGTGTTGGTAGTTCAGTTAATTTTGCCTCCAGCACGTAATGGAGTTTCAAGGGGTGTACCAGGGGTGTGCTGGTAAATTTTTAACAACGAGCTCTCTCTCCGGGCACAGCCGGCCCTGAAATTTGGGGGGAGGGGGGAATACATGCCTCTCTCTCCCCTCCCTTGTGCGGGCACGCTAGGCATACCTTTGCCGAGCCCCACCAGCCAATAAATGGACTGCCACCATTCTCTGCTGCTTGTTTCTGGCTCTGAGCAGCATGATGGAACCTTCTTGCGCTTGCATGAAAAGTCCCAGCCTGATGCTCAGAGTCAGAAACAAGGAGCAGGGAGCGGGAGCAGTCTATTTACTTGACTGGTGGGGCCAGCATCACTGCCAGCAAAGTAAAAGAGAATTCAGGAGGGGGCCCAAGCCCACATTTTGGGAGTCAGTTGTTAAAGTAGCCATGGGGAGGCCTACTTTAACAACCGGCTCCCAAAATTCTTAAAAACTTAACAAACGGCTCTCGCGAGCCCGTGAGAGCCCGCTCCAGCACACCACTGGGGTGTACCCACTCTTCCTCCATCATCCTCGGTGTATAGTGTGTGGTTCCCAAGAGCCAGTCCCCTACATGTCTAAGCAAACATGCCTTGTTATAGCGTTGTAGGTCTAGGACCCCAAATCCCCCTCTCTTCCATGGGTCCAGCAGGTTTTGCCATTTAATTTGTGGACGTCTTTTATTCCAAAAGAATTTGGAAAGCAGGCCCATCAACTTTTTCCAATCTCTTTTAATCATATAAATTGGCAATATCTGAAAGCAATAAAGCCACCTTGGAAATAATATCATATTGAACAGTGAAATTCTCCCTGACAGTGATATTGGTAGGTTAGCCCATCTCCCTAACATCTGTCTTGTTTGCTCAAATAGCTGAGTTATATTTAATTGGTATAATTGTGCTGGGTCTCCTGGCAGCTGTATGCCAAGGTACCTAAAAGAGCCATCTGTTCTCTTACAGGTACAACGGAGCCGCACCCATTCCTCTTCAGACATCCATAAGGGCTGGACCTCAGATTTATCTAAATTCAAGCAGAATCCAGAAAATTCCTCATATTCCTTAAATATCTCCAAAAGAACTGATAGAGATTCTCTCGGATTCTGAAGTACAACTAGTAGGTCATCCGCAAAGGCAGAAACCTTGAATTGTTCAGTTCCTAAACCCACTCCCTGTACTGTCACTAGGCCCATAATATCTCTAATTAAGGGGTCTAACACCATTACAAACAGAAGAGGCGAGAGTGGACACCCCTGTCTTGTCCCCCGGGCTATCGAAAATGGCTGAGAGATCACTCCATTCACCGATACCTCTGCCATCGGGTTCTTATATAAAGTTTGTATGGCCTTTGTAAAGAAACCTTCCACTCCATATGCCTCCAAAACTCCAAACATGAAGTCCCACCTCACTCTATCAAATGCCTTGTGTGCATCAAAACTAATAAGGAGTGAGGGGGCTTTCACATGTTTGACGTGTTCCAATGCTAGTAGTATCTTCCTTAGATTCTTTGCCACGGAGCGTTCCCGTACAAATCCCACCTGCTGATCTAATATCAATTGTGGTAGATACCTAGCCAGCCTATTGGCCAAAATCTTTGCAAGTAATTTAGCTTCAAAAGATATCAGGGAGATGGGCCTATAAGATTCCGCCCGATTTGGATCCTTCCCTGGTTTTAATAATACAATTATCTGTGCTGTTTTCAACGAGTTTGGTAACTCTCCTCTCAAAACATGCGAGTTAAATACCTTAGCTATACAAGGCGCAATGTCTTCCACTAAAATTTTATACCACTCCGCTGTAAATCCATCTACCCCTGGTGTTTTATGTAGGGGACTGGCTCTTATATTCCAACTGATTTCATCTTCCGTAATTTCCACTTCCAGGACGTCTTGTTGCCCGGAGGGGCATATAACTGGGCATAAAAAGTTTCAAAGACTTTATTAATCTCCTTGTTCGTATGATAATTCGTGCCCTGTGTGTCTTGAATCCGTGTTACCCATCTTTTGCCCCCCTCTTGGTGTACTAATCTCGCTAATAATTTTCCTTGCTTGTTAGCATGTTTGTACATTTGGTATTTGTAATATACCTGAGATTGTTGTGTCCGGGTATGAATCAAATGGTTTAACTCTATTTGGAGTGTGTTTGTCCATATAATTGTCTAAGGTTCCGCACTTTTGTTTCCAGTCTTAACATTTCAGCTTCCTTTACTTTCTTTTTATGGGCAGAATAGGAGATAATGTGTCCTCTCAACACAGCCTTGGCGGCCTCCCAAAAGAGTATTGGGTCTGAGCCAAAGCTGTCTTTATTTAATTCAGCATAATCTTTCCATTTATCTTTTATGAAGGAGTGGAATGTTGTGTCATTATACAGTGCTCTCGGAAACCTCCAATAAAATGGTCTTTCTGACTCACTGCTCCATTCTAATGTAATCCAGATCAATGCATGATCTGACACTTGTGTTGGGCCTATCTCTGCCTGAGTAAGAAACGTTGTACTATTCTGTGATGTTAATAAGTAATCTATCCGGGATTGCGTTCCATGGGCTCTAGAGAGGTGGGTATAATCCCTCTCTCCCGGATGTAACAACCTCCAAGAATCCACCAAATCTAAGTTCGAGCATATCCATGGTATTCCTCTGTTATAATTCACTGGTCTGACTCGTGAGGGGCCTGTGCTGTCCAACAATGGGTCGAAAACCATATTGAAATCTCCTCTCATGATTATTGGGAGCTGTCCAAAACTCTTCACTTGTTTAATCAGGGTTCGGATAAACTTTGTATCATATTGATTTGGGGCATACACATTTACCAGCATTTTGTAGAGTGATGTGCTGTATTATATATCGGCCTTGTGAGTCAACAATCCTATTATTCAATACACATTGTAGTCCTTTACGGATCAGTATGACCACACCTGCTTTTTTATTCAGTGCTGGACTATCTACCATCTCACCAACCCACCATCAACGTAATTTACTATGCTCCAGTGTATTTAGATGTGTTTCCTGAAGTAAGGCTATTTGCGCTTTATGTCTATTCAATGTTTGCATAATCTTAGAGCGCTTAATTGGAGAGTTTATACCCCCCACATTCCATGAAACAATCTTTACCATTGTTCTACCTTTAGTCTTTCAGCTATCAATAGCTCATTTTGATTGTATTTTTTTGCAAGAGAGAGGTATCCCAGGGGCCATTTCCCTTTTTAAAAAGCCTTTCACCCACTACGATAAAAGGCCTCAACGTGTGGCAAATCCACGTATCAATGCTACTACAGGGCCTTTTTTACTGCAGCATATTAAAAGGGTCCCTAAACCAGTTATCATACTGACATTTCTTCATACTAACTAGTTTATGCGTGTTTAACATAGGAACCCTTACCACTTCCTAAATACAAAGTGGCATGTGTACCCACAATTTTTTCAGTTCTGCACACTAGCACTCACGTTAGCACATGACCTGAAAAGAAAAATAATAGGAAAATGGCAATTTTATGGGCTTACAGAAAAGTCCCTCGTTACTATCCGCTAAGCCCATTTTCTTCCGCAGCTTTGTAAAAGGACCCTAATTTACTTTTATGATTTTAGGGAGAATTGGGTTTTAATTGTTACTCTGGTTTTACTTTTTAGATGACCATAATGCTTGGATATATGTTGAAATCATCTGTAAAGTGTCCTATTGACTAGTGGTTTTGGCATTCTTTTATGTTTTGTTTGTTTTATGGATTATGTTTGGTGTTTTGAGTTTTGGGCTACAACTTGTTTTATATAAATGTATGTTTTGCTTTTTTTTTTTGACTGAAAACTTCTTGAAAAAAAAAGAGGGAAAAGAAAGAGAAATCCCCCACCAAAGCAGCATTCATTCAGTTCTGATACTATTTCCTAATGTAGAAGATCTTGAGAGGGTTATTGCACAATACAGAGAACTTTTAAGATTTGTTGTTCTCTAAAGAAACTTGTCTTTTAGTTATCAGTCAATATTTGAGACAGAGAAATACTGAGATGACATCTTTTGAGGAACCACCTAAAGTTCAGTCAGTCACAGCAAAAGTGTCATACCAAATAAGCAACAAGATAATATCAAGTGAAAAAAACCAGCCTTGAGTCTAATCTGATCATGGAAATATAAGTCAATGCAGGATATATGAACTGTGGTTATGGAGCAACAAATGGTTTCACTGAAGGTTTCTCTGATGATGACAAAAACCATTGTTATTTATTTATTTAGATTTTGCTCACACCTTTTTCAGTAGTAGCTCAAGGTGAATTACATTCAGGTACTCTGGATATTTCTCTGTCCCAGGAGGGCTCACAATCTAAGTTTGTACCTGAGGCAATGGAGGGTTAAGTGACTTGCCCAAGATCACAAGGAGCAGTAGTAGGATTTGAAGTAGCCATTTCTGGATTGCAAGAGTGGTGCTCTAACCACTAGGCCACTCTTCCACTCCATTAGGTAGAAATGTATCTTGGTATCTTGTGTTGTACTACAGTTAATTCTGGTTTTGTGATACTGTTTTGGTGGGATGATATCTGCATTACTGAATCTATTGTAGACAAATAATAAATGTGAGTCTTTGGGAAAAGGTGATTAAAGTCTCCAGAATAAAAACAAATGAGGCTTTCATGAATTATTTATTTTTATTTTATTTGTTACAATTTATTTACCGCCTTTTTGAAAGAATTCACTCAAGGTGGTGTACAGTAAAAATAAATCAACCATGACCAACAGACAATTACAGCACTAAAAATATTCAAATACAAAGTATGGTAGTTTACTTACAATGTCAACACAATATGTAATAGAACATTTTGATTTTCAGGAGTATTTTATTACCCTTACTTTCCAATACAATATGTTTACGCATTCAGGTTCATATTTATTAAAACTGGATATACAGACCTAGACTGAAACTTTCAGAGCAGTTTACAGCGTGGTAGGTGTGATGGGGTGTCTCAGCCCCTGCCATTATTAACACTTTTATCTATATCAGTAATGTATTCAGTATCGTGCTAGGCAGACATCAGTAGTGGAGGAGCAGCCTAATGGCTGAGGGTAGTAGGCTGAGGACCAGGAGAACCCTGTTCAAATCCCACTTGGACAAGTCACTTAAGGGCCCTTTTACTAAAGGGTCACTGTGCAGGCAACCCGGAACTATTGCCGGCACAATGCAGCTGCCGGCAGTTCTGACTTGAGCGCATGTCATTTCTGGTACTATGAAAAATACCTCCATAATTTCTAGCATGGTGCTAACTTGGCGGTAATCGCTGGCTGGTTACTGTCGGGCAGGGGCATAGCCAGACCTTATGGTGGGAGGAGGCCAGGTGTGCCGCTCCCCCCTCTGCTGCCTTGCTGCTGCAAATACCTTGGCTGAAGCCTTCGTCCAGTGCCAGAGTGTTGCCTTCCCTGCTCTCTCTTCCCCTCATGTCCTGCATGCTCCTGTTAGTGTAATTGAGCATGCTCAGTTTCACTAAAAGGAGCATGCCGGCACTGCCGGATTTGAGGGGAAGAGAGCAGGGAAGGCAATGCGGCAGCGCCGGAGACCGGTGCTGGATGAAGGATTCAGCTGGTGGGGGTTGGGGACCCCTGCCAGCAAAACCAGGGGCCCAGAAGAAATGTTTTTGGGGGGGCTCAGACCCCCGTGGCCCCACCTAGCTGCGCCACTGCTGCCGAGTTACTGTGGGAGCCCTTACTGCCACCTCAGTGGGTGTCGGTAAGCGCACCCCCCCCTGCCGTATATCCACGGGGTAAGAATCTTACCGCATAGCTATGTCTTTTTTTAGGGGCATTTTACCCGCTGCAATAAAAAGGGTCCAGTGTGGCAAAAATGGCCTACCACAGGGACCTCTTTACCGCAGCTTAGTGGCGTAGCCACAGGTGGGCCTAAGTGGGCCAGGGCCCACCCACATAGGGCTCAGGCCCACCCAACAGTAGCACATATTTAGTGGTAGCTGGAAGGGATCCCAAGCTCTGCCAGCAGAAGACTCCCCCCTGATGGTAATGAAAACGCTACTCTCCATGATACCGGCACCTACGCGTGCTCAGTCTTCAGTGCATGTCTGCTGCAGACTGCCAAGGTGGAAAGAAGCGTTTTCCCACTAGCTGAGATATTTTTCTGGTCGTAGTGGGGGAGGGGGGAGAACACTTGGTGCCCACCCACTTCTTGTTTAGGCCCACCCAAAATCTGTTGTCTGGCTACGCCCCTGCCACAGCTTGGTAAAAGGACCCTTTAACCCTGCATTGCCTTAGGTGTAAACTTAAGGGTCCTTTTACTAAGGTGCACTAATGGATTTAGCCAATGATTAGTGTGTGATAAATGTTAAGTTGCCCATTTTATACTATGGGCTTCTTAGCATTTAGCATGTGCTAATCACTAGCATGTGCCAAATCCATTAGTGCACCTTAGTAAAAGGACCCCTTAGACCGTGAGTCCTCCAGGAACAGGGAAATGCGTACTGTACCTGAATGTACACTTGCACATAGAATACAAGAAAATAAATAAACTCAAGTCATTCAAATGCATTAAGTAAAGAGCTCCTTGCCCCGCACAACTTCCAGGCTGAATGGAACAAAAGAAAGACACACCAACTATCTTTTTTGAAGCAGTGTTGGGATAGGTTTTAGGGAAGGTGGTGGTTTCATAATCATTAATGGAATACCTTGTTGGAAAACCAAGTAAGTATTCAGGCAGCACTTGAAGATGCTGAGAAAAAGAACCAGCAAATTTCAAGGGGAAATGACCTGCTGAGGAGAGAGATCATAAAGTAAATAAACATGAAGGGAGAGTGAGCTGACACAAAAAGGAGACCAAGAAGAAAGAGACCTGAGCCAAGCAGAAAGAGGAGGAACAGCTGGAAAGAAAAGATACATTTGTTAAAAATTTGTTTAAATAAAAACCTGAATGTTACAATTGAGGATTGCCAGAGCTGGTGGTGGGAGGCGGGGATAGTGCTGGGCAGACTTATACGGTCTGTGCCCTGAAAAAGACAGGTACAAATCAAGGTAAGGTATACACAAAAAATGGCACATGTGAGTTTATCTTGTTGGGCAGACTGGGTGGACCGTGCAGGTCTTTTTCTGCCGTCATCTACTATGTTACTATGTAATAGCAGCCCCTTTTGTGCACAAAAGAAGCTATGAATGATACTCATATTGGCACTGAATTCATAGCAATAACATGGAAAGAAGATTCTTAGTTTTCACAGTGAGCTAAATAAAGGTGGTAGTGGGCTGGGAGAAAAGCATCCACCAATATAGATTAAGGGCAAACGTTTCATAAAATAGGGGATGCAGTATTGCTACACTTCAACAAAATTCTGGGTCCTGGTAGGCTCAGATAAGCTTCAGATGCAGCTGCGCATTACAGGGAAACCTTTGCGGCATGTTGCTAATCCTTCGGAGGATTTTGTGTAGCTTTTCTTTTACGCATGATCAGCTTTTTCCTATTTAGATTTTGTACTGGTACCTTTGTGTGTTGCACTTTTAGAAGTAAAAGTCAATAAACACGAATGTGCTTTTTAAAAGAAAGGATACAAATACTTTCTGCAAGATAGGAAAATTGCTGGAGTTTGGAGACTGAGACAGGCAAACAGGCAGCGTACAGGATGCAAGAAATGACTAAGTGATGTTCGCTGCCATCCTGAGTGTCACAGCCAACGTGCAGCATGAGCAATCGACATGAGAGGGAATTAAAATTCTTAGCTGAAACAGAGGTACAGATACTAGAGATGAGCACAGAAAACATTCCAGAAAGAGTTTCCAACTTCTTGTTCTCATTCTCGGGGCAAGAAAGGGCTGCTTTTTTGGAGAATTAAGGAAGGATGGTAGTAATTGCTTGGGATTTCGTTTCATGCCTACAGTATGCAAAATGAAACCTCACTCTATTACAACTCTTTCATAATACAGCTGCTCCCCAATTTTTTGAGATGGAGCCTTCTCTTCTGGTGGCCCTTTCTGATATTATGTTTGGGGGTTCTTTATTTAAACTTCAGCCAGCATTTGCAGTCCTCTCTCTGATTCCAACAGAAACTTACATAGGTTACAATGTTTTCCATTGGTGATAATTAACCAAATATTTTTGAGTTTTTCTATGTTTTATGGTCCCAATATAAGAAAAAGGCAGAACTCATGAAGTACATAGAGCTTTAAGGTCTGTCTTCAGACCTGTATTTCATCATCTCTGGACTGTTTTTTTTTTTTTTTTACAAGGCATCACTAAAAAAAATTAAAGAAAATAAAGAAATACAATATCCATTTTTTTGGTGCTAGCATGAGCACTAAGGGTCCCTTTCACTAAAATGCTTGAAGATTTGGAGTTAATGTGACTTAACATGCGATTTTCCCATGATTTAACTGCAAATCTAATGCATCAATTTTTAGGGTATTTTCAAATTTTTTAAAAGTTTGGATTGTGCACTAATGTCAGCATGCGGTACCTGCTAGGAATTAATGCGGAGCACTTACTGCCTTCTAAGTGCTCCCACAATATCTCAGTGTTATCTATATTGGTGGATGCTTTTCTCCCAGCCCACTACCACCTTTATTTAGCTCACTGACCTATCCTGTGAAAACTACGTGGTTGTAAACCCTCTATTTGTTCAGCAATCCCACAAAGATGCACTCCATCTTTCAGCTCCTATTTCCTTTGCATCTTGTGCCACATGGGGGGGGGGGGCGCCAACTGATAGTCTGCAGGGGGGCACCAGAGACCCTAGGCACGGCCCTGACTGAGCAGAAGGTTTCAGTGTATTATCGATGACGACACCCAAATCCCTTTCTTGGTCCGTAACTCCTGACGTGGAACCTTGCATGACGTACCTATAATTTGGGTTCTTTTTTCCCACATGCATCACCTTGCACTTGCTCACATTAAACGTCATCTGCCATTTAGCTGCCCAGTCTCCCAGTCTTGTAAGGTCGTCTTGTAATTTTTCACAATCCTCCCGCAATTTAATGAGTTTGTGTCATCAGCACATTTAATTACCTCGCTAGTTACTCCCATCTCTAAATCATTTATAAATATATTAAAAAGCAGCGGTCCTAGCACAGACCCCTGAGGAACCCCACTAACTACCCTTCTCCATTGTGAATACTGCCCATTTAACCCCACTCTCTGTTTCCTATCCTTCAACCAGTTTTTAATCCACAATAGGACATTTCCTCCTATCCCATGACCCTCCAATTTCCTCTGTAGCCTTTCATGAGGTACCTTGTCAAACGCCTTTTGAAAATCCAGATACACAATATCAACCGGTTCCCCTTTGTCCACATGTTTGTTTACTCCTTCAAAGAATTGAAGTAAATTGGTCAGGCAAGATTTCCCCACACAAAAGCCGTGCTGACTCGGTCTCAGTAATCCATGTCTTTGGATGTGCTCTGTAATTTTGTTTTTAATAGTAGCCTCTACCATTTTCCCCGGCACTGACGTCAGACTCACCGGTCTATAATTTCCCGGATCTCCCCTGGAGCCTTTTTTAAGAGATCTGCTGCTGCCTGCAGCGCTTTCACATGGAGGTGAGAGGCGCTGTCAGGTCAGTGCAGGGGGCCCGGCACGGATGGGGGAAGGAGCGGCGGCGAGGAGGGAAGCTGGAAATCTCGTCCGTTTTAACGGGCTTAAAGGCTAGTATTCTATAAGTAGAGCAATGGAGGGTTAAGGGCTCCTTTTACTAAGGTGTGCTAATGGATTTAGCATGCATTAACCATTAGCAGGGGCTAACTGCTAAGAAGGCCATTTTATTCCTATGGGCTTCTTAGCATTAAGCACGCACTAATCATTAGCTCACCCTAAATCCATTAGTGCACTTTAGTAAAAGGAGCCCTAAGTGACTTGTCCAAGATCAGAAAGATCAGCAGTGGGATTTGCTAATCCTATTAGATTACTCGTTCACTTTTTAAATGAATAAGTTATCCAGCGAGAGGGGTGCTATCCAGTCTTGCATTGAGTGTCACATGTATGATTATCTCCCATTTGGTGAGATGTCATATGTGTGTGCTCGATGCAAAGAGCTCCTAGCTCTCAGAGAACGAATACGTTCTCTTAAGGCTAGAGTAGCAGACGTGGAGGAGCTGAGGAAGACAAAGAAGTATATAGAGGAGGCCTACAGGGATGTTTTAGAGAAGTCCCACCTCCAATCTGGCAGCCCCTGTGCTGTCTTGGAGGAGGGAGGCCTTCTAAAAGGAGAGCATCACTCTGGTGAGACTGGGAGTAATCCTGTAGACATGACCAGCACACCAGGGAATGCAATATCCTAGCACCGAGGATGTGTCTCTAGGAGCCACTGCCCAGGTGGGAAGGGTTAGGATGGCTGTTGTAGTTGGTGATTCGATTATTAGGCATGTAAATAGCTGGGTGGTTGGTGGATGTGAGGATTCCCTGGCCACTTGCCTGCCAAGTGCAAAGGTGGCGGACCACACGCGTCACTTAGATATGATTTTAGATAGTGCTGGGGAGGAGCTGGCTGTCTTGGTACATGTGGGTACCAATGACATAGGAAAATGTGGGAGAGAGGTTCTGGAAGCCAAATTTAGGCTCTTAGGTAGAAAGTTCAAATACAGAACCTCTAGGGTAGCATTTTCTGAAGTGCTACCCATTCCCGTTCCATGCGCAGGGCCCAAGAGACAGGCAGAGCTCCGGAGTCTCAATGCATGGATGAGATGGTGCAGGGAGGAGGGTTTTAGATTTGTTAGGATCTGGGCAACATTCTGGGGAAGGGGGAGCCTATTCCAAAAGTACATAAGTATTGCCATACTGGGAAAGACCAAAGGTCCATCATGCCCAGCATCCTGTTTCCAACAGTGGCCAATCCAGGTCACAATATACCTGGCAAGATCCCAAAAAAGTACAAAACATTTTGTACTGCTTATCCCAGAAATAGTGGATTTTCCCCAAGTTCATTCAATAACGGTCTATGGACATCCTTTAGGAAGCCGTTCAAACCTTTTTTAAACTCCGTTAAGCTAACTGCCTTTACCACATTCTCTGGCAACAAATTCCAGAGTTTAATTACATGTTGAGTGAAGAAAAATTTTCTCCGATTCGTTTTAAATTTACTACATTGTAGCTTCATTGCATGCCCCCTAGTCCTAGTATTTTTGGAAAGCGTAAACAGACACTTCACATCTACCCATTCAACTCCACTCATTTTATAGACCTCTATCATATCTCCCCTCAGCCGCCTTTCCTCCAAGCTGAAGAGCCCTAGCTGCTTTAGCCTTTCCTACTACTACTACTTAGCATTTCTATAGCGCTGCCAGGGTTACGCAGCGCTGTACAAGTTTAACATGGGGAAGGACTGTCCCTGCTCAAAAGAGCTTACAATCTAAAGGTTACAAACTATGTAGTCAGTGTAGGTATCATGAGTGGGGAAGGTGGTTATGTGCTAAAAGCAAGGGAGAAGAGATGGGCTTTGAGTAAGGACTTGAAGATGGGCAGGGAGGGCGCAAGACGTATGGGCTCGGGAAGGCTGTTCCAGGCATATGGTGATGCGAGGCAGAAGGGGCGGAGTCTGGTGGAGAAGTGATTTGTCCTGAGAGCGGAGGTTACGGGTGGGAACATATGGGGAGAGGAGGGTAGAGAGGTAATGGGGGGGCTGCAGATTGAGTGCATTTGAAGGTTAAAAGGAGAAGCTTGAACTGTATACGGTAGCGGATCGGGAGCCAGTGAAGTGACTTGAGGAGAGGGGTGATATGAGATTATCGGTTCACGCGGTAGATAAGACGTGCGGCAGAATTTTGGACAGATTGAAGGGGGGATAGATGGTTAAGCGGGAGGCCAGTGAGAAGAAGGTTACAATAGTCAAGACGAGAGGTGACGAGCGAGTGGACGAGGGTTCGGGTGGTCTGTTCAGAGAGGAATGGGCGAATTTTACTAATATTATAGAGGAAGAAGCGACAGGTCTTATCTGTCTGCTGGATATGGGCAGAGAAGGAGAGGGAGGAGTTGAAGATGACTCCGAGATTGCAGGCTGAAGCGACGGGGAGGATGAGGGCGTTGTCAACAGAGACGGAAAGTGGGGGAAGAGGAGAAGAGGGTTTGGGTGGAAAGACAAGGAGCTCAGTCTTTGCCAAAGGGAAGTCGTCCCATTCCCTTTATCATTTTCATCACCCTTCTCTGCACCTTTTCTAATTCCACTATATCTTTTTTGAGATGCAGCGACCAGAATTGAACACAATATTCGAGGTGTGGTCGTTACAAAGGCATTATAACATCCTCATTTTTGTTTCCCATTCCTTTCCTAATAATAACTAACATTCTATTTGCTTTCTTAGCCGCAGCAGCACACTGAGCAGAAGGTTTCAACGTATCATCAACGACGACACCTTTCTTGGTCAGTGACTCCTAATGTGGAACCTTGCATGACGTAGCTATAATTCGGGCTCCTCTTTCTTACATGCATCACTTTGCGCTTGCTCACATTAAATGTCATCTGCCATTTAGACGCCCAATCTCCCAGTCTCGTAAGGTCCTTTTGTAATTTTTCACAATCCTCCCGAACTTTGTGTTATCATCAAATTTAATTACCTCACTAGTTACTCCCATCTCTAGGTCATTTATAAATATGTTAAAAAGCAGCAGTCCGAGCACAGACCCCTGGGGAACCCCACTAACTACCCTTCTCCATTGAGAATACTGACCATTTAACCCTACTCCCTGTTTTCTATCTTTTAACCAGTTTTTAATCCACAATAGAACACTACCTGCTATCCCATGACGCTCCAATTTCCTCTGGAGTATTTCATGAGGTACTTTGTCAAATGCCTTCTGAAAATCCAGATACACAATATCAACCGGCTCCCCTTTATCCACATGTTTGTTCACCCCTTCAAAGAAATGTATTAGATTGGTGAGGCAAGATTTCCCTTCACTAAATCCATGTTGACTTTGTCTCATTAATCCATGCTTTTGAATATGCTGTGCAATTTTGTTCTTAATAATAGTCTCTACCATTTTGCCCGGCACTAACGTCAGACTCACCGGTCTATAATTTCCAGGATCTCCTCTGTAACCTTTTTTAAAAATCGGTGTTACATTGGCCACCCTCCAATCTTCTGGTACCACGCTCGATTTTAAGGAGAAGCTTGAATTGAATGCGGTATCTGATCAGAAGCCAGTGAAGTGACCTGAGGAGAGGGGTGATATGAGTATATCAGTTCTGGCGGAATATGAGAAGTGCAGCAGAGTTCTGAACAGATTGAAGGGGGATAGATGGCTAAGTGGGAGGCCGGTGAGGAGTAAGTTGCAGTAGTCCAGGCGAGAGGTAATGAGAGCGTGGACGAGAGTTCGGGTGGTGTGTTCAGAGAGGAAAGGGCGAATTTTGCTGATGTTAAAGAGGAAGAAGCGACAGGTCTTGGCTATCTGCTGGATATGCGCAGAGAAGGAGTCAAAGATGACTCCGAGGATGCGGGTAGATGAGACGGGGAGGATGAGGGTGTTATCAACTGAAATAGAAAGTGGAGGAAGAGGAGAAGTGGGTTTTGGTGGAGAGACGATAAGCTCGGTCTTGGACATGTTCAGTTTCAGGTGGCGGTTGGACATCCAGGCAGCAATGTCGGATAAGCAGGCCGATACCTTTGCCTGGGTCTCCGCGGTGATGTCTGGTGTGGAGAGATACAGTTGGGTGTCATCAGCATAGAAATGATACTGGAAACCATGAGATGAGATCAGGGAGCCCAGGGAAGAGGTGTAGATTGAGAAGAGAAGGGGTCCAAGGACAGATCCCTGGGGAACACCAACAGATAAGTGGATTTAAGGCTACATGTGGAGACTCTATTTTTTACTTTTCCAACATTACTTTAATCTTTTCAAATCTAGAAAAACTTTTAATTGTTCAGGTGTATAGAATATATACTTTGAGGCTTATTTTCGAAAGAGAAAAATGCCCAAATTCCGACCTAAATCGGGAGATGGACGTCTTTCTCTTGTGGGTGCCCAAATCGGTATAATCGAAAGCCGATTTTGGGCGTTTCCAACTGCACTCCATCGCGGGAACGCAAAAAGTTGACAGGGGCGTGTCGGAGGCGTGGTGAAGGCGGGACTGAGGCGTGGTTATCGGCTGAGCAGAGATGTGCGTGCCAATAATGGAAAAAAGAAAGGCGTTTTCAGAGAGAATTTAGGTCACTTTTGTTGGACCCGTTTTTTTCACGAACAGGTCCCAAAAAAGTGCCCTAAATGACCAGATGACCACCGGAGGGAACCGGGGATGACCTCCCCTGACTCCCCCAGTGGTCACTAACCCCCTCCCACCAAAAAAAAATGAATGTTAAACACTTTTTTCCCAACTTGTAAGCCAGCCTCAAATGTCATCCCCAGCTCCATGACAGCAGTATGCAGGTCCCCGAAGTAATTTTAGTTTAGTTAGTGCTGTGCGGGACCCATGCAGAGAGGAAAAATCGGAAGAAAAAAAAAAAAAACAAGCAAGTGCAGTCAGGGACGTCTAAATTACCAGGATAGTAAAGGGGAGAATCGAACCAGCAACCTTCTGATTACAAGCTCAGTGCTCTAGCCAGTGAACCACATTATTCAGATGCTTAGATCTCCTTCCCTTTCCATTAAGTCCCTCCAAGTTTCTGTCAGCCAATCACCGCTGTTTAGCTGACACAGATGTCAGCTAAATGAGCTGTGATTGGCTGACAGAAACTTGGAGAGACTTAATGGAAAGGGCAGGACGTCTAATCAGTGGTGCACTGACTAGAGCACTAAGCTTGTAATCAAACAGTTGCTGGTTCAATTCCCC
Organism: Microcaecilia unicolor; assembly: GCF_901765095.1. Lineage (NCBI taxonomy): Eukaryota > Metazoa > Chordata > Amphibia > Gymnophiona > Siphonopidae > Microcaecilia > Microcaecilia unicolor. Next base: position 173,382,666 of record NC_044038.1, on the reverse strand, counting down.
TTTTACTATCTTTTAATTTGGACGTCCCTGACTGCACTTGCTTGCTTGTTTTTTTCTTCTTCCGATTTTTCCTCTCTGCATGGGTCCCCCGCAGCACCAACTAAAGTAAAATTGCTCTGGGGACCTGCATACTACTGTCATGGAGCTAGGTATGATATTTGAGGCTGGCATAGAGGCATCTCAGGGGGACCAGTGCACTACGAATACTGGCCCCTCCCACGACCAAATGCCTTGGATTTGGTCGTTTTTGAGCTGGGACGCTTCGGTTTCGATTATCACTAAAAAACAAAAACGCCCAGCTCAAAAAACGCCCTAATCCAATGTATTTTCGAAAAAAAAGATGGACGTCCATTTTTTTCGAAAATACAGTTTGGCCCGCCCCTTCACGGACCCGTTCTCGGAGATGGACGTTTTTACAAATGGGCGTTCGCGTTCGATTATGCCCCTCTTAGTATCTCCCAATCGTATCGAGCATTTACATGGATAAGCAAGGAAAAATGTAGCCCCAAGATCAAGCACTTGCTGCTTCATGGCCAAGAAAATCTTTCTCCTTTCTTGAGTCATTTTAGTAACATCTGGATAGATCCATATTTTCGCACCTCCAAACAGTTCTTTAGAATGATTAAAGTAAAGTCTTAAGATGTTATTGAGATCTTGTTCAAATACAAAGGAGCCTAGTAATGTAGTGTGGCAATACTTATGTACTTAAAATTAGGATTGCATTTCTATCCCATATTTTCCCACCTCTTTGCAGGCTTAATGTGGCTTACAATATATCATGAATAATGGAAATATGTAATGAAATAGACATTTAGTATTATGGAAAGAACTTGGATAGCATGATAATGAAAAAGCATGATATTAGTATAACAAGAAAGTTTTATAAGACAGTACTGGATATGTATGGAGGAGTTCACGTTTGTTGATCTTTGTGGTATGCCTTGTTAAAGAGATGGGTCCTCAGTAATTTGCGGAAATTAGTTAGTTCATAGATCGTTTTTAAGTTGCGCAGCAGCACGTTCCAGAATTGTGTACTCAAGTAGGAAAAGGTTGATGCATGCGTTAGTTTGTATTTTAGACTTTACAGTTGGGGAAGTGAAGGTTGAGAAATGTGCGTGATGATTTTTTTTAGCGTTCCTGGGTGGTAAGTCTAGCAGGTCTGATATGTAGGCAGGGGCATCTCCATGAATAATTTTGTGAACTAGGGTACATATTTTGAACGTAATGCGTTCTTTAAGTGGGAGCCAGTGTAGCTTTTCTCGTAGAGGCTTAGCACTTTCATATTTTGTTTTACCGAATATGAGTCTCGCTGCAGTGTTCTGGGCCATCTGACGTTTCTTGATTATCTGCTCTTTGCAGCCAGCGTAGAGTGCGTTGCAATAGTCTAGATGGCTGCGTACCATTGACTGTACTAGGTTACGGAAGACAGTCCTTGGGAAGAAAGGTTTTATTCTTTTTAGTTGCCACATTGAGTGGAACATCTTCTTGGTTGTGTTTTTCGTGTGGTTTTCAAGTGTTAGGTGTCTATCAATGGTAACTCCAAGAATTTTTAGGGTGTCCGATATTGGAAGATTCAGTTTTGGTGTGTTAATGGTGGTGAATTTGTTCGTGTTATGTGGAGAGGTGAGTATTAGGCATTGGGTTTTTTCTGCATTAAGTTTCAGCTGAAATGCATCCGCCCATGAATGCATGATATGTAGACTTTGGTTGATGTTATTGGAAATTTCCCTTAAATCTTGTTTAAATGGGATGTAGATCATTTCGTCGTCTGCGTATATGTATGGATTGAGGTTTTGGTTAGATAGTAGTTTGGCCCCCACTTGTGAAATGCCTTGGATAATTTTTGGCTGTATATTGACTTATTTGGGCTAAATTTATCCATTTGTCAGTGGGAAAGGTTTTCTTTTATAAAAAAGCACTCATGTGGCCGCCACCCTATGCTGACTGCATAGATGCTTCTGAAGGTTGACCAGCCTGTTTTTATCCAGTGCTTCATTTACTGGACTGGACTAGGAGAACCTGTTCCTCACAAGGAAACAGGATTACTGTTGCCAAATGAAACATGTTAATGCGTCTGATTTGCAAGTCACACAAAAGGAAATATTGCATCAAATACTGTACTAACCTCAAACAGTGTAAATGTTAAAAGGGAAACTGTAGAGCCTCTAACACTATCAGAAGTGAGAAAGGATGTGAGAAACATGTATAAGGCAAAAATGAGAGCATGACATCACTGATAGGCAGTTCCTCCTTCATCCCCCCTCCTCCCACATGTATCTCCTTTTAAATGGACAGCATCAATCACTGAATCAGAGATCCCAATACATCCTTATAGAAGAGGCATGCTCATACATTAGGGGGAGAACAGTGTAAAGACCGTCCGCCACCACAGTTTCATTATAGCAGGGTATATTGAGAAGAAAGCAGGGCATCTTTAATTTTCTGGCCACTCCAGTCTTTCACAATCCTTTTTGGTTCTTGTTATGCACTATTGAGGTAAAAGGATGAAAATGGTGTTTCTGTTTCTCCAGTGCTACCAGAATACTACCCAGGAAAAGACCCCTCCTGGAGATCAACATAGTATGTAAGCCACATTGAACCAAAACATGTTTATGGATAACTGTGGGATATAAGAATGGATGGATAAATCAATCAATCAATCAATCAATCAATAAATAGTGCTAATTCTGACTACTAATTTGACAAGAATGAAATTAGTAAGCAGCACACAAATTTGGGTCAGCTGGATTTGGCATTTCCCCCAATGACAAAGAGCTTCTCTGATCTGATGAAGGGAAGAGAAATCTCAAAAGCTAGTCACAGATATACTGAATTAGTCCAACAAAAAGGTATTTATTGGTCTTTACTTCTATATTTTCTTGATGCAAAGAATACATCCCTTTAATACATCTGGCACAAAGTGTACCTTTTTCTGTGCCTACTCCCCTCGTGATTAACATATTGAGAAATATCAATGGTCAGATGAGGAAGTACACAGGGATTATAAGTGTGTGAGGGCACCCAAAGTTTTGGAATGCCAGCACCAAAATCACCCCTCTCTGTTGCAAAGATGGACAGAAAGTCATCTGTTTATTACTCAGCTAAGGGAGAGAAAGGCATCCACCTGCTACTATCACAGAGTTTAGTGGGCTGTGGCAGGAAAGAGAGAAGGAGGAAATAGTGGTTGAGAAAATACCTAATTCAGAAACTATCTTTTGCACATGCTATTAAGCAGAAGGAGGGAGTGATAAGCAAGAAATCTTACCACCAAGAATCCACCTGAAACACCAGCTAACCCTACTTAGGTGTGCATCACAATCACTAGTCATAAAGCAGCAGTACAAACTAGATGCTTTCTTATGAGCTTTGCATGGTTTTTAGCTGTATTGCTTCTTGTTTGGTGTTATTCATGGGTTATCTTTAGGGATGTGCACAGGGAAAACGTTTTCACTTTGTATGGCCTTTTTCTTAATTTTCAGACTTTTTTCAGTTTATTGGTTGAAGGATAGGAAACAGAGAGTGGGGTTAAATTGGCAGTATTCACAATGGAGAAGGGTAGTTAGTGGGGTTCCTCAGGGGCCTGTGCTAGGACCGCTGCTTTTTAATATATTTATAAATGATTTAGAGATGGGAGTAACTAGCGAGGTAATTAAATTTGCTGATGACACAAAGTTATTCAAAGTCGTTAACTCGCGAGAGGATTGTGAAAAATTACAGAAGGACCTTACGAGACTGGGAGACTGGGCGGCTAGATGGCAGATGACGTTTAATGTGAGCAAGTGCAAGGTGATGCATGTGGGAAAAAAGAACCCGAATTATAGCTACGTCATGCAAGGTTCCACGTTAGGAGTTACGGACCAAGAAAGGGATCTGGGTGTAGTCGTCGATAATACACTGAAACCTTCTGTTCAGTGTGCTGCTGCGGCTCGGAAAGCAAATAGAATGTTGGGTATTATTAGGAAAGGTATGGAAAACAGGTGTGATGATGTTATAATGCCATTACATTGCTCCATGGTGCGACTGCACCTTGAGTATTGTGTTCAATTCTGGTCACCGCATCTCAAGAAAGATATAGTGGAATTGGAAAAGGTGCAGCGAAAGGCGACTAAAATGATAGCGGGGATGGGACGACTTCCCTATGAAGAAAGACTAAGGAGGCTAGGGCTTTTCAGCTTGGAGAAGAGACGGCTGAGGGGAGACATGATAGAGGTATATAAAATAATGAGTGGAGTGGAACAGGTGGATGTGAGGCGTCTGTTCACGCTTTCCAAAAATACTAGGACTAGGGGGCCTGCGATGAAATTACAGTGTAGTAAATTTAAAACAAATCGGAGAAAATGTTTCTTCACCCAATGCATAATTAAACTCTGGAATTCGTTGCCGGAGAACGTGATGTAGGCGGTTAGCTTAGCAGAGTTTAAAAAGGGGTTAGACCGTTTCCTAAAGGACAAGTCCATAAACCACTACTAAATGGACTTGGGAAAAATGCACAATTCCAGGAATAACATGTATAGAATGTTTGTACGTTTGGGAAGCTTGCCAGGTGCCGCTGTCGTGGACAGGATGCTGGGCTCGATGGACCCTTGGTCTTTTCCCAGTGTGGCATTACTTATGTACTTATGTACAATTTTTAAACTCACAGTAGAATGTAATGAGCACAAATTGTATGTGTTATTTGTAGATTTAAGTACATTAAACTGATATGTGGAGTGGCATGTTAGAAAAGTCGTCCAACTCAAAATAGACATCCAAGTCTGTATGTCACATTTGGACATCCATTTCTCATCTATTTTAGAACAGGACACATATAGCCTGTTCAAAAGTACATGAGAAATGGACATGCCTGTGCTGGTGACATCCAGCATGAGCATCCATTTTACTAACTGAAACATTCAAATTTTGAACAGGGCAAAACAAGGGACATGGACTTCTTTGGGTTATCATAGGAACATCCATATTATAAAATGGTCACATAGACTTCCGTGCAGAGCAGAAGAGTATTTTATTTCCAAGTGTGTTTAAAGATTTTATATCCTGCCCATCAAAAATATTGTCTGAGCAGCGTAGAATCTATTATAGACAGTGAAGGAAAGAAGAGGAAGCAAGAGACGAGAGAATAGATAAAGGGAAGGAGGGTAGAATTACAATTCTGATAGGAAAGCTGAGGGGGAGGCGGAACATAAAGATGGGCTGTGTTTGTCAGTCTACGTGTAGTAACATAGTAGATGATGGCAGATAAAGACCTGTTCGGTCTAAGCAGTCTGCCCAACAAGATAAACTCATAGCATACGGTATGATGTGATACTACATATTATTTTATTATTATTTGTTACATTTGTATCCCACATTTTCCCACCTTTTGCAGGCTCAATGTGGCTTACATATAACCATTAATGGTGTTAGCTGATTACGGTCTGAACAAATACATGGTATGAATGAATACAAAGTGATATTGTGGTAGAATGAGGTACATGTATGGTAGGTACAGTTGGGGGGAACTTAGAGAGGAAAAGGGGGAAGAAGAGTCAGGTAATGTTCGCTACGGTCTGTGGTTGCATTGTGTCACAAGTGAACAGGTATTTTAATGTTAGGTCGATGGGGTATGCTCTTCTGAACAGGTCTGTCTTTAGTGCTTTCTGAAAATGTAGGTGGTCGAGCGTAGTTTTTACTGTTTTTGGCAATGCGTTCCATAGTTGTGCGCTTACGTAGGAAATGCTGGTTGCATAGGTGGATTTGTATTTGAGTCCTTTGCTGCTTGGGTAGTGGAGGTTTAGGTATGATCGTGCAGATTTTGTGGTGTTTCTGGTTGGCAGGTTGATGAGGTCTGTCATGTATCCAGGTGCCTCGCCGTAAATAATTTTGTGAACAGTTGTGCAGATTTTGAAAGTGATATGATACATATGCATACTTGATCTTGATTTGACCTTGCCATTTCCAGGGCAGAGACCTTAGAAGTGTGACCAACACTGGTCTTGTTCTCCAGCTGCTGAAGCTGAATCTGTCTAGCCACGTTCAGGGTACAGACCTTGGCTTTGCTTCCCAGTTACTGGCGTTGCCATCTAATCACTGCTAAGCTTGTTTGATTCCATGTCTTTTACACAGGATTCCTTTGTGTTTATCCCAAGATTTTTGAATTTCGTTACTGTTTTCATCTCCACCTCCTCCCACAGGAGGGCATTGCAGGTATCTACCACCCTCTCCTTGAAAAAGTACTTACTGACATTATTCCTGACTCAGCCCCCCTGTAATCTCAATTCATGTCTTCTAGTTCTACCACTTTCCCGTCTCTAGAAAAGGTTTGTTTTTAGATTAAAACCTTTCAAATAGCATTTGGCAAGCACTGTGGTAGTAAAATCAATCAAGTGTAAATGTCAGTGTAACGGAAAGTTTTCAAATCCTTCTTGAACTGAAGCAGAGATAGTAACATAGTAAGTGACGGCAGATAAAGACCTGAATGGTCCATCCAGTCTGCCCAACAGTCACATTCATTATCAATTCAAGATTTAAATCAACAATGAATGTGATATTATATTCTTGATCATGGTCTTTCTTTGGTGTTTCAGGCACATAGACCATAGAAGTCCATCTGGCTCTGTCCGTATGTTCCAACTACTGTAGTTGCCGTCAAAGCCCACTCCAGCCTATCCAAATCCGTCTTGTCATTTGCAGTACAAAGACTATAAAAGTCTGCTCGGCACTGTCCTCACATTCCGAATTACTGGAGTTTCTGTTGAAGCTCTCTCCAGCCCATCCTAAACCGGATTACTATATGCGGGACTCAGACTGTATAAGCCAGCCCAGCAACAACTTTAGTTGATGCAGCCAGAGTTGCCATCTAAGTATCTCTTGACATGCAAACACATATGCAACCCTCTACGTTTTGTTTTTTTATATCATTCATGTTCTAATTAGAGATCATTCCATGCCTTTTTGAATTCCACCACAGATTTATTTTCCACCTACCTCGGTAGGTCATTCCAAATAATGCAGATCTGAGATGTTGAGGTAGCACATTCCATAATTCGGGACCCTGTACGAAAAATCGAACATTTGATGGAGTCATAAGCAATTTAATGGAAGGAGGAAACAATTAAACAATTTGTTAGGATGAACAAAATGATCTGGTTGGGCAATAAGGGGTCAGAAGTCACGATAATAAAGGTTCTCCAGAGATGTGGATCTTGTAGATGAGTTGTAGGATCTTATAAGTTACTTGATGTGAGACTGGCAGCCAGTGGGCTGTTTTTAGAAGTGGATTTACATGATCATATTTTTTATGGTCTGTAATTAGTTTCATAGCAGTGTTTTGTATCAGTTGGAGACGTATAAGATCTTTAGCCATAATTCCTTTATACAGTGCGTTGCAATAATCAAGTTGGCTAATGACTAGTGAGTGAATAAGGATATTAAGTGCAGATGGATGCAGTAAAGATCGTATGGAACAAATCATTTAGAGCTTGAAAAAATAATGTTTTATAACTGAGGAGTTCTGGGTGATGAAGTTTAGAAGACTATCAATAATAACTCCTAAGATTCTCATGGCACTAACCAACGAAATCGGGATGGAGCAGAGGAGGATGGGTGATGTAAATGTTTTATCTGAAGAGTTGGTAAAAAGGAGGGTCTTTGATTTTTGATCTTGAGCCAGCCTGTTATCTATGACAAACTTTTGTTTATGTCTAGGATTTGAAGGGGATCTGATGGATCTAAAGTACATAAAACCTGTATGTTGTCTACATAGATGAAAGCTGTAAAGTCTAAAGATTGGAGAAGAGTTAAAAGTGGAACCAGAAAAATGTTACAGTGTTGGGGCCAGTATGGTCCCTGTGGGACCCCACTAGCTAAGATGAAGGGATGCGATATGTGACCATTATATTGGAGTAGCCTAATAGTTAGATCAGTGGGCTGTGAATCAAGGTACCTGGATTCATATTTTTACTTCAGCTATTTGTGATTTTTTTTTTCTTTTAAATTGTGAGCCCTCCAGGTGCAGAAAAATACCTCTGTACCTGAATGTAAACTGCTTCAATACCTTCAGGCTTGCAGGTTTCTTATATATTCAGATACAGTAGGTATTTTACTGTCCCTGGAGGATTCACAATTTAAAAAAAAATCACAAAGAGTTGAAATGGGATTTGAACCTGGATCCTATGGCCGCTCCTCAGTTCTGCATGGAAGTCTATTAAGAAGTTAATTAAAAAAAAGATTTAAGTATCATGAACATCCGTAGTTCCTGAAGCTAACATATAGTCTAGCATCCCTTGCTAGTTTCACATTTGAGGGAGGGAGGGAGGGGGACAGCGACCACTGGAGGATTAAGGAGGTGATTTGCTTTAAGCCCTCCGGTGAGCAGCTGCTCAATCAGAGCACCTTTGTGTAATCTGGATGTGCCAAGTACCAGGTGTTCATCTTTTTGGACATGGACATCTCTTCCCCTTCTGAAATTGGAGATGGATATCCATATTTTAGCTCTTCTCTAGTCCCAACCAAAATATACTCAGACCATGCTCTCTTGCCATAAGCACATACTACAGCTTTAGACATCTATACCCTGGGTTTATATAAGTGGGATTTGGATGTCCATGCAACATGGATGTTTAAACGCTGGTTTTCAGACATCTAAAAAATGAATAGACCTTCTAAAGGAAGGTATATGTGTGCTAAATTGCTCAAAGTGGGCTAACAAATTGCATTCACATTCACAAATGCATATCCCTAGGTTTTTTTTCTTTTAATTTCCTCAGAGTTAGAATAGCCAATTTAAGACCTGTTCAAAACTAGTAATTAAGTCAGGATGTGCTACAGTCCTGTACATTATGCTGGTTGTACCATAGAGAGCCTGAAAGTAATGAGTTAGGGGTCCTTTTACTTAGGTGTGCTGAAACATGGCCTATGCTGGTGTAAATGTGTGTATTAGCTGCGCGCAGTTTCATTTTTTAGCGCACCTGCAAAAAAAGGCCTTTTTTTGGCCGAAAATGGACATGCGGCAAAATTAAAATTGGCACGCATCCATTTTGGGCCTGAGACCTTACTGCCACCCATTGACCGGGCGGTAATGGTCTATGCGCGTACAAGGCCGATTATCACCCAGTTAGCACATGCGCACCAGAACATTTCTGGTGCGCTTAGTGGATGCGTGTAAAAAATGAAATTACTGCCCGGGCCACGCGGTAGCTCAAAATTGACGTGCGTAGGCACCTATGTAGCTTAGTAAAAGGGCCCCTTAGTTCTTCACTAGGGGAAACAGGATCATGTGCCAAATCAGAGAGAAAGAAGAACTCGGTTATGAACTCATGGCACACGGAGACATGGGGGTCCAGGGTAGTCACCTCAATTTGCCCTAAGTGCCGGCCCTGTAAATTCAAACTTCAAACTGAAGCCATCAGAAGAGTTGGAAGAGGCATTTTAAAAAACACTGTTCTCCTCTTGCTGCAGCATGGAAGAAAGGATCAAAGCATGAAGCCCCCCCTCCCCCAGTATGCATGGTCCAAGGCAGTTTTACCAGTTGCACCCCTGAACCCCCACAGATGGTCATAGATTGATTGGTAAAGTGTGATATTGCAAACTTCTCATAATTATTCTCTTTAAGAACATTTAATCTCAAAATAGGCAACACATTTCATCAAAAAAGATGGATTAAAATGATCCAGCCACAATATTGAATCCTGTGTATGTGACAAGGTAACTGATAGTATAATTACTGTAAAAATGATTCACAAATAAAGATAATTTGAATATTACTACTTTGAGGGAAAGACATTAGCACCATCATCATCGGTCTAAAAGCCCTCCTTTTACTTATACAAATATAATGTAACATAATACCTTCACCAATAACATACTGTAATAAAGCAACCATTTAATGTTATATCTAATTTTCAACAATAACCAATGAAAATGATCCAAACTTGTTTTCTATTAATTGGTATTTTAATATATCACAGTTACTGGAAACAGGAGAAAGTGTGACATTCTAGATCACTTCTGTTCCATTGGTATGTAATATTACCAACGGATGTAAAAACCAATATATCAAGATATATTTGAAGCACTTCTTATAGGGAAATTGGGGACTGACCCCTCATGGATCTCCCCCACCCCTGCTAAAAAGTAGCTCCAAGCTGGGTGCAATGCTGAAAGTCAAGTATTTTCCCCTTTCACAACAGAGGAAATCCTTGGACAATTACAGAGTCCTAAGAGTAGGGAACATTCTGTCTTAAGCAACTCTTGGAAAATGTGGGAGAAAACTCAGAAACAATTGAAACTTGCTCCAAAATTCAAATCATATCTCAACCCACACAGCGATCTTGCATAAGATGTCATTGACATTCTTGTTCCAAAGTTAATATACAAGTTGAAACAAAACACCAGTCTATTTTAGAATGCTTGCATTAATCTTTCATTACATAATAATTGTTTAATTTGTTGATGGAAAAATGTACATTAAGGCAAATGCTCATTTTTTACTGAGGACCCAGATGCACAGGTCAAACGACTTATCCAAGATTACAGGCTGTGTGATTAGTGGAAGTCAATTTAGAACTCATAACCCAGGACTTCTCTTGTAACATGGTCCAACACTCTAACCACTATGAATGGGAACTTATGAGTTTTATTATTTATTGGGATTTCTTGACCACCTTTATGAAGATATTCACCCAAGGCAGTGAGTTCCAGTTAAACTGGGATTTGGCATAGATGAACCAGAACATAGAGGATGCGCTTCAACTTTCTTTCTCCTACTTTCCCTCAACACTCACTCTCTCAACTCTCCCCCCCTCCTCCAGGGTTTATCCCAGCACTCTCCCCTCAAGGCAGGGTCTGTCTTAGCAATTGCGGGGACCTATGCAGACTAGTTCAGTAGGGCCCATGCCTGTGACCTCCTGCCCACACCCGCACCCCCCCCCCGCCTACTCCTTCCACCATAAGCCATAATTTATCAGCGTTTAAAAGGAGGTTTAGAGCTCTCGGAACCCCAGCTCACCCCGTACCTTGATGAGCATCCACCACGTTTCAGTAGAGAGCGGCAGACAGCGGCAGCGATTTTCATATCCCATCAACTGCCGAGCCCAGAGGCTTCTCACCGCTGCGTCCCGCCCTTGCGGAAGCAGGAAGTGACATCAAGAGATTATGTGCTGAGTGTGGAACGCAGGAGTCGGGAATGGGTGTATTTCACGCAGTTAGACAAAACGTTTTTGCAAATTCCGCCAAAACTCAATAGACTGTCGCAATGGTGCCAATTAATCCGGGAATCCCAGGATGCGCAACATATCCCGCAGTTAGCAGAGATTTGGAGTAGGGACACAGGCGAGGAGATATCCGTGAAATGACTGGGCGCAGTCTTTGGGGGATTAGGCAAGATTACCCCAAATGCAGCTCTACAGGACATACAATATAGGATCTTATATAGGGTACACATCACTAAAGAGAGAGGCAAGATCATGGGGATGTGGGAGGATGATGCTTGCAATAAATGTGGGAAGAGTGTGGGAGCCTTTTTGCACTCATTTATGGAGTGCCCGAGCCTGCATAAGCTATGGGTTGGTGCGCTGGAAGTAATTGAAAAGACGTTGCAGCGCGAAATGGAGTGGAAGTATTCAGCTATTTTGATGGGCTGTGGGGATTCTCTTAGACAGCAAGGACTGGGTGCAGCTCAATGTAAGTTTGTTCTGTTGGCTGCATTATTAGTGAAGAAATGCATTTTACAAGCTTGGGTTGATACTTCGCCCCCATCTTTGGATCGGTGGAAGGCTTATATGAAGGAAATGGCCCAATGGGTGCATATGACACTAAAATTTACAACAGTGCTCAGCAATCGCCAGTATAAAGATATATGGGGGACAGCGCGAGACCTGCTCTTGGCACCAGACCCTGATTTGCAAAGTAATGGATAGCCAGATAGGGGAGGAGGAGGGAGGGTAAGCGGGGTAGGGGGATAGAGGGAGGGGGGAGTTTCATTTATAAGGGGTTAATAAGGGGGGGAAAAACACATGAGGACCAAAGCATACAAGTTTGTGGGTGCATAATCTGCAATGTTTTTGTTGTAATGTACAGAGTGACGTTGAGCTGCAGGTGGCAGCAGATGTTTGTATATGTCTTCATGTTGCAATAAAGAAATTAAAAAAAGAAAAAAAAGGAAGTGACATCAAAAGGGGGCGGGATGCAGCAGCGAGGAGGCTCTGGGCTCGGCTGCTGACGGGATATGAAAATCGCTGCCGCTGCCTGACGCTCTCTACTGAAATGTGGATGTACATTAAGGCAAGGAGCAGGGAGGTGTTCTGAGACAGGAGGACAGACATGCCAGAGATGCGGGGCCCCTAGGAGTGTGGGGCCCTGTGCAACTGTCCCTGTCGCCCCAGCCTAAGACCGGCCCAGCTCCCCTCTATCCCCAAGCCTCACTCCAACACTCCAAAATTTTCCAGAGAAGTCTCTGGGTCTCAGCTGGAGATTTCTCAGTTATATTAAGCACTAAAATCCTCAGAGCAAATGTTGTTCAGCATTTGCCAACCTTGAACCAGAGCCCTGTGGGCTTCATGGCTTTTTCTCTCCGGAAGACCTATCTGGCTTGTAAGAGAATCGCTTTCCAACTAAACTTGCTGTTTCTTAATGTACTTGTATTTTCTTCTGTCTGTATTTCTCTGGTTTATTTGTTTACACAGTTTTATTAATTGCCCTGTCTTCAAAGAACTCAAGGTGATCTATTAAAGAAACATAAGAAATACTAAAATAAGGACAGTAAATAAAATAGAATAATACAATTTTAATCGATGCAAACAATAAAATATAAAAAAAATGCTGACTGAACTAACCGTGCCTTGCAGATTTTTCTAAAGCTTAAATAATTAGAGGTGTGCAGGCTCAAAAGAATTAATTTTGTTTAGTTTATAGGAATTTTAATTTTTTCTTTGTTTTTATTTTAGAGGTACTGAAGGAAACAGTAGTCACTCTTTTGCAAAGAGTAAGTAGTCTTTCCAAACAATGTGCACTATATTTGGCATAGGAACCCCCCCCCACCCACCCACCCAAATTGAGTTGTTTTTCTTGTCATTTCAGGCCATAAACAACATGAAATGACATGGGAAATTTTTCAAATAAATGCACATCCCTTCAAATAATACCTCTAGTTATCTTTACTTCCTTAAGAGAAGAATTCCATAAAAAAGGATCATTTAAGGAGCCTGGCATCTGATTGGTAGGATCCAGCCTAGATTGGCTGGGGTATTTCTTTCCTGTCTCTGGCTGTATTCCTAGTTAAGTACATAAGTATTGCCATATTGGGACAGACCAAAGGTCCATCAAGCCCAGCATCCTGTATCCAACAGTGGCCAATCCAGGTCACAAATACCTGGCAAGATCCCCCAAAAGTACAAAACATTTTATGCTGCTTATCCCAGAAATAAGCAGTGGATTTTCCCCAAGTCCATTTTAATAATGGCCTAAGAACTTTTCCTTTAAAACCCCGCTAAGCTAACTGCCTTTACCACATTCTCTGGCAATGAATTCCAGAGTTTAATTACACATTGAGTGACGAAAAAGTTTCTTCAATCCATTTAAATGTACTACTTTGTAGCTTAATTGAATGCCCCCTAGTCCTAGTATTTTTGGAAAGAGTAAACAGATGCTGCACTGTTGTACCTGTGTTCTCTATCCTCTGCACCTGCCTCTTGGAAATCTTGTGCTCCTGTCTGTGTTTTGTTTAGATTCCTTTATAAAGGTGAAAATCCACTGCTTATTTCTAGGATAAGCAGCATAAAATCTGTTTTACTCTTTGGGATCTTACCAGGTACTTGTGTCCTGGGCTGGCCATTGTTGGAAACAGGATACTGGGCTTGATGGACCTTTGGTCTGTCCCAGCGGTTAATAAATCCCAATAAATACATAAACTGTGCTTCTACCTAACAGCCTTGTGGAATATGGATAAGGTTCTGTGAATCAATAAACAAGAACCTTTCAATCTCATTTTCAGTTCTTGGTGGCTGGTTTCATGTAATCAGCAGTGTAAGCGCACTGACAATTACCGCCCAATTAATGCATGAGACCTTAACACTAAGTCAATGGGTGGTGGTAAGGTCTCATGCCGAAAATAGATGCGCACTGGTTTAAATTTTGCCGCACGTCCATTTTTGGCCGCAAAAAAAGATGCCTTTTTTGCAGGCACGCTGGAGAATGGACCTGCGCGGGTCCAAAATATGCGCTTATACCAGCACAGGCCATTTTTCAGCACGCCTTAGTAAAAGGGCCCCTCGGGTAGTTAAGTGGTGAATATCACAGTTAACCAGATAAGGGATAACTGCCTGCAGAAACCTGGATATTTAATGCTGGTGTCCAGACATGGTCTGGCGTTAAGTATCCAGGAACAGTGTCGGCAGTGGCCAAAAAACATTGCTGCCAGCTGAATAATTACAAGTTCAAGTTCCATCTAAAAATGACCCCTTACAATTAAAAACAAATGTAAATTGCATTATTTAACATCCAAGCTGCAAAGGACTCAAATACAAATCAACTTATGGAAGCAGCTTTTCCTACATAAGCACACAACTGTGGAATGTATTACCAAAAGCCGTGAAAACAACATACAACCATCTGAACTTCAGGAAATCACTAAAAACCTACCTATTCCAAAAAGCATACCTTACTGACATAACCGAAAAGCCTGAACCCTGCAACACAACTAATTAAAGCTAGAACTGGACTCAACGCAACTCCTCCTCGCTACGATTCCCAAATATGTCTGTAACACATGTATCTTATTCCACCATAATACCACTTTGTATTTGTTCTTTACCGGCTTGGCGTATGCCTACGGTATTATGTAAGCCACATTGAGCCTGCAAATAGGTGGGAAAATGTGGGATACAAATGTAACAAATAAATAACTAACTGTGTATGTGTCATTACATTCAATCACAGAACTAAATACCATTCTATGGGGTTACCCACTTAAAAATGGATTTTTACAACAGAACAAATATAGTCCAAATTATTCAAATGGTATAGAATAAATATATCCAAAATCATCATTAAAAGTCCATCAATGTGATCCGCAACGCATTGCTGTTAAGAATGATCTAACTACTAATTTTATACTACTTATATTGCGACTATATCATTCCAAAAAAATCACTTTTAAAATTAGCAATGTATCAACCATCTCAGACTATTCCAGTACTGCCCTCCAAATGTTTCTGGTTAGATAAAGTTTGGAGAATTGCCGGATTGGAAAGACTAGTCTGGCTACAGAAATGTAAACCCTGGAGATCCTCTCTTCTTTTCTTTGGGCCCCTTTCGGGCTCCTACACTCCCTTAATTTAGCCCATTGATGGCATCAACTGATAGTATTTACATTTAAATGTTTCTTTTACTACATGTTATATGTTTTAAAACAAACACCTGTACTGTTTTGTGGATTATACTTCCCTTCCTGACCTTCTTGGAGTATATTTCTTCTATCTGCTGTTTCTGTTACTATTGGTTCCTATATATATGGAATTGGTTATTGATTATATTTTGCAGCCTTTTTGGAAGTGCTTGTACAATTTATAATGTTCATTATTTGAAGTATTTTTGATCTACTGCATTGTTACTATTCTGGTTATTATGATCATAAATACAAAAAATTAGAAAAAAAAGATTGATCTAACAACTAGTTTTATACTACTTATATGACGACTATATTATGCAAAAAAAAAAATCACTTTTTAAATTAGCAGTATATCAACCATCTCAGACTATTCCTGTAAAGTATTTATTTATTGGGATTTATTAACTGCATTTATGAAGAGATTCACACAAAGAGATTCATGCAAAGGTGTCAAAAGTAAGATGAGCAATATTCCTGAGTTTCCTAACCGATCAGACAAGGATCTGAGTGATGCGATTAGAAGCCAGGTCTGCAGAAAGGGCTACTGCAGTAAGGTACCACTTCACTGAGTGGGGAATTCCTTATCAACACTCACCATGGTGTTTAACCACAGCATTGAAAATATTCTACATATGGTTAAAGATTTCTTCCCCTCACACCCTTCTCTCCCCTCCAGATATCACAGAATTAAAAAAAAAAAAAAACCCACAACAACAACAAAAGAAAAAAAACACAAACCAAATCTTCCATGCAAGTGTCTAAAATAATTGTTCATGAAACAGTTTCCTGTGTGATTAAGCTGGGTCTTTTCCCCGCCTACAAGATTCAAGATATACATGTGTATATATATTCCAAGCACTTCCATTAGAGAAGAAGGAGTCAAGGGTTTTCTGAAGTGACAGCTAAAATGCAATCAGTCTGCTTGTTTCTGTGGAGCTGCTGTCTGTTGGTTTGCATGGCCACCACCATCAATGAGATCAAAGAATTTGAAACAAACTTTGAAAAGTTTTCAAAGCTAACAGTAAGTTACTGTAATCTACTCTATCTGTAACTTCTTATACTATCAGTACCCATGTCTGGTTGCTCATTAGGTCTAAAACCTTTACAAAATTTTTGTCTTCCAGGATATCCATATGATGGCTCCGATGGCAAAGAATGCAGTAAGGAATTATTTTGTACGCTTTGATCTTTAAAAAAAACAAATATGTTGAGTGTTTAAATTAGGGAGGGATCAAAAGAGCAGGGATGTTAAGGGAATTAGCCATGAAGTGACGTGTTCACGAAAGTGTGATAACGTTTATTGAGCATCTGAAAGCAAGTTAAGATGCCAAACAGTTGATACCTTGTTCGTTAAAGGGGCATCTTGGCTCTGTTTCATGAAAACAAGGGTTGAAGGCATGAAAAGGTTTAGAGGGGAAGTTATCAACATGGGCTACTATTATTTTACCACAAATTGTGCTATTTTAACACAGGACTCCATTTTATGCAATAAGACCCTGTGGTAAAATAACTTGACTTAACAGTAGCCCAGGTTGATAACTTTCCCCCTTAGTAGGATAGGAGAGGTTATGTTAAATTTAATATAAATGAAAAGTGTATACAAAATATTGCTCATGTCGGATCTATTCTTACTGTACACCACCTTGAATGAATTCCTTCAAAAAGGTGGTAAATAAATCCTAATAAATAAATAAATAAAATAAAAATGACTTACTCACCTGGTTTTCATTAAAGCAGGATAAATCTGAGCACAATTTCCCGTACCTTAAAGGTTGGAAAAAGAGATTCAGTGGTCTTTTTTTCTCAATGGGGAAGGAAGGATTATATAGGCAGCATGAGCTTACAATTATTTCCGCTTTCAATACTAGATGCAGAGAAAAGCTAGAAACTAGGGTGATTGGAATATTTATGGCTATAATTGAAAACCAGGAAAAGCACTTTCGCAGCTGTAGTATCAAGGACTGGCTAAAGGTGGCAGTATTCTATTAGTCTAATATTTATTTATTTGGATTTAGCCTGCATCTTTTTCAGTAGCTTTCAGGTACAGTACTTTTATGGCCTGGATTAGCCACTGCTGAAAGCAGGATACCATTGGCCTGCCCCAGTGTGGCTATACATGTGTTCTTATGTTCCTGGTCCCTGGAGGACTTACAATCTAAATGGCCTCTTTACTAAACCATACTAGGAAATGGGCTTAGAGCATCTTAACACAAGACTTTCCATGTAGTAAGCCCATTTTTTACTTTTTTTTCCAGGCCATGCGCTGTTTGCATTAGCGTACATTACCTGAAAAAAATTTAACATAGGAGCACTTTCTAGCCAATGCTAAGAGCTCCTGCATTAAGTCCATGATATCCAGTTAGTGTGTGCTAATGCAAACTCACTAGTTGGATAACACTTCCACGCCTATTCCTCGCCCATGCCATGTCCTCTCCCAAAAAATATTTTAAAAAATATAGAATGCACAAGAGGCACACTACTGCAAAATGCTTTTATTTATTTATTTTGTGACATTTATATCCCACATTATCCCAAACAAGTTTGAGTTCAATGTGGCTTAAAATAAACAGTATAGGATACATAACAAAGAATAATGCATACGAAAGTAATTTGTTGTAAGAATCCAATTTTACAATACAATATCATAAATATATTGGGATAACTATGGATGTTTAACATTTAGAAAATCTATTATGAATGAGAAATTGTACATGAAGCAAAGAAAAGGTTAATGGTAAATAGAGTAATAACCAATTCAGGTAATAATTAATTATTTGAGATGTGGTCATTCTTTGTGAAGGCTTGTTTGAATAGGAACGATTTGAGGATTTTGCAGAATCTAGTATATTCCTGTATATTTCTTATTTTCGGTGGTAAGGAGTTCCACCATTTGGTTCCTGGATAAGTGAATTCTGCAGAGTACATAGTTTTGTAGATCACTTTTTTGCAATTTGGGAGGTGCAGTCTGAGATAGTTTTTTGCCTCATATTTAGTGTTTCTTTGAGGTAAGTTTATAAATGGTACCATATAGTCTGGAGCTATGCCATTTAGTATGTGAAAGATAAAGATACATAATTTGAAGGCGATTCTTGCTTTGATGGGAAGCCAGTGTAGTCCTATATAATAATTCTCACCTCCAACGTTCTGACTTGCTGCCTGGGACCGTAGCTCATTCCGAGTTGGTCAGGACGGCTCCGTAGATCAGGCTGACATCACCGTATCCATTATGATGTCAACTTCAGAACCTGGGGGGGGGGGGGGGGGAAACATGCCTCACAGCTGATCCGTGTCCAGAGGAGGGTTGCTGGACATGGGTGGCTGGAGGGGGGGCAGGGGAGAGAGGAGGGTCGCTGGACATGGGTGGCTGGAGGGGGGCAGGGGGAGAGGAGTGTCGCTGGACACGGGTAGCTGCAGGGGAGCCGAGGAAAACCTTGCTAGCACCCATTTCATTTGTGTCAGAAACGGGCCTTTTTTACTAGTTTGATTAATAAAGGGGAGGTACTTTCAAAACGAGAAATTTTATATATGAATCTGGCTGCAGTGTTTTGAGCTGTGGAGTTTTTTCAACAGGTACTCCTTACAGCCAGCATATATGGCATTACAGTAATCAAATTGGGATAATGTTAATGATTGTACCAATAGTCTTTTGACAGGTTTCGTGGTAGGCCTTTTTTCCTATGTTAAGCGCACGGTAACACTTAATGCGGTTTAGTAAAGAAGTTCCTGAGGGCCTCTTACAAAGCTGCGCTAATGATTCTCAGTGCGCCAAATGAGAGAAAACTCATTCAATTCCTATGGGCTTCGTCTCATTTGCCACGCGGGAATTGTTAGATTGGCTTTGTAAAAGAAGTCCTACGTTTGTACCTGAGGCAACGGATGGATCAAGATGTCAAGAACCAGCAATGGGATTTAAACCAGGCTTTCCTGGTTGTCAGTTCTGTGCTCTAACCACCAGGCTATTAACACCTCATGGTTACCTTCAGGACTACAGGTCTGTATAGGTGGATAAGTTCCTAGAAAGCCTTATCTAATATAATAATTCACACCTCCAACGTTCTGAAGCTGACTCCGTGGCAGTGAAGCCGTGAAGCCCTGTAGTGTTCGTAGGCTTCATAATCGCTCCGCCCATGGTAACGCAACGTCAGAAGAAGGGACCAACCACAGGAAAGACAATAATTTCCTGCTTCAGCACCGCCCACAGGAAAGAGAGTAATTTCCTGCTTCAGCACCGCAAGATATATCGCCCCCCCCAAAAAAGAGTTTAAGCTCCGTTTCGACTCTCTCTAACTCAGCTGCGAGCACTACCGCCGCGCCAAAAGCTTCCAGCCCGGCACGTCCTCCCCTGCACTGCACGCAAAGAAGCAAAGTTCCCTGATACGCTGCAGCCACTTACTACGCCTCCATCCTTCATCGTAATCCTGTGGACCACCATGGTAAAGGGCCCGAGACCCTCCCATCCACAAACAGCTCACGGCACTGCCTTTGCTGTAGCTCCTGCTCTGCACCAAACCACCCGGGCGACAGCCCAACTCTCGCTATCTTGCATGTCACAACGCACAAGCAAAAGCTCCACCAGCGAGAAGCTCGCATCCCATCATGGCATATGCGCGTTAACCACTTACAGGCACGTAAGAGATCGAACAATCCAAGCAGCCTAGGGCGGGGTAAGTTCAGTTTCCGAGGTCACAGTGGCAAATCACGGAGTTGTAGTGGCCAAGGAGGTTGGAGAAAGAACAATGAGACGTCATGATAACTCGGAGCCCCCCCCCCCCACACACACACTCACTCTCTGTCTCTCACATACACTCTCACACACACTCTCTCTCTCACACACAGACTCACACACACAGTCTCTCTCTCTCTGTGTCTTACACACACTCTCACTCACACACTCATACACTCTGTCTCTCACACACTCTCTCTCTCTCTCTGACACAAACACACACACACACACACACACACACACACACACACTCTATCTCTCTCTCTCACTCACTCACTCTCTCTCACATACACACTCCATCTCTCACCCACACACTCTCTCTCAAACATACACACTCCAAGGAAAGGGGGGCATGGAACACTCTGGGGAGGAGAGGGAGGGGGGCATGGAACTTGGAGGGAAGGGGGGGCCAAGAACTTGGAGGGGAGGAGAGAGAGGGAGGGTGGAGAGGAAAGAGAGGGAGAGGAGAGGGAGGGAGGGAGGGGGGCCTGCACCTCAGATGGATGGGGGGGCTGGAACTCGGAGGGGCGGAGAGGGAAGGAGGGAAGGAAGGAGGGGGTCATGGAACTTGGAGCCCCACACATACACACTCACTCTGTCTTTCAGATACACTCTCTCACACACACTCTATCTCTCTCTCTCACACACACAGTTTCTCTCTCTCTCTCTCTCACACACACAGTCTCTCTCACACACACACTCACTCTGTCTCTCAGATACACTCTCTCACACACACTCTATCTCTCTCTCTCACACACACAGTCTCTCTCTCTCTCACACACACTCACTCTCACACACACATACACTCTGTCTCTCATACACTCTCTCTCTCTGACACAAACACATACACACTCTGTCTGTCTGTCTCTCTCTCACTCATTCTCTCTTTCACTCACACACACACACACTTTCTCTCTCACACACACTTTCTCTCTCTCAAACATACACACTCCGAGGAAAACCTTGCTAGCGCCCGTTTCATTTGTGTCAGATACGGGCCTGTTTTACTAGTAAGAATAATAATTCTGCAATTCTTTCCTTGCTTGTTTCATCATACTCAGAAAAATAAATCCCAAGAAGGTATAATTATATGTAATTATGCAATTATAATACGTTGTTTATTTATGATATTCCCGGAAGGTAAGTACACATTGCAAATATGACCAACTTAAGCTGTCATGAATGTGCGTATGAAGGGATGATGGAATATTTAAAGTAATGTATGCAAATCCAACTTTGGTTTTTTCTGCAGGCAAGGAAATAGCTTATGTAATGTTTTTAACACTGAAGTCTTACATATAGAGGGGTCCTTTTACTAAGGTGCGCTGAAAAATGGCCTGTGGTAGTATAGACATGTGTTTTGGGCACGTGCAGAATTATTTTTCAGCGCACTTACAAAAAATGCCTTTTAAAATTTTTTTGCCAAAAATGGACGTGCGGCAAAATCAAAATTGCCACACATCCATTTTGGGTCTGAGACCTTACCGCCAGCCATTGACCTAGTGGTAAAGTCTTCTCCTTCCATTAGCTTCCCCCACACCCATACCAGCTGAGTTGAGCATTAGACTAATGATGAGCTCCTGCACACAGGGTTTTCTAACTCTCTTTCCCCCTAGTGGCAGCCAATCTACACATCCTGCCAGCTTACACCCATATCTTCCCCTATTGCAGCTAGAAATCCAGTCCGGGTTCTTCATCTCACCCCCTGGCTCCTTGCCTGCAGTGCCTTCTGGGACTTGTATTTCAAACTGACACTGCCTTAACCCAACTATCCTGGATGTGACTTTATCACAATATTCCAAGATAGAGAAATCGAATAGCAAACAGTTTAGAAATATTAAAGCACTAGTAAATAAGGCCCATTTCTTACAGAGATGAAATGGTCGCTAGCAAGGTTTTCCTTGGAGTGTGTATGTTTGAGAGAGTGTGTGTGAGAGTGACTGTGTGAGTGGAGGAGTTGGGGGGTCATAGGGTATGTGGGGGTGATTGAGGTACATAGGTGTGTGTGCGAGTGAGAGAGTTGCTGTCTGTGCATGGTACAGTGTGTGTGTGTGTGTGTGTGTGTGTGTGTGAGAGATGTTGATTTTGCATTTGACAGTTTTGGGTATGATGCCGTTTGTGAGGAAGGTTGCGCCTTTTTTGGGGGGGGGGTTGAGTCTCATGGAGTCTGTAGGTGTGTGTGGGTGTGTGAGAGAGAGATGTTACACTTTCTGTATTGAGGGGGTTGGGGGAGGGAGTGTGTGTCTGTGAGTGTGAAAGAGAGATGCTGTGTGCGCATGGCAGTGTTTGTATGTTGGTGTGGGGGGTTGTGAGTTTGTTTTTTTGTATGGGTGTGAGTGCTTGTTGCAGATTTTGCATATTAGATGTTGTTTATTTCTTTTGGCGTGAGGGAGGGATGGAGTGTGGTGCAGCTGGGTAACTTGTCTGCTTTTGCTGTGGTGTCTGGTATTGGAACTCAGCCTGTCCTCCTTTATAGTAAGCCTTGTATTTTTCTTTTAAAAAGAAAGGGGGGGGGGGGGGGTGAGGAAGAAGACATGCAAATTCCCTGGTTTTTTTTTTCCATTCAGTACAGCTAGCAGCAGCTAATGATGGCTGTATTTAGGCTCCCGATTGCTGCTTTATTCTCTCCCACACTTTGTATTTTGTGGAGAGAGAATTAAAGGTTTTTTTTTGTTGTTGTTTTGTGAAGTACTTCTCGTCTTTCTGTTGTGTTCTGCTTTGTCCCAGGGCAGTATGAAGATGGGGTTTGATGGCAGCGCTGGGGTTTTTTTTTTTTGGGGGGGGGGTGTTGCTGCGTTGTGCGGGTGTTTGGGGATGTTTGCTGCGAGTCTGTAGCGATTCGTAGGCAGGGGCAGGAGTAGGGAAACACGACCCTGCCTGGGTCATAGAGTGCGTTTTCCTTGGGGTTTACACTGTCGGACGGCATCTCCCCGTCTGTGGAGGCTGTGGCCTCCTCCGCGTCGGCTCCCCGGATGCTTCCGTGTGTTGTGCACCCTCCCCCTCTCTTCTCCTGTCCGTGGTGTCCGTCTTGCTGTGGAGCCCCGTCCACGTCCCTTCACCGTTCCCCTGGCTCTGAAGGCTGCGTCCTCCTCCACGTTTGCTCCCCTGATGGTGCCGTGTGTCGCGCATCCTCCCTCTTCTCGGTTCCTGTCCGTGGCTGGCGTCCATCTTGCTCTCTTCCGCCATCCGTGTCCCTTCACCATCTTCGGTGCCAGAAAGATCCACACTAAACTCGTATTCTCTAAATGGCGATCTGTGCAAAGTACTTAATGCTGATCCCAGAGCCCATTTTTGGATATGTGGACTTATGCCTGCACAACTGATGGCAGTTGGACTTGCAATGATCCTATTCTACAACACTATCTAAATTTTGGGAATTCCCCTGACCCCCCTTTTCAGTGCTATGCAAGGCAATTTATGCGTGCTATGTTAATGAATAGTGTGCAGGCCGATCTTCAGGCAAATCTTAATTAGTTCAAATAAATTCAGTCTGGAAGAATATACTCAATAATACCACTGAGTCAATTTTTAATGAATACAATACAATCCTTGGTATGATTTATAATTACTCTGTCACTGATTTAGTACAGAGGATTGTAAATAAATCCTAATTAGTGCCAATTCACATCAATAATTGATTGTTAATGGCTTGTTAACTAATTAATTTGCGCACAGATCCTAGATCTGCACCCAAACTTGGGTGCCCAAATTTGGGCGTCACGTACAGAATCTGGAGGATTGAGCTTACACTGGCTTTAAATGGTACAGACATGAGGGACTTGATTTATCAGGCCTTCCACATACAGCAGAGTAGATAACACAATAAATAGCATCACATGATGGAACCTGCCAGCTTGGGACCCCTTTCAAGGATTCCGGAGCCTCAGAAGAGCGTCTGCTCTTGCTCCTTCAGCTGCCTTAGTGCTGGCGGTGTGAGGGAGTGCAGGCACCTCACCGAGTGTATTAATACCCCCTTGGTCTGGTGCATCAAGCAATTGCCCATCTTGTTTGCCCCTTCCTACAAGGTGCCATTACAAATCTGTAAATGGTTGGGGGAAGGGGTGGTGGTTGACAGAGGTGATAGAGATGGTAAAATTTGACAGCTCCAAGGGACATATGTCTCATAATGCGTGAAACTCCGGAGAAAGTTGATGTCCTTTTGTTAAACTGCTGCTTTATGTTGCCTTTTAATTCTATAAAAACATTTGTAAAACATTTTCTAATTTAAGATTGGCCCATGCCATCATTTAACAAAGAATTTTCTCATAAAATAGACACAAAAACTAATCATACTATGTACTTAGCAAAGTGATAACACTCCATATTTCATTTAAAATGTATATTCCACATTTCGATGTATAGTACAATGACTTATTCAACGTGAATTAATAATATTAATAACTTATGGCACAGCATAGTATACTAAAGAGAATCCACGTACATGGAGAACTCAGTAGATCCCACCTTTTTGTATTTTCACAGCATAGTATACAGCATAGAGCATTGTTTGGGTCTTTGTACTGCTTCCTTTTAAAACAGTCTTTGGTCCATAGTTAAAACCTTTTAGGAAATTTAATCCAAATTATGGTAATGTGGAATACTGAAGCATGCAGGAAAATCAAACACTACTTTCTTCTTTCCAACAACCTAATAATCAGATGGGTCATTTTCAAAAGCATTTGAATGACTGACCAAGCTGTTACCTGCTCACCCCCTCAATGGTTAATGGTTAAAAAAAATAAGTGTGTTGTTTAGCCATGGGCTAAAGGTCAGGGAGTGGGTGGGTGGGTGGGGGGAAGGAGGCAAAGTAGAGGTGGGAATTTTCAGTTTGAAATCCTCATGTATACTTCTGTACTTGCGGTTACCTCACTGCCAGCCTAGAATTTTCAATTGGAAACTCCCTGGGGAGTTTCCCTTTGAAAATGAGCTATCTACCTGTGGGATTTGAAAATTGTCCCCCACCCTGTACTTTATCTGAGTAAAAAGTGAGCTAGTGGAACCTGTGACACCAGAAAAATTTACTACAGACAAATTTGGGTCACTTGAAAAAGGAAATATCTTTGTTAATCTCTCACAAGTTATCCAAAATATTAGCATAGAGATGCAACACACGTACTGTTTTATACATATGTGAAGACCAAAGCTGACCACACCGTAGCCAATAACCTTTTTGTATGGTTTTCTTTTAAGTGCAAATGTGCATATTATCATTTTAACAACACTGTGCACCAACTGGAAATGGTGAAAACGGAATTTCTCCCAACTTCAAAGGAGTCTGAAATACTGATTTCAATGCAAGCCAGTCTGGAGAGTTTGATGCAACGTGTAAAGAAGGTTTGTGATTGATTTCATGTTCTTACTGAAAAAGGCAATTATTGAGGAATTTTTATATTAAATCATGGGTCCTTTTACTAAGCTGCAGTAAACAGTGGCCTTAGCATGCCCTTATGCAAGTTTTTCCCACCCATTAAGGCCATTTTTACTGCAGCCTCAAAAATATCTTTTTCCTATTTTGTGTATTAATGGCTATGTGCTAATGTTGTCATTAGCAAGCGGCCATTTTGTCAAGTTACAGCATGTGCACTTAGCACCACCCATTGAGAAGGCAATCTATGAGCTAACCCAGTGGTTCCCAACCCTGGTCCTGGAGGCACCCCAGTCAGTCAGGTTTTCAGGATTCCCACAATTATAGGAGCCAACTTTTCAAAATGATTGGGGGTGCTGAAATTTTTTTTTTTACAGGTGGTGCATTCCCACCTCTCCTCCCCCCTCCCTCCCTCCCTCCCTCCCTCTCTTGAGTGCCAGGCCCAACCCCAGCCCGACCTCTTCTCCCACAACAGTTCTCTGTCCACTACTTGCCTTTCTGCCGCCCAGAATTTAAAACTCATCTTTCTTACCTCGGGTCCCGGCGGCAGCAGAAAGGCGAGCAGGCTCTGCGCTTCAGCCTTCCCTTCTCTCTCAGCTCTAGTCCCGCCCTTGCGGAAACAGGAAATGAGGGCAAGACCAGAGCTGAGAGAGAAGGGAAGGCTGAAGCGCCGAGCCTGCTCACCTTTCACTGCTGCCGCTGGGTCCTGAGGTAAGAAAGATGAGTTTTAAATTCTGGGCGGCAGGAAAGCGAGGAATGGATGGAGGACTGTTGAGGCCGAGGTCGGGCAGGTCGGGCTGGCTGGGAACTTCCGGCGGGTTAACATATTGGGGGTGCTCGAGCACCCACAGCACCCACGGAGTCAGCGCCTATGCCCACAATGAATATGCATGAGAGATCTGCATGCACTGCCTCTACTGCATGCAAATCTATCTAATGAATATTCATTGTGGGCTTCCTGAAAACCTGACTGGCTGGGGTGCCTCCAGGACCAGGTTTGGGAACCACTGTGCTAACCAGTTGACACATGGTAATGTAGCTGTGCTAACTGGTTAGCACCAGAACACTCATGCCCCGTCCCTGACACCCCCCCGTCAGAAAAACATTTTAGTCCATGGTTAGTGTGTACACATTTGGCAGTTACCTGAGTACATCCCATGATAACTGTACTGTCAGAGACCAGCCAGGCCCAAAAATAGTTTGGCATTACTGAACAAGAACCAGATGGAGAAAGTGTGTGTACAGAAAAGAGTATGTTATTTGCTGGTCTCTGACAGTGCATGGCACCATTTTAAGTTGCATTAGGCACATGTTAGCATCTAATGCAGCTTAATAAAATGGCCCCTTAATTTGCTTTTGAGATAAAGACAGGAGCACAGCTAAAGGAAGGAAGTTGAACAAGATTCTTGATTATCAATAAAACTAATTAACTTTGGAGCCCTTTTCCTAAAGGATGTTAAGTCCTAACGCAGTGGTTCCTGGTCCTGGAGGTTTTCAGGATATCCATGATGAATGCTAATGAGAAGACTTGCATACCAAGGAGGCAGCAGTAGCGTACCAAGGGCGGGGCGATGGGGACAGTCCACCCCGGGTGCAGACAGCAAGAGGGTGCATAGAGCAGGCGTTCGGCTCTGCCGGTCCCTTGCCCCCTCTAACGTTATTTCCTGTTCCAGGGCAAGGGAACGGCAGAGCCGACAGCTGCGCATCTGCTTTGCGTGTCCCCTTATTGGGAGAAACGGTCAAGAGATGTGCTTTGGGGAGGGGTGTGATGCGCCTTGGGAGGAGGTGATGTGCTGGAGGCGTGCAGCGGCGACCTGCCTCAGACGACAAACAAGCTAGGAACGCAACTGAGAGGCAGCGCATGCAAATATCTCTCATGAATATTTACTGTGGATATCCTGAAAACCTGACTGGCTGGGGCGCCTCCAGGACCAGGTTTGGGAACCGCTGCCCTAACACATGCTTTTAGCAAGTGAAAAACAGGCCTACTGCAAAAAATGTCAAAGCATTTAGCAGTATTTTTTCTGCTAGTGCTTGCTGATCACATGTGACTATTTTGTAAAATATATTTTTGAGAGAGGGTGTCTCAGGGGTGGAGAATGAGTGTGGAAGTGATAACCAGCTAGCGTGATTGCAGTACTGCGCACTAACTGGCTAACACTGAGTTAAAGTGGGAGCATTGACTGCTTCCTAAATAGGAGGAGGTAAGTGCTCCAGCAATCATTTTTTGCAAGTCCTGTGAGCTAAAGGAAAAATTAACGCGAGACCTGCAAAAAAACCTGAAAAAAAGTGTCCTAACTGCTGCTGCATTGAAGGGTCCTTTTACAAAGGTGCACTGGCGCTTTTAATGTGCGCTAAAAATAAGCGTGCACTAAATGCTAGAGATGCCCATATACTCCTATGTTAATTATACAAACCATGGTATAGTATAATGGAGACAATACCAGTGAGAGGATTGACCCAAGAGTATTCCGAAATATAGTGCTATATATAAATGTAAATATATTAAGGAAGTTCTCAGAGTATAAACTCACCCAAGTGAGGCTACACCAAAGTGATTTACGCAGTGGCATAGGAAGGGGGGGGGGCGTCGGCTCCGCTGGTTCCCTGCTCCCTCTGCTTCGGAACAGGTTACTTCCTGTTCCGGGGCAGAGAGAGCAGAGATCCAGCGGAGCCGACGCAGATCCCAGCGGCGTGCACTCGGGGCAGACTGGCCCTCCTGTCCCCCCTTCCTACGCCACTAGGTAAGAATATGTGCCGAGGGGGGGTGTCAATGCGCCAAGGGGGGGTTGTGCTGCACCTGGGGGGGGTGCGCAGTGGCGAACCGCCCCGGGTGGCAGCCGCCTTTGCTACTGCACTGGATTTACGTCTCTAAGGGTCGACAAGCTTCTCGATCATAGAACTTCACTTAGAATCTTTTTCTATTTTATACATGGTGTATATTCATTTTATTATTTGAAATTAAATAATAGCATGGGTGTGCATTTGCATGTATAAAATAGAAAAAGATTCTAAGTGAAGTTCTATGATCGAGAAGCTTATCCACCCTTAGAGACGTAAATCACTTTGGTGTAGCTCGCTTGGGTGAGTTTATACTCTGAGAACTTCCTTAATATATTTACATTTATATATAGCACTATATTTCGGAATACTCTTGGGTCAATCCTCTCACTGGTATTGTCTCCATTATACTATACCCTGGTTTGTATAATTAACTATTGAGATTTTTACCAGAGGTAATCTGGGAACCCTTTTTTGATAGTTGGTTTACCACACGTGTACTCCTATGGGCATCTCTAGTGTTTAGTGTGCACTAATCATTAACACACGCTAAAAACACTAGTGCACCTTTGTAAAACAACCCCTGAATCTGGGCTTAGTGTATGGAAAAGTTTGGCCATAAGGATGTGCTAAGCCCAGATTCTAATGCCCTTTAGTAAAAGGAACGAAACAAAGCACAAAAGGGGCTTTCAAGGTTGGAACAATGGTACAAACTTTAAGAGAAGGGACTTGACACCGGTTGTGTTTCGGCACCACAAGCGCCTGCCTCAGGGGTCTGACAAAACACAAAGTATATAAAATTATAAGTAAAAATAAATATCCATACAACATAAGAAACTGATAGTAAAAAAGCCATAGCTGAAAAACAGACTAGGACAGCAAAAATATATACATAAATCTCTCTATGCATAAATAATACAAATTTAAAAACTGAAACAGACTAAGACATACATATACAATCATAAATTATAACAATCTTAAAATATGTATCCATGCACTTAAAAACTACAAAACATAAAACATATAGATTGCCTGATTATCATACATAGGTCAAAAGCATGCTAAACTGTAAGAGTCTCTGCTTTCATCACCTTTCTAATAAGTAGTTTGTGATACTTAATCTGCATATCTGTGAACAAAGTGACCCGGGGCCAGAAAATAACCTGAAAACCACACAGTGTTGAAATCTGCATGTCTTACCAAATTCTAACATCCTGGATACAAAACAAATATCTCAAACACGTTCTTTGAAGACTGAAAAATATTAGTATGAAACAAATCTATTTTCCGTTCATATATGTCAGCGCATCATGAGATGTTAAAAAATGGTCTTATGTCTATCTATGAAGCAAATTCCTGCTTTCTTAATAATAATAATAATAAGTCAGATGCTATTGGATTGTTGATATAGCTACACTTAAAACTCTTGTCCTTGTAGTTTAATATAACTTATTATAGTGATCCCACTGATTAAAAGAAACAAATAGTACTTAAAAAAAACCAGATCGCTTCTTCCAGAATTTGGATTGCCACATAGCAGGACTATATTGTGTATGCCTGATACCCCACGGCGGGAATAAATTTTATATGCCGTCATAGTGAGCTGCTAAGGTAAAACTATCACAACTGGTTCAAATATTTCATGCAATATTTTCTATATTAATACCCATCAGCAAAGCTCTGCACTGATAATGTAAGAGTCATAACTAATTAGAAAACACTCCTGCTTAATAATCTTGCTAAACGTAATGATCCCGCTTAGTAAAAATAGATAACTAGCAAGGATTGCTATATATGTTATGTGTGTTTTGATATGCATGGTCAGAACTCCCTTTTAAGCTGTTCTAATCTGTTTTTCAGATATATTTTTTACTATCAGTTTTTTATATTGTATGGATATTTATTTGTACTTATAATTTTATATACTGTGGGCCCCTTTTACTAAGCTGCGTAAGCGTCTACGTGCGCCCAACATGTGCCAAAATGGACGTACCACCCGACTACCACATGCCTCTTGCAGTAATTTCATCTTTGGCGCACGTCTGATATGCGTATCTGAAAAATATTTTTTATTTTCTGGCATGTGTAGAGGACGCGTGCCAAGTGGCATCTGACATGCATAGGTCATTACCGCACAAATTCTTTACCGCTAGGTCTATGGCTGGTGGTAAGGTCTGAGACCCAAAATGGACGCGGATTTTGCCGCACATCCATTTTCGGCAAAAAAGAGGCCTTTTTAAAAGGTGCGCTGAAAAATGATTCTGCGCATGCCCAAAACCCGCGCCTACACTACCGCAAGCCATTTTTCAGCGCACCTTAGTAAGAGGACCCTTATGTGTTTTGTAAGACCCCTGAGGCGGGCACTGGTGGCGCTGAAACACGACCCGTGTCGGGTCCCTTCTGTTAAAGTTTGTACCATTGCTCCAACCTTCAGGACCCTGTTGTGCTTTGTTTCATTTCTTTTGCATTTGTGTACTTTTGGACTCTCTCTTCTGCTGCTTCTTTAGTAAAAGGACCCATTTAACTACAAAACTCCTGAACTGTTATGTTTTACACTGGGGTACAGAGGCATAAGAATTTTTGTCCTTGCATCAGGAAAATGATCAGGGTAATTACCCAGCTGCCTGCATTAGTGCACAGTCCATGAGTGCTTTTCACCTGTGGGTGTTGCCTCATTTTTATGTGTGCACATGGACCTTGAAAATTACCTGTACATCAGGAAAAACTATTCTTGTGCATTTACACCTGCTAATTTGTGGGGGTGGTTTCTCAGAGCAAAAATAAAATTATGTAACAATCTGCTAGCCCCTCTCCAGCCTTGCCCCCCAGAAATGACTTCTTCCTAAGCCTCTATGGGGTCCTTTCACTAAGCTGCGTTAATTACTCTTAGAAAGAGGTAGCCAAGTAAAACCAAGTTTGACCATTTGCTTACCCTCCATGAACTGAGATCAAGCATCCTATCACAGCAGGCTTGATGCACAAATAATTGGCGAATGTGTGGGGTTTAGAAGTCTCTAAAAGGAGTAGTCTAGATAACTGTAATTCAATTTGACACCATTGTTGGGAGAAAAAAGTACACTGGAGACATTTTTATCTTTCTTTTTATATGAAAAGGCTGAGTGTTTTATTATTATAGTAATGTGGTTTCTGTATTGCAAACTTTCATGTTTTTAAAGATTTTTTTTCAAATGAAGGTATGACAAAAACTAGTAAATAAATACTTAAAGTGGGTGACTTTAGAATGAGTTCTACAGTAACATTTTCATGGAGAGATTGGGTCACTACAGTTCTAAACGGTCTTTTATTATCATCAGGAAAGCCACATGGTCTCATTTATAAAGCAAAACGTTTTGCCATACTCCCAATGTTTCAGAAAATGATCCTTTATGGAAACCCTATCCCGGGATCAGAGCTGCCTCCTTCGTTGTACCCTTTTTTTAAAGCCTTTCCTATCTGGAAATGAGGCCAGGCTTGGGCATGTTCTGGAGGTGATATGTTCTGTCCTGGAAGGGCAGGTGGCTGTCACCATTGTAGGGACTCTAGCTGACCAATATCAGTGCTGAGCGTTGTCTCTAAAGAATATAACATAAGAGTAACCATACTGGGTCAGACCAATGGTCCATCTAGCCCAGTATCCTGTTTTCCAAACAGTGGCCAAGCCAGGTCACAAGTACCTGGCAGAAACCCAAATTGTGGCAACATTCCATGTAGAACTCCAAAGAATAGCAAGATTCTGAAATCCTAAAGAGTGACAAGATTCCATGCAGAATCTCAAAGAGTAAAAACATTTCATGTAGAACCCCAAAGAATAGCAAGATTCTGGAATCCTAAAGAGTAACAAGATCCCATGCAGAATGTCAAATAGTAGCAACATTCCATGTAGAACCCCAAAGAATAGCAAGATTCTGGAATTTCTAGAGTGACAAGATTCCATACAGAATCTTAAGAGTAGCAACATTCCATACTACAAATCCCAGGGCAAGCACTTGCTTCCCATTTCTGTCTCATTAGCAGACTATGGACTTTTCCTCCAGGAACTTCTGCAAACCTTTTTTAAACCCAGATACACTAACTGCTGTTACTATATCTTCCGGCAAAGAGTTTCAGAGCTTAACTATTCATTGAGTGAAAAAATATTTCCTTCTATTTGTTTTAAAAGTATTTCCATGTAACTTCCTTGAATGTCCCCTAGTCTTTGCACTATTGGAATGAGTAAAAAATTTAATTTACTTCTACTCGTTCTACACCACTCAGGATTTTGTAGACCTCAATCATATCTCCCCTCATCCGTCTCTTTTCCAAGCTTTCAACCTGCAAAACCAGTGAAAGTATATGCATTAGGCAGGAGTGCCATCCAGGAAGGGGTGAGGTAAAGAAAATTCAATGGACTACAAGGTTGGATGATTAATACAAACTTCATGGGGAATAAAGGAAGCTAGAGCTCAAATCCCACTAATGCACAAGGGGCTAATTTTCAAAGCACTTAGACTTACAAAGTTCCATAGGTTACTATGGGGCTCATTTTTGAAAGAGAAAAACGTCTACAAAGTGTCATAAAGCACCAATTGGACAGATTTCTTTTCAAAACGTCCAAATCGGTATTTTCAAAACTTGTCTTGCAGACATCTATCTATGCATTTTGTCTGCAATGTATCCAAATCACAAGGGGGCATGTTGGAAGCATTTCAAGGTGGGATTAAGGTGTGTCTAATACTTGGACATTTTACATCCATAACAGAACAAAACCAAAACATCTAGGGCAAAAGCATCAACTAACAAATAAGACATAAAATGGTGCCCTAAATGACCAGATGACCACTGGAGGGATTCAGGGATGACCCCCTTATTTCCCTAGTGGTCACTGACCCCCCTCCCACCCACCCCCAAAAATGTGAATAAAAATAGTACTTACCAGCCTCTATGACAGCCCCAGATGTTATAGCCTGGTCCATTACAGCAGCATGCAGGTCCCCGGAGTAGTGTAGTGGTGGGTGCAGTGCACTGTAGACAGGTGGACCCAGACCCAGACCCCCCTACCTGTTACACTTGTGGTGAAAAGTGTGAGCCCCCCCCCCAAAAAAAAAAAAAAAAACTCACCTAAACCCTCCTGTACCTACATATAGGTGCTCCCTTCATCCATAAGGGTATATAGCTGGGGGTTTAGGATAGCTCAGAAGACAAGATAAGGGGTTAACATTGAGATGTATGACTGGGAGCATTTATATGAAGTCTACAGCAGTGGTGCCTAGGGTCTCCCATTGCTCTCCTGTGATGTCTGGGTGACCAGTCTAATAAAAATATTGGCCCCTTCTATTGGCTTGACTTTGTGCGTTTTTAACTTGAGCATTTTTTTTCAAAAATGACCTAAAAAGGTAAACGCACAAAGAACAAAACCTTGTTCGAAATGGTATTTTCAAAAAGAAAAAAAGATGTTTTTCTATTTTGAAAATGGGTATATTTCCTATTCGGATTTGGTACGTTTAGCACAGACTTAGACACACTATCAAAAATGCCCCTCCATGTAACTTTGTAAGTGTAAGTGCTTTGAAAATGTGCCTCCACATGACCTTGGGCCAGTCACTTAACCCTTCATCGCCCCAGATACAAAACCTAGGGGTAAAATTCAGCCCGCTGTGGATTTTTTATACTATACTCGGAAACTGGTGTTGAATGTCTGAGTACAGAGTGGCAGCCGACACAGATGATATTCAGACCGTTACCCAGATAAAGTTAGGATGGCCTTTTTATCCGGACAGTTACCCGGTTAGCAGACTGAATATTGTCATTAACCAGGTAATCCCAGCTCTGCCTTATCTCCTTTCTCAGACCACCCTGGCACCATCTAGCTAGCACTGGGCCAGTCAGTGATCATTTTCAGAAGCTTTATCTAGAAATGTCACTGAAAATGATCTATTTGCTTTGGAAAGCCCGGGTAGGAGCTACTCCTGAACAGGTCACTATCTTGGGCAGGGAAATAATTTGTGTACCTGCATGTAACTCACCTTGAACTTATATTTGGAAAATGTAAATAATAAATCTAACAAAACAAAAAAGGCAAAGCAGAATCTGAAAGAGCCCCACAGTTCTGAGTATTATCGGAGCTTGAAACGTACTCCCTTATGTCAGACTGAAACTGCTTCGTGGTACATGATTCATGCTACTTCACCACTCAATTTCTTGATTATAGAAGTCATAAAAGCAACTGTCTGCATTATACATCATGCAGTTGAAAATGCACTAGTACAGTATCAGGGTGAATCACAGGCTGGTGTATGATACTGTACTTTAGGAGATCGAACCTCATTCCTCGTGCATTCCCGCATGAGTTTTTAAATAGCAGATGATGGAAGATAAGGAGCAGTTGACCTATTCATTGTGCCCAGTTGTTCCTATCTATTCTGTTCTGGCTAAAGATAGATTCCAGCTATATCCACCTGTAGGAGATCATAAACATGTCTCTTATCTTCCCTTCTTCTACCATTCTGGAGGGATGGGCATCGAGGTTCCCAGTTTAGTTTAATTCTGTAGTATCTCACCTGGGGGGTGGGGACTGCAGATCTGTACACTTTATATCCCTTCGTATCTCCAGGAAGATGAATCACCTTAACCCATTAGTGCCCAATGTTCCCATAAGAAGCCATATGGGAACAAATTGATTTGTTCCCATATGGGAACAGTGGGCAGTAATGGGTTAATAGTGAGCATTTAAGATGTGCAAAAAGAAGCAATTGTACTTTAGGAATAGTTCCACCAATAATCTGCAAAATTTGCATATTCTTGAAACTCTTTGGAATAGTCCTTAACATTAAAGGGGGAGGGGAAGGTTGGCAGAAAATGGTGAAAATACAAAATAATCATCGTAGATATTTTCTGAAGGATGAATTTTTACATTTACAAAGTAGTAAATTTAAAATGAATTGGAGAAAAATTTCTTCACTCAACGTGTAATTAAACTCTAGAATTCGTTGCCAGAGAATGTGGTAAAGGCAGTTAGCTTAGCGGGGTTTTAAAAAGTTTGGATGGCTTCCTAAAGGAAAAGTCCATAGACCATTATTAAAATGGACTTGGGGAAAATCCACTGCTTATTTCTGGGATAAGCAGCATAAAATGTTTTGTACTTTTTTGGGATCTTGCCAGGCATTTGTGACCTGGATTGGCCACTGTTGGAAACAGGATGCTGGGCTTGGTCTGTTCCAGTATGGCAATACTTATGTACTTATGTACTTCTGTTACTGATTCGTGCTATGATCATGAACAATGGTTTTGTCTTCCATGACACTAATGACCACTGCGGTCAGCTAGTTGGAATTCAAAAGCAGCCACGTGGTTGGTGATGACGCCAACCACATAGATGTTTAAAAAAAAAATAACTAGGATGCTCAAATCTGTAAACAGCCAAAGAGTGTGCTTCTAAGGCTGCAAGATCCCCCCCCCCCCCAAAAAAAAAGCACTGTGAGACCCAGTAGGTGGTAGGGATTGTAGGGGTGGAGCGGAGTGCAATTAAACAGAATGGGTGGACCAAGTTTATCTGTGTATGTGTTGCTTTCAAACAGAATTTGAAGTTCTTGGTACTATTAACACATTTTCAATATTTCAGGGCAATTCACTTCATGGCTGCCGTGTAAGATGGCTCGACCCACACAGCGCTTTACAGATGTTTCGAAAGTTCTTTCAAAATCTACGTGAACAAAGCTGCTTTGCAATGGAGAATCAGCAGATACAGTAGAAGATTAAAGGAGATTTCAACAAGCTATTTATTTATGTAATTATTTATTGTATTTATTGACACAATCATGGTTTTATTTAGTAATTACAGCTCTGATGAATTGTGGCGGTGCCTTATAAAGCTATATATTGTCAGCGGAAGTTTACAGGGTTGTGCATGATCACAGGGAAACAATGATGTGTAGGCTGGCCCAGTGCTGAAGCATTTACTGAAGAGTAGAAGTTAAAACATAAAAAAGCCATTTATTTCTTTAAAAGCAATGACTGAATTGTTTGTGCTAATTTGTGTTGAGGGTGCCAGAATTGTGACTGAATATATAGTTAACAGTCTCCATAATGAAAGTACTTGGACAGGGAATATTTTATCAAAATATGGGATGTCGCTTAAAATGATACCCCCCCCCCCCCCGATATTCAGCCCTATTTAACCGGTCATAAACGGCCACTGACTGGTTAAATAGCATTTTTATGGCAAACTGTGATTATTCAGTACCTGCCACTAAATCAGCTATATCGTGTGACTTATCCGGTTAGGTGCGGATTTTCAGCTCTAGACTAGATAACTGCTATAACTTAACTGGTCAGCCACTGGGTAAGTGTTTAGCGGCCATAAAACCCACCAGATATTCAATACCGGTCGCCGGAAATGGCCTGGCATTGAACATCTGGGTTTTACGCCGGCGGAGAGCAGTCAAAATCAAGATTGAATCAGTCTGCCCAGATGGCGTGGACTGAACTAGTAATTCTCACTACAAAAGGGAGTGGTTCTCAACCCTGTCTCCCAGGACTTCCAGTTGGTCAGTATGATCTGAAATGAATCTCCCAGAGTGGCCACTCAGCTGAGATTGAAGAGTAGCATAGGGTGGTCTCTCCCAGATGTTGAAGAGTGGGGCTGGGGAAAGGCGCCTTCAAAATTATGGAGAACAGACCAATGGCTTCAATCACCCCTTAACAATGACCCTCACCAAAGTGAATGTACATGAGATATATTTGTGAGCAGAAGGCAATGGGAAACCACTCGTATCATGCCAAGAAAACCATGAAGGAGGGGGGGGGGGGGGTCATCACTGTGCGGTCACCAGGAGTCAAATCTGATGGGAGGGGAACATCTGGATTTGGATAGTTGTGAACAGTACCTTCATTATATATAAGCATGTTTCAGGTACATTCATTGTTGATGTCCTCCAAACCCAATCAGTTAGATCTCCCTGAGGACATATTTGGGAACCACCTGCTCTATCAAACACTTTCTAAACTTTTAAGAAAGCTTCAGAAAGTTCCCCAAGCTTCAGTCACAGAAGTTTAAATGGGAATCACTTCCACCTTACATGAAAAGGACTTTAACCACTGGTGTATCAAGACCATTATTTGTAAAGTGTGTTTTCTAATTCTGGAAATTAGAAATGGAAAATATTTCTATGAAATAAATTTTCTGCACTGCAGTGGATTATTATTTATACGAGTTTGTCTCAATTTAAGATGAACTTTGTTTTTCATTTTTGACATGGTTACATGTCTAAATTGTATCTATACAATGAGATGTATTTTCAAACTGTGTTTGAGATATTGTAATGCCAAACTTTGGCATTGAACACTGTCTTCAAGAACCAGTAGATCAGATTATTTAATTCATTATGTATATGAGCTGTTGTTATTTTCATATTTACTATTGCCTACAATGTATTTATTGACTCTTATTTCAATATATTTATTATGTAATTATGATTTAATTTCATTAAAATATATTTATGATTTTGCCTGAATTTCTTTGCTTATACTTTGACATTTTAAATCCTTTCTATAGTCTTAAGAATTTAGAAATCTGAGCCTAATCCCTTTTGAATATTTACTTCCACCAAAAAGCAAACCCAGTGCTAGATTTACACTTTGTCACAACTACATTCAAATATTTGAAAGGAATTAAAATACAAGCAAACATTTTCCAGAGAAGGGAAGGTGGTAGAACTAGAGGACATGAATTTAGGATGCAGGGGGCCTGACTCAGGAATAAAGTCAGGAAGTACTTTTTCATGAAGAGAGTGGTAGATACCTAGAATGCCCTCCTGCTGGAAGTGGTGGGGATGAAAACTGTAATGGAAATTAAGAATGGGTGGGATAAACACAAAGGAATCCTGAATGGAAAGAATGGAATCAAACAAACTTAGCGGTACTTAGATGGCAATTTCAGTAATTGGGAAGCAAGACTAGTGCCAGGCAGACTTCTATGGTCTGTGCCCTGATCGTGGCTGGACAGATTTGGATGGGCTGGAGTCGGGTTTTCATGACAACTTCAGTAGTTAGAGAACAAGGCCAGTGCCATACGGTCTGTGCCTCCAAAATGGCAAAGGACAAATCAAGATCAAGTATGGATATGTAGTTTATAGTTTATTAAAACTTGCTATATCACCCAAGCTAATGTGCAGATCTGAGCGGTTTACAGACTAAAACCAAAATAAGTTAGGTTATTTTGATACCTATGTGTCTTTATAAAATACCAGAGGCAAAGTGGCATAAATTGCTCCTAGATTGAAGCTGGGGACATTTATGGCCTGCTCAGCAGCAGAAATGTTTGCTCATAGATATGCCTGTACATGCCTATTTAATAAACAATGCGTGTAAATCATGATCCCGCCCATGCTCCAAACACATGCTGCCCCCAAACTTAACTAGGGGACAAAATATGAGCTTTTTTGAGAATATTTCACTGGATAGAGTGTCCATTTCAGACTTGCACAAACCTGAGGGGGTTGAAAGATGCTGCTGCTTTAAGAGATCAGTAGGAGATGGATCTGGGTCATATACTCATATGCTGGGATCTGGAACGTAGGGTCCAGTCTAAAAGGAATTCCACACCCCGTTCATAGTGCGGAATTAAGAGAATGCTATTTTCAGATCGTGCATAGAGATTACTTTACTCAATCTCAAATGTGCAAAGCAGGAAAGGTAGACACAGCCTCAAGTTTAAAATATAAGGGAGCTGGAATGATTGGCATGCACTAAATAATATTATATTTATTTATTTATTTGCTTATTTGTTGTATTTGTATCCCACATTTTCCCACCTATTTGCAGGCTCAATGTGGCTTACAATATTCCGTTATGGCATTCGCCATTCCAGAGTAAAAGAAACAATTGGTGTTACATGAAATACATGGATGACAATATCAAATTAGCTGCTGAAAACGTATCTTTTTGAAAAAGTTTATCCTATTAGTAACTCTGCTGTTTAGCCTTCCTAATTGCTGCTAGCGTATTATCCTTTTCTACTGTACACTTCATGTGTTGTGTCTTTTCACTTTTGTAATTCATGGAAGCCATATTGTGCCTGCATTTGTGGGAAAATGTGGGGTAGAAATGAACCATAAATAAATAATTAGAGTTGCATGGAGTACATGGATAACAATATAGAATTAAGCATACAGGTATAGTGAGAGTGTTAAGAGTGTAGTTGAAGTGGTATTGTGTGATCATTAAGTTATTGCTCGTTGTGGTATGCTTTATTGAACAGGTAGGTCTTCAGAGATTTGCGGAAATTAATTGATTCATAGTTTGTTTTTAAGCTAAGTGGTAATGCATTCCACAGTTGTGTGCTCATGTAAGAAAAGCTGGACGCATGTGTTAGTCTGTATTTTAGTCCTTTGCAGCTGGGGAAGTGTAGATTAAGGAATGTGTGGGCCGATTTTTTAGCATTCCTGGGTGGTAAGTCAACAAGCCAGCTTATAATCGAAAGACAAAAATGCCTATATTGCGACCTAAATCGGGAGATAGGCGTTTATCTCCGAAAAACGAATAACGCGGTATAATCGAAAGCCGAACTTGGACGTTTTCAACTGCACTTCATCGCGGAAGCGTACAAAGTTGACGGGGGCGTGTCAAAGGTGTGGTGAAGGCGGAACTGGGGCGTGGTTATCGGGCGA
The DNA here is from genome assembly GCF_901765095.1 of Microcaecilia unicolor. NCBI lineage: Eukaryota > Metazoa > Chordata > Amphibia > Gymnophiona > Siphonopidae > Microcaecilia > Microcaecilia unicolor. The sequence goes on along the minus strand of NC_044038.1, from coordinate 173,342,794 downwards.
TCAGAGATGGGCGCCTTTCGCCGATAATGGAAAAAAAATATGCGTTTTTAGCGAGAATTTAGGGCACTTTTCCTGGACCCTGTTTTTCCACGAATAAGGCCCCAAAAAGTGCCCTAAATGACCAGATAACCACTGGAGGGAATCGGGGATGACCTCCCCTGACTCCCCAAGTGGTCACAAACCCCCTCCAACCACAAAATATGCCGTTTCACAACTGTTTATTTTCACCCTCAAATGTCATACCCACCTCCCTGGCAGCAGTATGCAGGTCACTGGAGCAGTTATTAGGGGGTGCAGTGGACTTCAGGCAGGTGGACCCAGGCCCATCCCTCCCCTACCTGTTACAATTGTGCTGCTTAATGCTTATTAGTCGTCCAACCCCCCAAACCCACTGTACCCACATGTAGGTGCCCCCCTTCACCCCTTAGGGCTATAGTAATGGTGTAGACTTGTGGGCAGTGGGTTTTGAGGGGGATTTGGGGGGCTCAATACACAAGGGAAGGGTGCTATGCACCTGGGAGCTGTTTTACCTTTTTTTTTGTTTTTGTAAAAGTGCCCCCTAGGGTGCCCGGTTGATGTCCTGGCATGTGAGGGGTGACAGTGCACTACGAATCCTGGCCCCTCCCACGAACAAATGCCTTGGATTTATTCATTTTTGAGCTGGGCGCTTTCATTTTCCATTATCGCTGAAAAACAAAATCGCCCAGCTCACAAATTGTCGAATAAAACATGGACGTCTATTTTTTTCGAAAATACGGTTCGGTCTGCCCCTTCACGGACCCGTTCTCGGAGATAAACGCCCATGGAAATAGACGTTTTTGTTCAATTATGCCCCTCAAGGTCTATCATGTAGTCCGGGGCATCTCCGTGAATAATTTTATGAACGAGCGTGCAGATCTTGAATGCGATTCGTTCTTTAATTGGGAGCCAGTGTAGTTTTTCTCTTAGGGGCTTTGCACTTTCGTATTTTGTTTTTCCAAATATGAGTCTGGCTGCAGTGTTCTGGGCTGTCTGAAGTTTTTTTGAGAATGTGCTCTTTACAGCCAGCATATAGTGCATTGCAGTAGTCTAGGTGACTCAGCACCATTGACTGCACCAGGTTACGGAAAATAGCCCTTGGGAAGAAAGGTTTTACTCTTTTAAGTTTCCACATTGAGTGGAACATCTTCTTAGTTATATTCATCACTTGATTTTCCAATATTCCTATGGGCATCTTGTCATTTAGAGTGTGCTAATCGTTAGTGCTCACTAAATCTATTAGTACACCTTAGTAAAAGGACTTCTTGTTGAATTTATGTTTATATTTAGTCATTTTACTATTGTTATACTGTTAATGAAATTTTAAGTTTTATGTTGGGTGAATCTTTTCATAAAGGCAGTTAATAAATCCCAATAAATAAATAAACGTGGGTCATGTGAAAGTACGCACCTTCTTGGCTTCACACATTTTTACACACATAGGGCTAGATTCTATACATGGCGACTAAAATCTAGGCGTGTCCGATTTACTCGCCTAGCAGTATTCTATAAGCTGCATCTATATTCAGCACTGGTTTATAGAATAGCGCATAGGCCAAGTGGATGTGCCTAAGTATAGGCACAGCCATGTACGCCACTGAAAAGTTGGTATAAATGCCTGCACCTACATCTAGGCCATCATCCCCCGCATTCTATCACCACGTGCATGGATTTGATTGATTTCTCCAACAAGCCCACACTCCTCCAATTGCTGTGCTCCCTTTTTGGCTACACGCACTGGAATTTACTAATTATGACTAAATTAAACAAATAATAGCAACTGGCAACAATATACTCCTCCTACAATTTGACATGTCAAGCGCATTTGACATGGTCGACCACGGAATCCTACTACACATACTGGAATACTTTGGCATTGGAGGAAACGTCCTGAACTGGTTCAAGGGGTTCCTAACCTTGTGTTCGTATCAAGTCACATCAAATTCAACCACGTCCAAGGCATGGACACCTGAATGTGGAGTTCTACAAGGATCACCTCTCTCACCAACTATCTTCAACCTAATGATGATCCCTCTAGCAAAACTCCTATCAAACCATAACCTTAACCCATATATATACGCCGATGATGTGACGATATACATCCCTTTCAAACAAGACATCAAAGAAATCTTCAACGAAATCAATCGAAGTCTATACATCATGAACACGTGGGCAGATGCATTTCGTCTGAAACTAAATGCAGAAAAAACTAAATGCCTGATACTCACCTTCCAATACAATACAAATGAATTCAACGCGATAAACACACCAAACCAAAACCTTCCAATCTCAGAAATGCTAAAAATTATTGGAGTCACTATCGACCGCCACCTAACACTCGAAACTCACGCAAATAACACAATTAAGAAGATGTTCCACTGCATGTGGAAATTGAAAAGGATTAAACCATTCTTCCCAAGATTCGTCTTCCGCAACCTAGTGCAATCCCTCGTCCTAAGCCATCTGGATTACTGTAACTCACTATACACAGGCTGCAAAGAGCAAGTACTGAGGAAACTTCAAACAGCCCAGAACACAGCAGCCAGACTCATCTTCGGAAAACCAAAATATGAAAGGGCAACACCACTACTAAAGAAACTACACTGGCTTCCACTTAAGGAACGCGTCACTTTCAAGGTATGTACACTAGTCCACAAGATCATTCATGGTGAAGCCCCTGCCTATATGTCCGAGTTGATAGACCTTCCAACCAGAAATGCTAAAAGATCATCCAGAACATACCTCAGCCTCCACTTCCCTAATTGCAAGGGCGTGAAATACAAGACGCTACACGCGTCAACCTTTTCTCACACGAGCACGCAACTTTGGAATACACTGCCGCGCAACTTAAGAACGATTTACGAACAAGCCTCCTTCCGCAAATTACTGAAGACTCATCTGTTTGAAACAATTTATGGCAAGAGCTAAAACACATAGAGTCCACACTCACTGAACATCAATGCTCCATACATCCACTCCTAACCCTCATCCCCCGTAATTCCACATCACTCATACATTTACTCACAGGAATATGTACACCATATATCTCTGTGTCTTAACACTGCCCTTTAAGCTTCCCATTGTCTCTTTCCAACGTTTCAATGTTGATGTCCCATTGTTATATTCTTAATGATACTTCGATGGTTTCACAAAACTTGTACAATGTAACCTATAACCAAGTTGTAACAAATGTATTTCCATTATTCATATCTTATTGTAAGCCACACTGAGCCCGCAAAGAGGTGGGAAAATGTGGGATACAAATGCAATAAATAAATAAATAAATAAATAAATAAATAAATACACCTCTTTTTAGAATACCCCTAAAAAGATGCACGTGTAAATTCCACCTATTGCCAATTAGTGTTGATAATTGGTCATCATCGGCCAATTATCAACACTAATAGGCTCATTAACTAATTGAGTGGTGTACGTAAATTGGCCACGTGCACATATATAGAATCTGGGGGATAACCCCTGGGATAATTGTATAAAATCTCTTTTACATGTGTTAAATGGCCTTCAGCGCATAAAATCCATTAAGTATCACCTCTGTCTGACTACTCCCTGGATTTTCCTTTAAAGTCATGTACCTAACTCCTAGATATTTCTACTGGCCTGCCTCTAGACTCCCTCTAGATCTGTGATTCTCAAACCGGTCCTCAGGGCACACCCAGCCAGGGCCGCTGAGAGACTGGGCCAGGCCCAGGACTAGGCTGCCCCTGGCCCCCCCCCCGCCACTCCCCCCTCCACCCGCTCCCCTCCATCCGCCACCGGGCCAGGCCTCTGCACTATATGTAGATCCTTCAAGAGGTAGTGTGTCATGATTCAGGCTCTACACCTTTTCTGATGTTTTGGTGCCACCTCAGTAAGGCCAAAACACAATCTCTCCACAGCAAAACACTATACACAAACTTGTGCAAAACCCACTCATAACCTTACCAAACCATAACAGCACTAATTCCAAGGACAGGACGAGCTACAACCTTATGCATGGAAAGGCAGCACTGTAATTACACCGGGCTCTAAAACACCAGTACACTACCTAATGAAAAACAAAACAAAAAGGACTGCAAATACTACATACTAGCAGAATACTGCACCTTGATCACACATGAAAAACACATGACAACAGATATGACACAAGGAACTAGAAATAAAAAAAAAAATATGAAGGCAAAATACTGAACTGGAAAGTTACCTCAAGAAGTCAGACTCAGCATGCAGCAATACTAGAAAAATTGAAACTTACATGAAAAATATCACAGATACACATTTCCAAAAGCTGACATATTTCAATTAATAAATTCTGAATAAAATACTTTTTTCTACCTTTGTTGACTGATCATTTAGTTTTTCTATTCGCTTTGGTCCCAGTGTCTTCTGATTTATGCAGTGTCTTCTTTCCATTTGATATTTTTTCTCTCACCATGTCCACCATCCTCCTGTGTCTTTATGTGTCCTGTCTACCATCTGTAGCCCTGTCCCTATCATTCCTCCAGTTTCAGCATCTGCCCTGAAAGTGTTCCGGTCCAGCCCTTAAATTCAGCAATTTTTTCCCTCCATCCATATCCAGCATTTCTCCTCACTCCTCTCCCCTCCATCCATGTGCATGTACTTCCTGTCTTCCTTCCCCTCCATCCATGTCCAGCACTTCTCCTCTCTCCCTCCCCCTCCATCCATGTGCATCTCCTTCCTTTGTCTTTTCTTCCCTTTATCCTTGTCCAACATTTCTCCTCTCTTCCCTGCCCTGTACTCCATCCATCTATGTCCATCATTTCTCCTCTCTTCCCTGCCCTCCACTCCATCCATCCATGTCCAGCATTTCTCCTCTCTTCCCTCCCCTCCATCCACGTGCATCTCCTTCCTGACTTCCCTCCCCTGCATCCATCCATGTCTAGCAACTCTCCATTCTCCCTTGGCCTCTCCTCCATCCACCCATATCCAGTAAATTTCTTCTCTCCCCTGCCACCTCCATTCATCCATCCATGTTCAACAATTCTCCTCTCTCCCCTGCCCTCCCCTGCGATCTCTTCTCCCCCCTGCCCTGCCCTCCTGTCCAGTGATCTCTTCTCTCCCCCCTGCCCTCCCCTCCTGTCCAGTGATCTCTTCTCTCTCCCCCTGCCCTTCCCTCCTGTCCAGCGATCTCTTCTCTCTCCCCCCCTGCCCTCCCCTCCTCTCCAGCGATCTCTTCTCTCTCCCCACTGCCCTCCCCTCCTCTCCTGTCCAACAATCTCTTCTCTCTCCCCTGCACTGCCCTCCTGTCCAGTGATCTCTTCTCTCCCCCTGCCCTGCCCTCCTCTCCTCTTCTCTCTCCTCCTGCCCCCCTCCTCCAGCCACCCATGCCCAGCCACTCTCCTCTCTCCTCTGCCCTCTCTCCAGCCACCCATGCCCAGTGACTCCCTTCTCTCCCCTGCCCCCTCCTCCAGGCACCCATGCCCAGCGACTCCCTTCTCTCCCCTGCCCCCCCAGCCACCTATGCCCAGCGACTCTCCTCTCTCCCCTGCCCCCCTCCAGCCACCCATGCCCAGTGACTCTCCTCACTCCCCTGCCCCCCCAGCCACCCATGCCCAGCAATTCCATTCTCTCCCCTGCCCACCCTTCTCCTGCCACCCATGTCCAGCGACTCCCTTCTCTCCCCTGCCCCCCCTCCAGCCACCCATGTCCAGCGACCCTTCTCTTCCCTGCCCCCTCTCTAGCCACCCAGATTGTCCAGCGGATTCTTCGGGGCAGGCAGGAAAGATCCCCAGTCTTTCCTGCCCGCTGCCGGCGCTGCCTCTCCCCCGCTGCCGGATCGCTATTCAAAATGGCCACCGAGACTTACAAGGGCGGCCTCCAAGACTTAAGCAGAAGTCTCGCGAGAGCAGGCAAGCAAGACTGCCTGCTCCGAAGAATTCGCTGGACAACAAGGGAGGGGACATGCGGCACCGGGCCCCCTGGAGGCCTGGGCCCGGGGAATTTTGTCACCCCTGTCCCCCCCTCTCGGCAGCCCTGCACCCAGCCAGTACGTTTTTTGATTTATAATTAGCTAATTGGGGCTTCTTTTACAAAGCCGCGCTAGTGATTCCAGCACAGCAAATGAAAGGAAGCACTGCTTTGTTTAAGAGGCCCTTGATTTTTTTAGACTGCTGTATTCATATGTAATGATTCCCTTTTCCAGCTCATTAACATACACAGTGCTCAGAAAAAACTGGACCCCTTACATAGTTTCAAAATACTTTGCAATTGTTTAAATATTTAGTATGACCTTTGAAAATACATTACTTTAATTACATTTTTCTTAAATCATTCATAATTTTTTTTCAAAGTGTTCTTCTTCAACCTTGACACATTCACTAAGTCTTTGATGCTACTGAACTGTTGGCTCAATGAATTCTGGGGTTTTATTAAGAGCTCAACCAAAGTTGCCAGGGCTGCGGGTTTCTCACCCAATTGGGCTCCTTTCTGTGACCCGCTGCAGCTTTTTCACGCCGTGTGCGGGTTGCGGGATTTTGGGTGGCTTTTTTTGCTCCACCGTGATTTTTTCGCCGGTCGTGGGTTGGCTGGTTTTCCCGCGGCCGCGGCCAATAGAAGCCCCACGGAGGCGGGCTTAATGACGCCATTTGTATGCAAATGACCTCATTAATATTTATTAATGATGTTATTTATATGCAAATTGACATCATTAATATTTATTAATGATGTCATTCATATGCAAATGACTTTCTGCGGGTTTTGGGGCGTGGAAAATGTTTTCCATCTGGCAACACTGAGCTCAACTATTTTGCAAGCTGAATGTGCTGGAGCTACATCATGTTGATAAATGAAACACTCAGAAAATGTGTCAAGTTTCAGGCAGAAGTTTCTGCTGCAGTAGGACATTTTGGGGTTATTTGGATTTTGGAAAAAGATTGGCAGTTCCTTTTTTTTCCAGTCACCTTATAGATGAAAAGTGCTAATTTATATTTTTTTAAAAAGGCCAGGAATTCCATGATAATTAAGCAAAACCAGCTCCGGAGGGAGGGTGATTTTATGTTTATGTTTAAGTTTAAGTCATGTTTATTTCCACAAACAACAAAAGTACAACTCCAGACTTTGCATTTTCAACCACTCCAAATTTACCATGACTCCCCACTACCTCCCTTTCCCCCCTCCTTGGGAGGGTGATTTTAAAAGTCATGTACGGAGGTAAAATGGAGCTTCACCTATGGAAATGGCCTTCTGGAAAGCTTAGGTTAACACTTGTCAATGTGAGTCATGGGACCCGCAGCACTGATTTCTGTAGATAGAATAATGGACTATGACTCCCACACTGCTTTGGGATGTAAATTCAAAACCAGGATTAGCCAAACATTCTTCCTCCTTGTTATGGCTGTGTTAGGTGCTATTCTTAGAAGTAAAAGAAACAAAGTAGAAATAAAGGAATTTTTATTACACTACAACTGGAGCTTGTATAACTGGCAGGCACTAGGAATCATACAGTGGAGGACTGTATGATTCACATACAGTAGAGTGGAGGTCTGGCCTAGTGGTTAGAGCACTGGTCTTGCAATCCAGAGGTGGCCAGTTCAAATCCCACTGCTGCTGCTCCTTGTGATCTTGGGCAAGTCACTTAACCCTCCATTGCCTCAGGTACAAACTTAGATTGTGAGCCCTCCTGGGACAGAGAAACATCCAAAGTACCTGAATGTAAGTAACTCACCTAGAGCTACTACTGAAAAAGGCATGAGCAAAATCTAAATAATAAATAAAATACAAAACCAAAAATTGATACCTTAGGCAAATGCAAAAAAAATAGTAATTATGTTGCAGAAAGAAGGATAGGAGCTTTTAGAGGATACCAATGACAGGAAATATAATTAGCTGTAAATCTGCAGAAAAGTTATAAAGGTGAATAAAAGAAAAAGGGAGAAAATATAATTCTCACCAATACAATAATAAAAAGAGAGAAAGGTGTATTTCCTGAGAAATATTCCTGCTGAGCAAGGATATGAAGCTTCTCTTGCCAGCCAGGCTATTTCAGAGTCTCTTTGTCTGCTGGGTAACCTGGCAGCTTTGCTGATGAACACTGTACCGTTTAAATGTTTGAGAAATACTGCTGGTGACACATTCAAGCAAAAGGCAGTAAAGGGATATACTGAAAAGGCAGGAAGGCATTTTGGATATAGTACTCATTGATATTTACATTTTTAGGAAGTGGGGAGTGGCAAATTTTTGTTGTTCCTTTGGGCTTCTAGCTCAGTCAGAAGGTGCCTCTACTGGGTTGGGTTACAGGGCTATCTCTGTTCACTACTACCGGTGATGTTCGCTCTGTTTTTAATTTCTCAATATCCTCCCTCCTTATTAATCTAGTCATTGTTGGAAGGGACACAAATCTCAGCTCCCTTCCATTCTGTGTGTTCTTGATCCCACCAATAGATGTCGCTGTGTTGCTGTATCCCCTGAACTTAGTCTAAACCATCCCCAGCCCCTGAGCAGAAACCGGATTTCACTGGAACCCGTTTCCTTCATTGCATTCACCAATGATAAGCTAACTCATCATACTTCCCAGCTTTAAAGCTGAAACAGAGCCAAGACACCAAGCAACCACTGATTTAGATCAGATAGTGACAGAAATTGTCATTGATCTGTCCTGTGAGGGGAAAGAACCAGCTACAAACCCTGTAAGAGGTGAGTGGTATGGTAACTCTGTTTTAGCAAGTCATGGCAACTTTTCAGATGGTGAGAGATAAAACAGTTGTTTTTTTTTCCAATTCTGACACACACAATGATAAAGTAAACCAAACACATTATTTTTAGCAACCTCTGCTAGTCAGAATCAAATAACGCAAATCAGTCCTACAGGTGTGTGCCTTGCAACTTTTTCCATTGTGTGACTGGGTCAAAACATCAAAGCTGAGGCTTGAGCCATATCCTGTAGGAGACAGGGTACAATTTACTACACACATGAACTGTGCAGCAGGGGCAGAAGGCAGCTGATGTGAGGAGACTTCTTTCATGCTGCACCTCTCCTTCCTGCAGGAATGCTATGAGCAGATGTGAACAGATTGCTTTCACTCTGCACCGTCTCTTCCCGCAGGAATGCTGTGTGAGTAGATGTGAGGAGATTGCTTTCATGCTGCACTGTCCTGCCAGCGGAAGTGCGCTTCCACCCAGTCGGTGCTCCGTTCTCTGGGCTGCCACCCCCTCACACACATACTTGGGTTTTGCAAAACTGAGCAAGTGTGTGGGAGCCCCCCCCCCCCCATGCACGAAAACCATGCATACACAGTAGGCTAGGCGGGCCTCTCCTGTGTATGCTAAAGCCTGGCGTTCAAGTTCTTGTTGCATTGTGCCTGCCTCGGTCTTCTGTGTACTCAGGGCTGGATAATGGCCAACTGATGCCCTAAACACAGCCCAACAATGGTGCCCCTTGGCCTTTCCATTGCTTAACTGACATTAAGACTTAATAAGTGCAGAGAAATATCATTATTATACCAAACGAAACAACATATATTTTTATAATGATTAGAAACACACTGAAATTCATATGTTGGATAATTGCTGTGGCAGACGGCAGTGAAAAAGTTAAGGGCATGATAGCTAGAGGAACAAAACTCCTGGTGCTTCCCTTCCCTGCTTATTTTGTTCAGTGGTTAACCCAGGGCTGTGCTACTTCTTTTCATTGGACTGAATAGCTAACCAGTGTGCTGTGTGGAACTGTGGCTCAATTTTCAGAGCAATGCTTCCCTCATAAGACCACAGTGAGGATATTTCTTTAAATTCCCTTTGTTTGTATGCAGGGGCGTAGCCAGACCTGGAAGGGAGGGAGGGGCCAGAGCCCAAGGTGGGAGAGCACATTTTGTCCCGCCTCCCTGCTGCCGCCTTCCTGCCCCTCCCCCTCCCCCCACTGCTGGAAGGTACCTTGGCTGGTGGGGGTCCCCAACCTCCGCCAGCTAAAGCGTTTGTCCTGCGTTGGTCTCACATTGCCTGGCGCCCTGTCCTGTTTTCAGCGCTGCTTTTGCTCACTTTCATTAAAACGAATGTGCATGGTGCTGAAAACAGGACAGGACACCAGGCAATGTGAGACCAGTACGGGACAAACGCCTTAGCTGGTGGGGTTTGGAGACCCCACCAGCCAAACCGGGGGCCCGGAGCCAATTTTGGGGGCCCCAGGCCCCCTGTTGCTATGCCACTGTTTGCATGTACTGTGCATAGACCTGCAACTTGTAGATTTCTTTCCATTGCAAGATCTATGATAGGAGATGAACTTTATCTCACACAGGATGGAATGAAATGAATGAATGTCTGTTGTTTCAGTTCACCATGAGGTTTCCACTGATAGCCATGAAAGAAAGATGTGTTATCTCTGTCTTGAAACCAGGTGCCAGAGGACTACATGAAAAACTTTCCAGGGTTCTGAACCCTGAGACAGGAGAAGTAGCTGGTGAGGGTGTAAGAAGTTTGCAATTTGAAGAGATAAGCTGGAAACGAGCTCCTCTGTTCTCAAATTTTCATCAGCAGATCAGAATTGCAAAACCCAAATCTAAGATTCTTTGCTTGCAAAAATACCAGAGCATATTCAAAGCATCCTTTTCCTTAGGGATCAGCAATTGTAGACAAATGTTGGACATTTCCACCCCACCCCCATTCTATAACAGGCCCGGAGCAGGGACGCAGCAGCCACCGCCGCACCCTCCCTCTCGGGCCGAAGCTGTGTGCATGAAAGCTGTCTGTGGCATGCGCAGAGCAGCCATGCTTAACGATTGACTGCTCTGTGCACAGTCAGATGACCGACTGGCTTCCCCCCATCACATGCAAATGAGCCTGTTCACAAAAGGAACAAGCAGCTCATTTGCATGCGATTCGCTTTGGGAATCCCTCTGTATTTCCAAATCGGTAATTTTTACCAAGGTGGAAATACAGACGGATTCTTTACAGGGATCTTTGTGCATCTGGGACTCAGTCTTTGTGCCTTTTCTGTGCTAATGACCCCTAAGTGACACAAATATACATATTTGATTCCACTGGAAAATGTACCCAGCACTAGTACCTGTAGACTGAAAAAAACAATAAACACAGGTTTTTTTTGTACCCTCAAAGAACCCCTAATTAGCAAGAAAATAAAAATGTAAAGCTACAATTTATGAAACACTTAAGAACAGATGCCATAGACTCACAGCCTCGCCTCCTGCAGTTTAGTGGTCAGGGATGTGACAAAACCTTCCTTTCCAGTATTGCTGTTGACATCTTGTGGTAGGAAAGCAGAACTGAATCCTCTTTGTGCTGTCATTCCGATTCTCTTGGACCTACTATCCTTTGCCACAGAATTTACCTCTTCTCTGTTGCAGGAAATTGAAAATCGGAGGCGAGAGGAGCCTAATTATATTTCTGTTTATGAGATTCTTGATATACCACCTTTCTGTGGTAGAATCAAAGATGTTTACATATTACATACAGGTACGTTCTCTCTTCCAAGTGGGCTAACAATCTAAGGGGTCCTTTTACAAAGGTGCACTGAAAAAGGGCCTGCGGTAGCGTAGACGTGTGTTTTGGGTGCACGCAGAATTATTTTTCATTGCACCTACAAAAAAATGCCTTTTTTGCCAAAAATGGATGTGTGGCAAAATCAAAATTGCCACACGTCCATTTTGGATCTGAGACTTTACCGCCAGCCATAGACCTAGCGGTAAAGAATTTGGGACGGTAATGATCTACATGCCTCAGATGCTACTTGGCACGCGTCCGCTGTGTGCATCCGAAAATAAAAAAATATTTTTCGGTTGCGCGTAGCGGACACGTGCCAAAATTGAAATTAACACAAGGGCGGTAACTCCAATTTGGCACACGTTGGGTGCACATAGGCACCTATGCGGCTTAGTAAAAGGACCCCTAAGTTTTCTACCTTGATTGCATTACATAAAATAAGCAAATATGGGCTTCCCTTCTTGGCTTAGGCATATGCCTAGTTTGCAGATGCACTAATCCCTCCCCCTGGTCTACATAAATTTTTTAAAAAATTTTTATTTATGAAATTATCAAAATCAATCCAAGACGTATATTCTTGTTACAGAAAAAGACATTTTAACAAGGAAATAATATTGCTAGGAAAATAACACAGGAAATTATTACTCTGTCTTAAAGTCTACCACTTAAACTGGAGACAAGGCAAATATCAGGAAAAATACATTTGAAAGGAAAATTAATAGATCCATCTAATACTAATTACGGAGAAGAAGTAGGACCACCCCATGGTGGATGGGAGACAATAGCAGGTGACTTAGGGCCCTGTTTACAAAGGCGCGCTAGTGTTTTTAGCGTGCACTAAAAATTAGCACAAGCTATCCTTGTAGACACCCATAGGGATATTATGGGCGTCTACACAGCGCACACTCATTTTTAGCATGCACTAAAAACACTAGTGCACCTTTGTAAGCAGGGACTTTAGCCCAAGAAATTCTTCAAATGGTCAGGATCAAAGAAAACATATTTGACCAAATTATATTTAATGACACATGTGCATGGGTAATTCAACCAAAAGAGGGCACCCAACTGTAATACAAGCAGCCTCAGGACCAAAACTTGCTGGTGACGCTTCTGGGTTGCCCCTTGCAATGTCAGGAAAAGGTCCAAAAGAGAATCCACATGTGTGGAGAACTCAAATGATCCCATGGAGCAGCTCAAGTAGAGCAGAAAAATGGGAACTAAAGCCACGGATTCCAGAGACTGGAGCACACAATGTCTGCATTTTAAAACAAGGTTTATTTAAAAATCACAAATGACTCAACACAACGTTGTGTTTCGGCCTGCCTCAAGAGTCTGTGTAGAAGTACAAAACCAAAAATATCAAAAGGCTAAAAATCATGCAGAAAAATGGGATAGTCTTTAAAAAGACCAGTTGGTATTTCCACTACTAAATGGTCTGACTAAATGTGTTGAGTCATTTGTGATTTTTAAATAAACCTTGTTTTAAAATTTAGACATTGTGTGCTCCAGTCTCTGGAATCCGTGGCTTTAGTTTCCCACTTTTCTCCTCTACTACAACATCAGGAAAAGCCCAGACTTTACAACCTAAAAAGAGAGAATCATGATGGCAGAAGAAAAGCCTTAAACCCCCAATCATGATCTGGATCTAATACAAAGGAAAGAATTACAGTTGCGGGTTTAACTTCAGTCGCATCTGCTTCAGTGATCTGAGTCAAATTCAACAAATTGTATGAAACATCCAAATTAGTAACTGTATCCGCTGGTTGATCCATTTCTTTCTTTGAAAAAGGTGGAATAAAATATATCTTGGATATCGGTGGATAAGAATTTTCTGGAATTTTTAAAACTTCCCCCAAATATTTCTTAAAGGTAATTAATGGAGCTTCAGCAGAAAGTACAAGAAAATGTATTTATTATTTATTTTATTTATTGCATTTGTATCCCACCATTTCCCACCTATTTGCAGGCTCAAAGTGGCTTACAGATTGTGGTTATGACATAGTCGTTTCATGATAACAAGTACAATTATTACTGTTTAAAGATTAGGTAAGGGAGAATAGACGGAAAGTGTTAGGTAGGTTAGAGGTGAACTGCGGTAACTGTGTGGATTGTTAAAGTAGTTTTGTATGCTAAGTATTTTCCACATAGGCCTTTTGGAAGAGATGAGTTTTCAGAGATTTGCGGAAGCGTAAAATCTTACGTCTTAAAATATTAAATCCTGTAGGATACAAGGACCATATTACATTACATTACCTGAATTCTCATCACCACGTCCAATAGGTCTATGACAATAAGTAACATAGTATCATAGCACACAATAGTAACATAGTAACAAGTGTTATCATTATTATGGGGCCCTTTTACTAAGCCGCGTGTCTATGCGCACCCAACGTGTGCCAAAATGGAGTTACCGCCCGACTACCATGTGGCTCTTGCGGTAATTTCATTTTTGGTGCGTGTCCGATATGCGTGTCTGAAAAATATTTTTTATTTTCGGGCATGCATAACCGACGCGGGCCAAGTGGCATTTGGAGCATGTAGGTCATTACCGCCCGGATTCTTTACCGCTAGGTCAATGGCTGGCGGCAATTTTCATTTTGCCGCACATCTGTTTTTGTCATGTCCCCTACCTCAATGCAAGCAGCATCCTTGGGCTGCACGGGGTCCCGTCGACACACACACTTGACTGGCACTGCCTGAGCCATGTGTGTGTAGTTCTCTCTGGGTTTGTTCAGAGAGCGATGGTTGCAGGCTCCTTAATTGCTTTGCTTCCACCCACCTGGGTCTGCTCTTCCTCTGCCTGGCTTCTCTTGCTTCTCTCCTATTGGTCTTCCGATTCCTCCTTCCCCTGCACTTGTCCTATGGCTGTGCCCTTTCTCCCTGCTGATGTCAGACGCCAGCCCTTTATCAGCTGAGCTCTCCCTGGACTCCATTCTTCGGCTTCCACTTTGGTAGATGTTTCTAACTCTGTAGTCTGCTTCTTATCTACTGGTCCCTCATTGCTGACTTTGCCTGTACCTGGATTACTCTCTTGCCTGCCTACTGACTTTCGCCTGCATCTGGATTACTGTCTTGCCTGCCCCCTGCCTACTGACTTTCGCCTGTACCTGGATTACTCTCTTGCCTGCCACCTGCCTACTGACTTTCGCCTGTACCTGGATTACTCTCTTGACCTGCTGCCTGCCCAGTGGTGTGCTGGAGCCGGCTCGCACCGGCTCGCAAGAGCCGCTTGTTAAATTTTGACAGCTCTTGCGAGCCGGTTGTTGTTGGGGGCGAGCCGGCTCCATTAGGGGAGGTAAGCATGGCAGGAGGGCGCCATCACAGGCCATGCTTACCTCCCCTGCCGCTCCGAAGCATGTCCAACGATGTCCTTCGCCCCCACCCTCCCCTCTCGCTCCCCTCCGTCTTTTTTAATTACCTCCGTCGAAGCGCCGCCATTTAAAGCCCTCCTGCGTACTGGAAAAAAGGAAATGACGTCAGAATGAAGGCGGGACTAAGGCACGAACATCAGCCGAATCAAGCAGGGGAAGCCTGGAGACGGCCAGCACGCAGGAGGGCTTTAAATGGCGGCGCTTCGACGGAGGTAATTAAAAAAAGACGGAGGGGAGCGAGAGGGGAGGGTGGGGGTGAAGGACATTGTTGGACATGCTTCGGAGCGGCAGGGGAGGGAGGAGAATCGCTGGATGGGTAGAGGGGGGCAGGGGAGAGAACTGCTGGGCATGGATGGGCAGAGGGAGGCAGGGGAGAGAATTGCTGGCCATGGATGGGCAGAGGGAGGCAGGGGAGAGATTTGCTGGCCATGGATGGGCAGAGGGAAGCAGGGGAGAGAATTGCTGGGCATGGATGGGCAGAGGAGAGAATTGCTGGGCAGAGGGGGCAGGGGAGAGAAGAGAATTGCTGGGTATGGATGGATAGAGAGGGACAGGGGAGAGAGGAGTTTCAGGACATGGATGGCGGGAAGAGCAAGAGAAATTCTGGACATGGATGGAGGGGAGGGAAGGGGGAGAGAAGAAATGCTGGACATGGAGGGAAGATAGAGGAAGGAGATTAGATGAGGGAAAAGGAAGTGAGGAGAGAAACTGCACATGGATGGAGAAAATAGGCAGAAGCTGGATCCACTGTACAGTCAAGTATGCGGAGGACCAGAAATGAAGAAGAAAGGAGGAAAGAAAAGAAATAAATGGAAAGGAAGCCCTGGAAACGGAGTCAAGGGAACAGATAGAGAGCAGCAGAATCAGATACTGAACCAGCATGATCAGAGAAACAAAGTCACCAGACAACAAAGGTAGAAAAAAAAATAATTTTATTTTCATTATAGTGTTTGGAATATGTCCACTTTGAGAATCAGGTGCTGAACATTAAAAGTTTATGTTTATTTACTTATTTATGGCATTTTATCCCATATTAAACATGAATTAGATTGGAACCTGGGATCATTTAATTTTTTTTTCCTGGAGAGAGTAATGTGTTGGCCGCTGCCCCCCCCCCCCCGGGTATAGCCAGCTCTGCAATTTTTTTGGGGTGGGGGGCGCAGAGGTGGACGGGGGGGGGGGGGGGGGGCGCCGAGGTGGACCGGGGAGAGAGCCTGTTTTTAAAAATTTACCAGCACACCACTGTGCCTGCCTGGGCTATACATTCATCCCCCGCTTCCAGCTCCGTCTCGTAAGTCCTGCAGGCCGCCCGCACCTAGGGGCTCAACCTCTGGGGAACGGCGGTCAGCGCAGGTGAAATCCGGGGTTGTCCAGCCGCCAAGCAGAACCTGGTCCGAGTACAGGGCTCAGCAACGCTCTACTTGGTACAAGAACTCACAAATCTGACAGTTTTGGGCAAAAAAAGGCATTTTTTGTAGGTGCACTGAAAAATAATTCTGCGTGCGCCCAAAACAGGCATCTTTACTACCGCAGGCCATTTTTCAGCGCACCTTAGTAAAAGGACCCCTTTGTGAAATGTAATGGAACTTAGCATTATGTAAGTATAGTTAGGATTGTTGTTCCCTATGGGCATCACATTGTGTAACCCTAGTAGCGCTTTAGAAATGTTTAGTAGTAGTAGTAAATTTCCATCTGTCATTTTAACCTCCAGTTCACCAGTCTGGCAAAGTCCTTCTGCAGTTCCTTACTGTTTGCTTGTGTTTTACTGCTTTGAACATTTTTCTGTTAGCTACAGGCTTGATGGGTTTATTGTTCCCTTACCAGATCATTAATGAATATGTTAAACAGCACCAGTCCCAGCACAGATTCCTGAGGTGCTCCACTACTTAACCCTTTCCATTGGGAAGATTGACTATATAATCCCACTCTTTGCTTCCTATCTTTTAACCAGATGTTGATCCATCATGAAGACATCACCTGCATTTTATTTACAGTTAGCATGATCTAATGCTGCTAGCATATGCTATCTGCCACAGGGCCCATAGGAATAACATTGTTAGTACACACTAACCATTAGTGAATGACCTCTTTCACTGCTCCTTCTGTTTTTAGTGTCCACTGGATTTACTTAGTCAAAGGAAATTTCGTATGACATTTTGCATATTTTACTGAATTTGCATAAATGATATAATGGAATTTGGAAAAAAAAAAGCCTTCATTGATAACGTGAATGCTTTCATAGAATAAGCTTTATTTCATCTTATAGGAAGGTGTTGCTGAATTGTAAAGTACTATAAAAGGAACTTAACTATTCATTTAAAGAGCAAAAGTAAAAGATAAGATTAGAGAAGTGTCAGTTTATGGGTACAATTTACCGCAATTCTATAAAATCTCTTTCCTATAGAGTCATTATCGCTCATCCTTATCGAGATCAATTCATCATTTCCTCATCAAATGTGTTTATAACATCGGGCAGGGGTAACATTTTAATCAGACCATCCGCTGGCAGCACTTTAAAACCATGAAGACTGTGCTGTGTTTGATTCTATCAGCTCTGTGTGTCTGTGACACTAGAGCCAAAATTATCTGTAACTTATGCGCAGAAATTTACGCACAAGTAGGCAAACTAAAATCTGGTCTCTCAGCAGCAACAATTGAGGTAAAATGACTGCCTGTGAAGTGCATAACTTGGTTTATTTCATATTTTATTTTATATGCATATTTATTCATTGCACAGTGAACAAACTGGCACGTTATTTAAAAAAGTTTTTTTTAGAGTAACTGAAACTGGCAAATTATTAACCATTCTTTTACCATCCTGTATGATTTTTAATAGCATATTTGTACTATTGACAAGAGAAGTTGTCAATGATAACTAGTTCCTTATTCTTAATTAGCAATCAAATAAATTCATTCTAAGTACCAATTAGAGCATAAACATTGAGCAGAGTCAGATGTATAGTAGTTAGTACAGTGTGTTATGGAGCTCTGTTAGGTTAAGGAACTGCACTGAACATGGAATACAGCACAATAAGAACTATTTTTCTATTTCAGAATTTGAGAATTCCAGCACCAGTTGATCACAATGTAAGTACAACTTGCAAATTGTTTTGAAAAATGCTTTAGACTGAGGGCCCTGTTTACTAAGGTGCACTAGTGTTTTTAGCATGTGCTAAAAATTAGCATGCACCAGGGGCGTAGCCAGACCTCGGCAGGAGGGGGGTCCAGAGCCCAAGGTGGGGGGGCACATTTTAGCCCGCCTCCCCCAGCCGCTGACCCCCATGCCACTTTTGACACACACCCCCCTCCCCCCCGCTGCCGCAAGCTACCTTTCCTGGTGCCGGTCTCCGGCGCATTCATTCACTTCGCTGATCTGTGCTGTGAGTCCTGACATCCTGCACGAAATGTGCAGGATGTACTGGATGTCAGGACTCACAGCACAGAAAGTGGAAGGGGCCAGGACTAAACCTGTGGGGGCCCATACCCCCATGGCCCCACCTAGCTACACCCCTAGCATGCACTAACCATTTAAACTCCCATTGGAATGTTATGGGCATCTACACGGTTATTTTATTTTTTTTGTTACATTTGTACCCCGCGCTTTCCCACTCATGGCAGGCTCAATGCGGCTTACATGGGGCAATGGAGGGTTAAGTGACTTGCCCAGAGTCACAAGGAGCTGCCTGTGTCTGAAGTGGGAATCGAACTCAGTTCCTCAGTTCCCCAGGACCAAAGTCCACCATCCTAACCACTAGGCCACTCCTCCACTAGGGCGTGCTAATGCTTAGCACACGCTAAAAACGCTAGTGTGCCTCTAGCATGGCTTAGTAAACAGGGCTCATAATGAATCTGATGTCTCAGTTCAGCCAAAACTCGAGAGCTTTCCCCGGTCACTGTCCGGTTAAAGTGCCACTGAATATCAGTAGATACCCTGAACAGATAATTTACTCCGCTTTGAATATTGATCCCTAAATGGGAAATAAAACCGTGTTCCATTCCAAGGGGGTCCTTTTACCAAGATGCGGGAAGAAGGGCCCTGTGCTAGCAGTGGAAGTCTTTTCCCCTTGCACCTGGGCCCTTTTTACCACAGCGGGTAAAAAGACCCCAGACAAACATGGCCATGCGGTAATAGAACTCTTACCGGGTGGCCAAAGGCGGGGAGCCCTTACCGCCACCCATTGGGCTTACCGATGCTTTGTAAAAGACCCCCCCCCCCCAAGTCAATTAAAGTCATTTAAGCCCACGGGGGCTGCACAGAGATAAAGGTGAAAAAAACAAGTTACAAGAGAGGCCTTTTAAAAAAATGGACTAAATAAACTGTACATTCAGATGACACTGTCCTCAGCTCATCTTGCACAGGTCTGATGTACTAGGTTGCATGGATTTAGAAAGCTTGTACCAGGGGCATAGCTAGGTGGGGCCACGGGATCCTTGGCCCTCACAAATTTCATCCGGGCCCCTGGTTTGGCTGGCAGGGGTCCCCAACCCCCGGTCTAGAAGGCTTCGGCTGGCGGGGGTTGGGGACCCCCGCCAGCAAAGGTATTTGTTTTTAAGGGGGGAGTGATGAGGCAGTGAGGGGAAGCGGCAAGGAGGTGAGGGGAGTGGCGAGGCAGTGGGGGGGCGAGGTGGCGGGGCGGCAGACTAAAATGTGCCCCCAACCTCAGGCTCTGGCCCCCTCCCACCGTGAGGTCTGGCTACACCCCTGGCTTGTACAAATGTGGTAAATTAATCTAATGAAAAAGCATCATTTTTGTATTTTCTTTGACATGTGGTTAGTTTATTCTTCATAGTTAATGAATATGAGATCTGTATTTTCTGTATAAGTTTTAACATTTGCTTGATATTCTAAGTCAAGGGTGGGCAACCAGTGTCCTCAAGGGCCACAACCCAGTTGGGTTTTCATGATTTTGACAATATCAAACTCAGATATTCCGAGCGCCCTGTTTTCTCCCTTCACAAAGCCAATGGGCGAAACGGGTCCCAGTTGGGAGTTTGAAAAGGATCCGATGAACAAGTGGGGCTGGACCTTATAAGTCAAGCTAAGTCACTGTAATGTTTTTGCTAAAGGTTTGCACCATGTTATTCCACATTTTTATGGACACAGAGTTTGATATTGTCACTAATTTTGAAGATAAAACAGAAAAACCTTTAAGGAGGTTTTTGGCCTATGATGACATAATGGCCCAGTGAGTGCTGCAAAATGTGTCAGTGACAAGTTCACTTGAGCACCAAAGGTCTTTTGAGGTCTTTTCCACCTGTTGTATTTTAAAATGGAAAATAAGTTTATAAGCAACAAATATTGAGGTCTGCAGTTTATTGAGTGGAAGATCCCAAAACAGTACAATACGTTTTATGCTGCTTATCCTGGAAATAAGCAGTGGATTTTCCCCAAGTCCATATTAATAATAGTAACATAGTAACATAGTAGATGACAGCAGAAAAAGACCTGCACGGTCCATCCAGTCTGCCCAACAAGATAAACTCATATGTGCTACTTTTTGTGTATACCCTACCTTGATTTGTACCTGTCCTCTTCAGGGCATAGACCATATAAGTCTGCCCAGCACTATCCCCGCCTCCCAACCACCAGCCCCGCCTCCCACCATCGGCTCTGGCACAGACCGTATAAGTCTGCCCAGCATTATCCCCGCCTCCCAACCACCAGCCCCGGCATAGACCGTATAAGTCTGCCAAGCACTATCCCCGCCTCCCAACCACCAGTCCCATCTCTCACCACCGGCTCTGGCACAGACCGTATAAGTCTGCCCAGCACTATCCTCACCTCCCAACCACCAGCCCCGCCTCCCCCCACCAGCTCTGCTAGCTTATGGACTTTTCTTTTAGGAAGCTGTCCAACCTATTTTAAACCTGTTAAGCTAACTGCTTTTATCACATTCTCTGGCAATGAGAGTTTAATTACATGTTGAGTAAAGAAATATTTTCTCTGATTTATTTTAAATTTACTACTTAGTAGCGTCACTGAATGCCCCCTAGTCCTAGTGTTTTTGGAAAGAGTAAACAAGCGATTCACGTCTATCCGTTCCACTCCACTCATTATTATTTTATAGACCTCTATCATATCTCCTCTCAGCCGCCTTTTCTCCAAGCTGAAGAGCCCTAGCCGCTTTAGCCTTTCCTCATAGGGAAGTCGTCCCATCCCCTTTATCATTTTTGTCGCCCTTCTCTGTACCTTTTCTAATTCCACTATATCTTTTTTGAGATGTGGTGAGCAGAATTGCACACAGTATTTGAGGTGTGGTCACGCCGTGGAGCAATACAAAGGCAACCTCAGATAGCATGGATGTTGTGTTCCAAGATATTTGACCATGCAATAAGTGAATCCACATTTTATTACATTACCTTATGACACTGGTATCCCACACATGCCTACTGAGTTCAGTGTGGCTTACAAGATAAGAAGCTGGACATTCCCAGGAACATAACAAAAGTTTTGCTATAAAAATGAAATAAGATCATCTGTGGACCAAATACTTCCTAAACAAATAGGTCTTCAGTAGTTTTCAAAATTTACCATAATTTGTCTGATGTCTAATCGAGCATGGAAGCTCATTCCATTGACTTGCAGCCCAACATTCTTTATTCTTACTTACTATAGATTTTGCTGATACACAGAACAAAGCGGTTACATTATAAAGAACAAATGACAAAGAAAAGGAACTCCAAGGACACACTAACCTAAACATACACAGCCACAGGAGAATAAGAGGGAGAAGCGGGAGAGGGATGGGAGACACAACAAACAAATCAGTGAGGTAGATGCGAAGAGAATATCAAGTAGTCTTTATTAGGAAAACTGCTAAAAGGACGACCCGACATAGCCGTGTTTCGGCCCAAAGGGCCTGCCTCAGGGGTATGATGAATCTACATAAAAACAAACACAAATATGTAATAAACAATATCAAGTAAATGAGACCATATGGTTAAAGAATTTACAAACAACTACAGTGGGATTTGAACCTGTGACCTCGGCTTCTTTGTGTTCATTCTTAACAAACTGTTCTAATCATTAGGCTACTCTCTGCATCTACCTCACTGCTTTGTTTGTTGCTCACGTTCATGTGAGGTTTGCTCCTCCTTTTTGCTTCGGAGGGATGGGAGACACCAGAACACTGCTCTGACCGTTAACCAAAAGCTTGCCTACAAAGTCTGGCTGTTTTAAATCTGGGGAGGGATAATTCACCACAAATTTCTAGAGGGAGATTGTTCCAGGTTGCAGGAGCAAGAAAATAGAATGCACTGTGCCAAGTGTTTTCATATTTAGCCAGTTTTGGACAGGGAAGAACCATATGGTGGTCATTGATGGAATGAAGCAATCGTGTGGGGGGAGGGGTGTCAGGATAATGCAGAGTTAAAAATTCCCTAGATTCAGGACTTACATAAGCACATAAGTACATAAGTATTGCCATACTGGGATAGACCAAAGGTCCATCAAGCTCAGCATCCTGTTTCCAACTGTGGCCAATCCAGGTCACAAATACCTGGCAAGATCTCAAAAAAGTACAAAACATTTTATGCTGCTTATCCCAGAAATAGTGGATTTTCCCCAAGTCCAGTTTAATAATGGTCTATGGACTTTTCCATTAGGAACCAGTCCAAACCTTTTTAAAACTCTGCTAAGCTAACCGCCTTTACCACATTCTCTGGCAATGAATTCCAGAGTTTAATTACACATTGAGGGAAGAAAGATTTTCTCCGATTCATTTTAAATTTACTACATTGTAGCTTCATCGCATGCCCCCTAGTCCTAATATTTTTGGAAAGTGTAAACAGACGCTTCACGTCTACCTGTTCAACTCCACTCATTAGACCTCTATCATATCTCCCCTCAGCTGCCTTTTCTCCAAGCTGAGTTTCTAACTGATAAATGAATAAGCGGAAACATATAGATAGCGGCACAACCATGCAGAGTCAAAGAAAACTAGCGAACATAGCTTGAATATAATGCATGGTTGTGCTGGCAGCCGGTGGAATCACAACAATGGTGCAGCCTTCTCAAATTTGAAGCTTTAAAAATCATTCAGGCTCTGTTTAACATCTGGATTTTCATTATAATAATCTCTTCACAGCCCAAGTAGATGATGTTAGAATAATCGATATGGATATTACTATAATTTTTGTGCAATCATTCTGAAAACATCAAGAGTGAAATTAGATCTGAGGTGTCTCAATTTCCATAATAGCTTAAAAACTTTAGGTGCCGTTGCCTGTATCTGAGGTTCAAATGTAAGACATCCTTGGAAAATAACTCCCAGAATTTTTAAAGTAGACACTATAGGAAAATTGATTTCATCAACTCATAAGTTCTTAATGCTTAGTCATGTTAAAAGAACTACTGAATAGCAAAAACTTTGATTTTTCCTTATTCAGCTTCAACTTAAATGTTGAGGCCCATGTTTCTAAAGTGTTCAGCCATAACTTTATATCAGAAGTTATATCCAAAATCTCTCCTGCAAATGGAATGAACGTAGTTATATTGTCAGCATAAATCAATGGATGATAGCCACAGTGAGCAAGTTTCCTTCCCAAAGACACTATCATTAAGTTAAACAATATTGGTGATATGGGGAAACCCTGCGCTACTCCACATCCAGGGTTCCATGCAGGAGATAACACTTCCTTGTAGGATCTACATAGCAGGAAGCCCCAGATCCACTCAAGCATGGCTCCACTGATGCCATAGTAATCCAAAATAGACAGCAAAACATCATGATCCACCATATCAAAAGCACTAGATGTATCGAACTGCATTAAAAGGTTGACAGTGCAATATGTAATAACAGCTTCAACAACAAAAATCTAGGTTCCAACCCTTGATCGTGTTACAAGTGATCCTGTGTTATATTTAGTTGAGTTATATGCATTTGCTCACCCTTGTGCTTTTAAATCTTCTTTAATACAGCTCTGCTACCAGCAGTTATTTGATGGGTTTGAAATCCTAAAAGCAAACGCTGAAGTCTCTAATAACAGGATCATATATATTTATAGCAACCTACTAGATCTGAAAAAAGAAGTTAAGCAGCAGATGGTAAGAGTCTTCTTTTTTGCCCATAATAAATTGTGCGGGGACAACTCCCTTTTTTAGACCACTCTTTGGCCACAAAAGTTTAGGTCTGTGGACAACTGGCTCCCTATTTCTGTTAGTCTAACTGTTGGATTATTTGTAGTAAATAATTAGCAGATTTTAGTACACACAGCTTCAGCTTTAGAAATGTTAATTTCTTTCTTCATCTCTCTCTCATTCACCCCTGAATAATTCACTGCTGAGTCACTTTAAAGTTGAAGTAACAAAACATCTGTTTACTCACAGTTTGTAGTTAGATTATAATCAGACAGGCTTATATATACATATTACTATACATTTGTATTATCAGCTCCTTCCATGTGCTTAGATGGTAATGGATGCTCACACCACCATAGATCCTCTCAGGTTAGGAGAGATCATGAGCTCCATGTGCTCCATGTGCTGCATGTGCTGCATCTAACCCCCAACAGGAAGTTGCATAGCTGTGTGACCTCTCTAAGTAATTCACATCAGAGGTCACAGAGTAATCACAGAGAAATAATAGGTGACAGGCAATGCATGTAAAATACAATTACATTCCAACAAACCCCTTCTCATGCATAACTGTCATGCAATTATTTATTCATACAAAGTCCAAGCTTTATACGCAGATTCACAAAATGTTCTCTGGGTAACGGTTTGGTCATGATGTCAGCTGTCATCTCACTGGTGTGACAATAGTGTAGACTGATGACCCCTTCTTTCGCCAGCTCTCGCACGTTGTGGTATTTCGTTGCGATGTGCTTGGTGCGTGACTGAACCTTGTCATTCTGTGACAGTCGGATGCAGCTCTGATTATCTTCCATTAACTGGATTGGTCTCTTTTCAGCTATTCCGAAATCCAGCAAAAGTTTTTCAATCCACATCAGTTCTCTGCACGCTTCCGATACAGCCACGTATTCAGCTTCTGTAGAAGACAAACTCACAATACTTTGTTTATGACTGGCCCATGAAATTTGTACATTTCCATACATAAACACATATCCACTTGTGGATTTATAATTAGAATGATCCCCTGCCCAATCTGAATCACAGTAACATATTAGTTTTGGATTACTATTGGCTGAAATCTTTAATTTACAATCAATGGTACCCTTTAAATACCTTACCATCCTTTTAACTGCAGTCCAATCTGATTTGGTAGGTGAGCTGACCCTTCTGCTCAAAATTCCTACTGCATTTGCTATATCAGCCCTGTATGTGGTAGCTAGATATAAAAGCTTACCTATGGCTGATCTATATTGGATGTTATCTGGTAAAGGTTCTCTTACTGTTTCATCCTTCAGAAAATCAGTGATCATGGGAGTGCTTACAACTTGGGCATCTTGCATACCTAAACTTTCAATAAGCTCATTTATTTTCTGCTTCTGGCTTAGAAGATAAGAACCATCATTTTGTTTCTCAATTTCTATACCAAGATAGTATGACACATTACCAAGTTCTTTTATCTCAACATTCAGGTTTAAATATTTTACAATGTCCTTGTACTCTTGTTCACTTTCGCTTGCAATGAGCAGATCATCAACAAAAGCTAAAATGTATGCATATTGTCCATTTCTGCACCTAGTGTACAAGCATTTATCTGCTTCACCTTGCTTAAATCCTAAATTTGTCAATATTTCATGCAATTTTTCATTCCAACATTCTGCACTTTGCTTTAATCCATAAAGACCTTTGTTTAATTTACACACTAGCTGTCTTTGTTTTGTATTTATGAAACCTGTTGGCTGTTCCATGTACAAGTCTTCAGTTATATCTCCGTGAAGAAACGCTGTTTTCACATCAATGTGGTTGACTTGCATGCCTTTTGAGACTGCAATGCTCAGAAGTGTTCTGATTGTCGTGTGTTTCACTACAGGTGCAAACACTTCATCAAAATCTTCTCCATATTTTTGAAGATATCCCTTTGCCACTAATCTGGCTTTATACCTTTCCACTTTTCCTTGTGCATTCCTTTTAACTTGAATACCCATTTGCATCCTATAGCTTTCTTGCCAGGAGGTAATTTTGTAAGAATCCAAGTATTATTTTTATCCAATGCATCAATTTCTTCTTGTGCAGCTTTATGCCATTCAGCAGCTTCTTCTGCTGGCATTTTCTCAATCTCATCCCATGTTAAGGGCTCTTGAGCTTCTGCTGACTTTGTTAGGTAAGACAGTCTTGGGGGTGGAACACCTTTGTTTTCCCTGGATGAGCGTCTGACTACAGGTTGGTCTGACCTTTCCGCATCCTCTAAATCTGAGAGTTCTTCTCCAATTGATTCCCCTTCTCCAACTGTACTGTCTTCTTCAATGATCCTTTCTGTGTCTGCTTCCTCTGCCTGTTCCTCGTTAGATACAGATGAGTTGCTTTCAGACATCTGCCTTGGTATGGCATTTATATACACTGGCATGTCTATTATGGTTCTAGTTTCATATTCTGGATGATAAGGCTCATCTGGGATAATCCAGCCTTTATCAACCCTTTTGTTTTCATCAAAATATGTAACATGTCTTATGCCAACAATGCCAGTTTTCAGATTCAAAATTCTATATCCTTTGTGTCCTGGAGCATAGCCAACTAAAATGCCCCTTTCTGTTGTGGAATCCAGCTTATGCCTTCTTTGCTTTGGTACATGAGCATATGCTGTACTTCCAAATGTTCTTATGTGTGACAGGTTTGGCTTCCTACCATGCCATGTCTCATGTGGTGTGCGCTCAGCGCCTTTAGTTGGCATTCTGTTTTGTAGGTACACTGCTGTGAGAATGGCTTCCCCCCATAGTCTTTTAGGGAGATTGCTATCTGACAGCATACATCTGGTCATTTCCACAAGTGACCTAAATTTTCTCTCTGCAACAGAATTTTGTTCTGGTGTATAAGCTACTGTTGTGATATGCTGAATGCCTTCTTGTTCTAGAAATGTGCGCATGCTTTGTGAAGTGAACTCACCACCATTGTCGGTCTGAAGAACCTTTGGTTTTCTTTCAAATTTATTGCTCACCATGGCTACGTATTTCTTCAGCATGTCTGTGACTTGACTTTTTTCTTTCAGCAAATAGGCCACACAATATCTAGAGAAATCATCCAAGAATATTAGCACAAATCTGTTATTTCCCAATGATGGGATATTAAACGGTCCACATAAGTCACTGTGTATTAAGTCCAGCACTTTATTACTCCTATTTCCTGTGTATGCAGGAAATGAGGGTCTCACACCTTTTTGAGTAACACAGTCTATGCATTTCTCAATTTTACCAGCATCTGCACTTATCTGAATGCCGGTGGCCAGTTGCTTACTGTAAAGATCCTGGATCACCTTAGAATCACGATGTCCCAGGCGGCGGTGCCAGATTTCCAGACTACATTTACCATCATTCTTCCTTACTTGCGCCATATGTGAGGCTTCACCTGAAATGTTCAGTTTATAAACATCATTATGCATAAAAGCTTCAGCATACACTTCATCATTTTTAGAGATTGTGCACTTACTGTTTTCAAAATGAATCGCAAATCCCTTCTTATCTAATGTAGATACACTAAGCATATTACAAACTGCTTGGGGAATATACAAGACATCACTTACAGGAATTTCTTTAACTTCATTAGACACTTTGCATTTTAAGAATCCAATACCTTTTGCTTGGATCTTAGCAGTCCCTGCGTTTGCAGTTTTAAGAATACCTTCCTCTGGACACATTTCCTGAAAGAAATTCTTACAATTGGTTAAATGGCATGTGCTCCCTGAATCCAAAATCCAAGTACTTTCATTTGAATTATTATTTACCATAGTCAAAGATTTTTCTGCCATTAGAAAGCCCTTGTGTTTATCTTTGTCCTTCATACATTTCCTGGTTTGAAAATTCTTTAGTTCCATTGGCTTAGGTGAGCTAGAGGGAGTGTTTTGTGTTTCCTTACACCATTTAGATACATGTCCCTCCTTTCCACATGAGTAGCAAATCAGCTTGCCCTTGGGTGGAGTTTTCCCATAGCTCCGCCTTCCTCTGTTCTTTGCCAAGAAATTTGTTTCATTTCTCTCTGACTGACTTTGAGAACACATCTCCTCAGAATCATTTATTATGCATTCCTGCCTTAGTTTTGATGTTGCCTGTTCAAAAGATTGCCCTTCAATGGCCTCATTTACAGACCTAAAAACATCAAACTTCTTTGATAGTGAGGTAAAAAGAAATGCTCTTTTCAATGCATCACACATGGGAATTCCAGAAAGTTCTAGCTTTTGAAATGAAGACATAAGATGCATAATGTGATCATTACATTTACTTTTATCCCTTAATTTGGTTTCATTCAACTCTGCCAACCAAATTGGTTGCTGCTTTGCATATGTAGTTGCATACATAGTTCTCAGTTTATATAAAATGTCCTTTGGTGTATCTTTTCCCTCCACTAATATGGCTTGTTTCTCTGAGAGAGCTTCCAAAAGCATGCACTTCACATAATAGTTTGCATTGTCCCATTCAGCCATATTTTCAGCTGTTCTGTCTTGGTCTAAGCATATATTTAATCTTTTTGCTCGAAGGAGACATATGAATCTTAGTTCCCACTGCCGATAATTAAACTCAGTTAATTTAGGCACCTTGAGAGAATAGAACAATGGTGAATTTCTTCCCTCAGCCATTTTCTTAGCCTTCTGTCTGCTGTGTGGGGGGAGAGAGAGACAGACTGAATCTTTCCTTTAAAACTTAAGAGAAAAATGTGGCCTTTTTTTCTGCCTGGTAATATTTCTCTTCTTTTTCAATTCCTGGACCCTGGGCCCATAACCCTTTTGTTGGATTATTTGTAGTAAATAATTAGCAGATTTTAGTACACACAGCTTCAGCTTTAGAAATGTTAATTTCTTTCTTCATCTCTCTCTCATTCACCCCTGAATAATTCACTGCTGAGTCACTTTAAAGTTGAAGTAACAAAACATCTGTTTACTCACAGTTTGTAGTTAGATTATAATCAGACAGGCTTATATATACATATTACTATACATTTGTATTATCAGCTCCTTCCATGTGCTTAGATGGTAATGGATGCTCACACCACCATAGATCCTCTCAGGTTAGGAGAGATCATGAGCTCCATGTGCTCCATGTGCTGCATGTGCTGCATCTAACCCCCAACAGGAAGTTGCATAGCTGTGTGACCTCTCTAAGTAATTCACATCAGAGGTCACAGAGTAATCACAGAGAAATAATAGGTGACAGGCAATGCATGTAAAATACAATTACATTCCAACACTAACTACGGGCTTGCTGTTAAATCAGAGGATTTATGGAGAACACTGTCATTTACACTATACTTTCATTATCCCCCAAATTCTAGAAATGGCACCTTATGTTAATTGCACATCTAGTTATAGAATAGGATCAGTTATGGTGCATAACAAAATTAGTTAATTGGTGCTCAGTTGGCACTTAATTGAAGATAAGTACCGGTAATTGGTGTCAACAAGCACTAATTAGCAGTTGTGCATGTAACTGACGTACGCCTCTATGAGTGCCTAACTTGTTTCACATGCAACTGCAAAGGGGGTGTTAACATGGGAGGGCATTGGGCGTGTCAGGGGTGTTCTGACCAAGGAGGTTTGATAACAGGATGTCACAAGGCTGAAGCTGGGCTCCACCCACTCCACCCAAGGAGGTTTTAATTCTCTCCAATGCAGCAGCAGCCGCCGCCATCTTGGTACATTCAAAGCAATGAAATTGATAGGACGTCAAACTCCGCCTACTGACTTCAGCCCACATAATGGGTCAGATAGGCTCATGCCGTCTCCTGTTATCAAACTCCTTAGTTCTGACTATACCTGCATGCACTATGTAGAATAGATGCATTTGTGCATGCAAACTGATTTTAGGTGCCACCATGTACACCAGCCAAAGACATGTTGTAAGTGGCCATGTGTATCTGTGGACTTATGTTAGTATTCTTTGATGGATTTGCTGTAACTGGCGTAGCGCCAGTTTTTGGCACCTAAGTTTTAGCGCCATTCATAGAAGTCCCCCATCTGCCAAACTTAGCCTCAAAGTGCAGCCCAGCTCTGTGGTTGGCAGAAGGGCGTTGGGGTCCACATTCTCCTCAGAGCATCTGTTGGTAATAAAATTGCAGGAGTAAGTTTTTGCCCAAAGGCACTAAATAGAAGATGCCCCCAGTACTGGCTAGCTGGTAAATAAAAATGGCATTAAGAGGGATGCACTATTTCATTTCCCCGTGATATTAAGGACTGAATGAACAAAGCAAGAATCTGTTCTGGTCAGTAGTGGTTGGTCTTATGTGACAGGTCCTGTAGTCTGTGGTATGCAGTATCCAGCCTTACCTGCAGAAATGACCTTTCCTAAAATTCTATGATGTAGACGTATTTAAACTTCAACTTTGGAGGAGATGTTCCCGGGGGGTGGGGTGAGGTTTAGACTTGTGTGCTGTTTGTTAAAGCTGGCAAAATTAAACCAGATATTTGTGCATGCTAAAGTGCAGGTGTGCATATGTTTTCCATTGGCTAAGCAAGTATGCACATACTTAACCTTAGAAAACTGGTGTAACTTATGTGCATACCTGACCCAAAATGATGCTCTAAAGCTTTATCTCAGGATTTGCTCCTGAGAAGTGGGCAATCGGGGGGAAACGACGGTTGTGTAAGCTCTCATGTTTTTTGAACTCCGGGAAGAGTGTCGGCACTGAATATTGGTGGTACCCAGATAACTTCTGGCTCCACCCACAGACTACCCTAGAACTCTCAGGATAGTACCGGGCCAGTCAGTAAATATTTTCAGCTGCATTATCTGAATAATGCCATTAAAAATAGGTGACTACCCTGGGTTCACTGCCATTGTGTCTATTCTTTTGCAAATCACTGGACTTACTCTTACCCCTTTCTAATGTATCACATTTTTCTATTTCTAGGATACATGTCAAACAGAAGAGATAGATGTTGAGAAATACCTGGAGAAACTCTCTCATGTCATAAACCAGATCAGCCTTGGATGCAAGATGAACTCACCTTAAAATTGCTTTTATAGCCATTTACAGTGGCTAAGTATTTATTTGACACACTTACTGTGTGATAATGATTTGACGGCTCAGTGTTTGCAGATAAATATTATAATTTATTGTGTCACAGACAATACAGAATTTTATTTTTAATACTTTCATTGTTTGGTGGAGAGAGATGAGGTTGTAATAAAATATTTAAACCATAGTAACATATTTTTGCTTCATGTTTCTCTTTTGATGGATATATTTTAAGGACAAATTTCAAAGCCACCTTGGCAGGTAAAAGAATGTTTTGCCCAAGGAAGAGGGCTACTGGAAAATTGCCCTCCCCCTTGTGGGGTTAAAGTGCACATATTGTTCCACCACCACCACCCTAGGCATTGGGTTAAGGAGGGGGTTGAAATAATGGGGGCAATTCAGTATTGTTACACCAAAAGAAAGGTGTCAAAATACGTGCAACATGCTGGGGGCTAAGGCAGGGGCGTAGCCAGACTTCAATGGTAGGGGGGTCCAGAGCTGAGGTGAGGGTGCACATTTTAGCCCCCCCCCCCCCGATGCTGCCAACTCCCCCATTGCCGACACCTCCCCCCCGCCATTGCCGGCACCTCCAACAACTTTGACCCCCCCCCCTGCCAATGACCCTCTTGACCCCCCGCCCGCCGTCGCTTACCTTTGCTGGCGGGGGACCCCAACCCCCGCCAGCCGAAGTCTTCTTCCTTCATTTGGTTTCTGACTCACAAAAACAGAACGAAGCCTTGCGATCTGTACATGCAGGACGTCAGACTCAGTCAGAAGAAACCAAATGAAGGAAGAAGACTTCAGCTGGTGGGGGTTGGGGTCCCCCACCAGCAAAGGTAGCAGGCGGCAGGTGGGCGGCAGGAGGGGGGGTTAAGAGGGTCGCCGGCAGGGGGGCCCAGGCTCCCGTGGCCCCATAGCAGCTACGCCCCTGGGCTAAGGGCTATTCTATAATGGCATCTGGGCACCAAGATGTCATTATGGAATAGAGCCTAAGTTGGCATTTAGATGCCAACATTTAAGCATGAGTAGTTACATCCGGCCAATGGTCGGGCTAAGTTTACTGTTTTTTTAGCCCAATTCTTGAACTGCTGTTCTACAGGTTATCAGTTTATGGATGTAGGTAGGTCTGGTTCAGTGGGTAAGAGTAGCTGCATGTTTTCTCCCCAGTTTACTAAGCCGCACCAGCAGCTGCCATGCGGCAAAGCTGACACAGGTTTCTAACACAAGCGGACAGATATCCGGCTTCAAATCACTGTTTGGAAAGTATGAACTCCCCCTAACATTTTGTTTGCTGGGGGGGTCAAGCTTTCGTTCCTAGCTTTCGTTTCTAATTGGTCAAGCTGTCTCTCTGACAGTGGCCAGGGTTCCTCTAAATACAGGGTCTTGCTATTTTTCCGAGGCAGCGGTGAAAGAATTAGTACTGTGAAACGCTGGCCACCGTCGGAGTGACAGCCTGACCCAGTAAAAACGAAAGCTAACTTCTTTTGATAGTTTGATATTTTAAAGTGTTGCTTGTTATGTAAAGTTTTTGATATTTAACGGGTTTTTTTGGGAAGTGCTTTTATGCCTATGATTGTGTTTGACCATGGGCTTATGGTCCACTGAGTTCTCTGAGGCTTTTTCCTTCTCAATATTATTTGCTTCTTTTATTGTACACTTTGAAAGAATTTTCCACACAGTTAAGGAGTAATTTTTCTATTTTTGAATTTTATGGAAGTGTGCATCTAGAGTAAAGCCAGGCCTTAACCATAGAAATGCGTCTGAAAATTACCGTCTAAATGATTTGTGCTTTAAATGCCACTTCTGCACTTTCTTTCTGTCTGTTGCAGGGAGGGTTTGGACTTCTTCTTGTCTTTGCTGTATACTTTTGTACATCAGGGGTTGATATTCAGCTGGTGGTGCTCAGCGTTTTTGTGACCGCCACTGGCATTATACATGAAACTTCAGTACCGGGCCATGTCCAGATTTACTGAGCCAGTGAAACCAAAATCGATTAAGCGCAATATTTAACACTTACCTAGCTATGGCAAAACATATAAAGATAGGACTGGCCTTTATGCGGTCTTTTTATGCAGTTACCTTGGCTAGTTAAGTGCTGAATATCGGTACTTAATCAACCAAGTAATGACTGCCCTGAGAATGCCTCCAAAATAGCTGGTTTCAAGTTGGGCACTAAGGGCCGGATTCAGTAAATGGCGTCCAAAATGTAGGCACGTCAGAATAACGCACCTAGGTCTATTCTATAAACTGTGTCAACAGTAAGATGCAGTTTGTAGAATAGCACATAGGCTGGGGGAATGTGCCTGCATTTAGGCGTGGCCACTTATACCACTGAAAGCCTTGCTTCTAAATATACACATGGTCCCCTGAATCCTATAACAACACATGCAAATTTGATTGATGCCCCAACATAGCCACCCTCCTCCCATGGCTGCGCTCCCTTTTCAGCGACGTGCATTGGAATTTGCATGTGCCTCTTTTTAGATTATGACTAAAAAAAGCATGTGTAAATATCCATTATTGCCAATTAGTGATGGTAATTTGTTATTATTGGCCACTTATCACTAATGGGCTCATTACTCAATTGAGTAGCATGTGTAAATTGGCCATACACACAATTTAATGAGTGCTACTTGCCGCGTTTTATATAGAATCCAGCCCTAACTGGAGGAGGAGTCAAGATGGCGGTTCGGGCTTGAGGCTCTGTGGAAGCCAACACTGAGCTCTGTTCAATATTACCTTTTTCCAATATGCCGCATACAAAGCGAAAAGGTGCAGTGAAGGGTGTCTTACCGTCGGCCCAATCACTCCCTCCGGGCCAGCGAACGCTCCTGCAGTTTGCCACGAGCACCCCTGTGGATACTGGCATGAGGAAACCCGCTGTTGGATCCGCCGAAGGAGCGGCGTTTCCACTAGGGTCGGAGACATCACTATCCCCGCCAGAGCTTAATCCGCCGCTTTGCCCTGCAGCCCTTTGGATGAGCGATGAGGACTCGATGGGACCGGAAGTCGGTAACCAAAGGGCCTCAGACGGCAGAACTCTTCCCCAGGACACAGATGGTTCGATCATAGAGCTTCAAGCTCCCCAAGCGGTGA
This sequence comes from Microcaecilia unicolor, assembly GCF_901765095.1. Taxonomy (NCBI): domain Eukaryota; kingdom Metazoa; phylum Chordata; class Amphibia; order Gymnophiona; family Siphonopidae; genus Microcaecilia; species Microcaecilia unicolor. The sequence continues at coordinate 173,308,795 of NC_044038.1, read as the reverse complement.
CTCTACACTCTATTTGGGCAGCAATTCAACAACTAACAACTACGGTCACAAAAACTTCTCGAGATACAGCATTGCTGGTAAATAAGCTTGATTCTTTAACATTAACCTTAGAAACTGTTAAGACTGAACAATTTGCTCAAAAAACCGAAATAACATCGTTAAAATCTGTTACGGATGCTTTGATAAAAGACAAAATGAAAACTTCTTTAAAATTGGAACATTTAGAGAACTATAATAGAAGACTAAATTTGAGGTTACTGAATTTTCCTTTTCAAATTGGAGTTACTCCAGTGGATTTCCTTAAAAAATACTTAATGGAAGTTTTGGCTTACCCTCAATCAGCAATACCACCTATTAACAGAGTTTACTATTTGCCAGATAAAATCTCCAAAGCGAATCCATGTGATAATAATCAAGGTCCAGAAATAAACTTGAAAGACTTATCAGCATTTCTGGAAGAATCTATTTCAGAGATAACTTGTCGAAGGACTCTATTGATATCTTTCGTTTTCGAGCAAGATCTAAATGCATTACTAAGACTTTACTTCAAGAATGCTACTAAATTTTTTCATGGTCAAAAAATCTGGATTTTTCCAGACGTGATAAAAACTACTCAGGATCGTAGGAGAGCGTTTCTAGCTTACAGAGAAGAGGTTAAAACTATGGGCGCTACCTTTTTGCTGGCTTATCCCTGCAAATGCTGTATCAAGTTTTTAGGGAATAAATATATATTTTTTGAACCAGATCAGCTAAAAAAGTTTATAGATGCTAAAAAGCTATCCAAGTAAATGTGTAGAAGATATTAAGGAAATGGAAATTTGACGGGGGAATATGAACCAGGCTATTTACTTTTTGAGTATCTTGTTTTATCTCCTTAATTGCTTTATCTCCTCCCCCTCCTTCTGATTGTTGTGGTCTAAGAAAGTAGACTATGTTTCATAGTTAATATTTGTTAGGTATATTGAAATACTTATTAGTTTGAGATTATGTTGAATTGTTTCATGGTAATACTAACCTAAGACAATTTTACTGCTGTATTTCCATTTATAAGTTTATCTTGTGAAAATGAAAAATTCAATAAAGAAAAATTTAAAAAAAAAAAAGAATCCAGCCCTAACTGGACGTTTTCAGCAGTATTAACCGGTTAAGTGTCACTGAATATGACTGGTTAGCCCTAAACAAACGACTTAACCAGCCAGCAGCTGTTTCTGGCTGGTTAAGTCCCTTTGAATACTGACCCTATAGTTTTTTTCAGTTCTCTCTTTCCTGATGGGATAGACTAGAAGGCTAATAAATAATAACCAATGAAATAAAAAGTAACAAAATCGAGTGAATTGTCACAGGCATTGTGGATCTTTCTCATAGGACCCTCCTTCTACTGGTACAACAAGTGTGTTTTTTCTAGCAAAAAAGGTGCCGGTTTCTCAAATGCTAGGCCACCCTTCAGGGGTGGGGTGATCACTGAGGGACCCACTCTACAATAGCCAGGCCCCCTGCAACCAGTCACAGAATCTATGAGCTCTTTCATTAAAACTTGGGGTCCATGGGTCAATTTTAGCAGACAATGGAAAAGGTGCCAGTACTCAGTACCCCCAAGTACCCCCTCAAAAAAAGCCCTGGGTACAACATTCTAATTAGCAAATATGTGAACTCAAACGCCATTGCAAGCAGTGTGTGAGTATTAAAATGTGCAAGAGAGATGGGTCAAAGGAGACAGCCTGAACTCCTAAGTCTTTCTTGTTTGTGGGTTTCTTTCGATATCAAAAACACTAATAATAAACCAACCCACTTTCAGTTCATTCTGCAATGGAATCTTGACTAAAAGGAAATGAGTAGTAGAGAAGGTCCTCTTAAATTCTGTCACTGGAAACTCCATTTAACCCTCTTAATCTTCCTGAGGTTTGGTTAACACATCCTGTTCCGCAGGGACATATTTCTACCTGAGGAGGTATGCATGAAGAAAAGTGAAGAAGGATCAGGACATGTCTGGGCCTTGCCAATGAGGTCAGGGTGTTGGTGATTAAGCTAATTTCTGGAGGATTAGAGACTACTGTAATTGCAGTTAGGAATAAGGTTGCACACTTTGCCAGTCTGCCTGGGCCCTGACTGACCTCCCAGATCAACCTACTCTGACCCACCAAACTTTGTTGAGGACTATCCAGTCCTCAAGAGATTCTGCCCTCCTGCCAGTGTATCAATGTACAGTGTATCTGGGAATATTATTACAGTCTAAGAAAGACAGATTGGCCTGCATAGTCATTAAAAAAAAGGGGGTTAACAGTTTTCAGACATGCTAGTTGGGAGGGTATTTGACATGTCAAAGAATTATCACCCACAGATGCTAACTTCTTAGTGATGAAACTTCTGTGATAAGGTGAGATATACATTAAAATGAATACAACTAATAATAACGTTAACCTTTTAGTAGAAGGAAATTAGATACAGTAACTTTTAGTCATAAGCCCTTTGTTACTATGTTTCGCAAATAATGTGGTTTGAAATGAGCTTGATTGTGTTACAGAGCAAGCCAGTTCTAACGTACTCAGGAATAAGATAGAGAACTGGAATAGTTTTTTTTTAAATTTAGTATTCAGGGCTTTTTATCTTGTAGCTTCATATAGGGATTGAGTATAGTCTCTTCATGATCAGCAAGAACAGGAACTGAAATTCCCCCTCTTCACTCGTCTCCTCTCAGGAAAGGATCAGTAAAAAACAAATACAGAGATAACTAGAACACATTTTTCTCCCCCCTGAATCACTGAAATAGAACAGTGCCACCTGAGTTCCATCAGGGGCTGGTTTGTGTGTGTGTGTGTGTTCATTGCTTTGAGTCTGTAGATAAGATGTACTGTTTGAAAATTGTGCAAGCAAATGCACTTGCAGATTTTTTGCACTTTCACCTCCCTCCCTCCCTCCCCTTTTTGGCCAAAATATAAATAAATCCAGGTTGCAAAATGTAACTTCATATGAATACATGTGGAATACTTAGGCAATATTGCAGAGGCATAAGTTTAAATTAAGGGCCCCAAGCAAGAATTTCAGAAAGGTCTCCAGAACGGATGGGATCCAAATAGACCTCCCTGGGCCAACCTGCACTGCCGGAGGCTGCTCAGGCAGAATTTATGCCACTGCATTGTTGTGATATATTTGATTATCATTTACTTGCTGGTGGCTTGAAAGTTATCAGATAGACCAAGGGGTCCTTTTACTAAGGTGCGCTGAAAAATGGCCTGCGGTAGTGTAAGCGTATGTTTTGGATGCGCACAAATCCATTTTTCAGTGCACCTGTAAAAATGCCTTTTTTAAAAAATTTTGACCGAAAATGGACGTTAGGCAAAATGAAAATTGATGCGCGTCCATTTTCAGTCTGAGACCTTACCGCCAGCCATTGACTTAGCAGTAAGGGTCAATGCGCGTCAAATGCCTTTTACTGCCCGGTAGCGCCGTGCACAAAAAAATAACAATTATTTTCTGGCGCGTGTAGTGGACGCGCACCAAAAATGAAATTACCGCCCGGCACATGTGGTAAGTTAGAACTGGCACGCGTTGGGGGTGCGTAGGCTCTTACATGGCTTATAAAAGGGCCCCCAAATTTCTAGTGGGCATCTCGTCTGTGTGCATACTCAAATGTGTGTATTCAGTTTTACATGCGGAAAAAACTTTCAAAAATGTACCCCCTAGTGTCCGTGTCCAAAATAATGTTACAGAAAAAAAGATGAATATCTCTTAAGGATGCTTCAATAGACAAGCTTAAAGGAATGACTCTCTTCTCCCCTGTAGGAAATGATTACGCAATGCCACAGTGGAACATTTTATCTATGTATCAATGATCTGTTTATAAATAGGAAATGATGCTAGATGAGAAATTATTGTGGTTTGTGAGCTGGATTGTTAGAAGAGCTCAGGAAAAAAAATTCATCAGCAATATGGGAGAAAAAAATTAAATGTTAATATGGGGGGAAAAATGAAATAGTAAAAAATTAGATGAAGTTGTATTTCATTGCAAAAAGTCTAAAGGATGCAAAAGCATGGTCGCCACGTAGCAGTTAGGAGGGAATGAACTGCAAATAGCAGCCATGAAACGGTTCTAAGAATAGTCATTTCTGATAGGTGCCAGGCAGTCGGTATAATAAATCAGTGGGGAAACCTAACAGCATACTTAGGGACCCTTTTACTAAGCCGTGTAAGCGTCTACGTGTGCCCAATGTGCGCAAAAATGGAGTTACTGCCTGAGAGAGACTGAATGAATTCTTTGCTTCGGTCTTCACCGAGGAAGATTTGGGTGGGATACCGGTGTCGGAAATGGTATTTCAAGCGGACGAGTCGGAGAAACTTACTGACTTCACGGTAAACCTGGAGGACGTAATGGGGCAGTTCAGCAAACTGAAGAGTAGCAAATCTCCTGGACCGGATGGTACAGTGGTGGAAATAAGTATTTGATCCCTTGCTGATTTTGTAAGTTTGCCCACTGACAAAGACATGAGCAGCCCATAATTGAAGGGTAGGTTATTAGTAACAGTGAGAGATAGCACATCACAAATTAAATCCGGAAAATCACATTGTGGAAAGTATATGAATTTATTTGCATTCTGCAGAGGGAAATAAGTATTTAATCCCTCTGGCAAACAAGACCTAATACTTGGTGGCAAAACCCTTGTTGGCAAGCACAGCGGTCAGACGTCTTCTGTAGTTGATGATGAGGTTTGCACACATGTCAGGAGGAATTTTGGTCCACTCCTCTTTGCAGATCATCTCTAAATCATTAAGAGTTCTGGGCTGTCGCTTGGCAACTCGCAGCTTCAGCTCCCTCCATAAGTTTTCAATGGGATTAAGGTCTGGTGACTGGCTAGGCCACTCCATGACCCTAATGTGCTTCTTCCTGAGCCACTCCTTTGTTGCCTTGGCTGTATGTTTTGGGTCATTGTCGTGCTGGAAGACCCAGCCACGACCCATTTTTAAGGCCCTGGCGGAGGGAAGGAGGTTGTCACTCAGAATTGTACGGTACATGGCCCCATCCATTCTCCCATTGATGCGGTGAAGTAGTCCTGTGCCCTTAGCAGAGAAACACCCTCAAAACATAACATTTCCATGCTTGACAGTGGGGACGGTGTTCTTTGGGTCATAGGCAGCATTTCTCTTCCTCCAAACACGGCGAGTTGAGTTCATGCCAAAGAGCTCAATTTTTGTCTCATCTGACCACAGCACCTTCTCCCAATCACTCTCGGCATCATCCAGGTGTTCACTGGCAAACTTCAGACGGGCCGTCACATGTGCCTTCCGGAGCAGGGGGACCTTGCGGGCACTGCAGGATTGTAATCCGTTATGTCGTAATGTGTTACCAATGGTTTTCGTGGTGACAGTGGTCCCAGCTGCCTTGAGATCATTGACAAGTTCCCCCCTTGTAGTTGTAGGCTGATTTCTAACCTTCCTCATGATCAAGGATACCCCACGAGGTGAGATTTTGCGTGGAGCCCCAGATCTTTGTCGATTGACAGTCATTTTGTACTTCTTCCATTTTCTTACTATGGCACCAACAGTTGTCTCCTTCTCACCCAGCGTCTTACTGATGGTTTTGTAGCCCATTCCAGCCTTGTGCAGGTGTATGATCTTGTCCCTGACATCCTTAGACAGCTCCTTGCTCTTGGCCATTTTGTAGAGGTTAGAGTCTGACTGATTCACTGAGTCTGTGGACAGGTGTCTTTCATACAGGTGACCATTGCCGACAGCTGTCTGTCATGCAGGTAACGAGTTGATTTGGAGCATCTACCTGGTCTGTAGGGGCCAGATCTCTTACTGGTTGGTGGGGGATCAAATACTTATTTCCCTCTGCAGAATGCAAATAAATTCATATACTTTCCACAATGTGATTTTCCGGATTTAATTTGTGATGTGCTATCTCTCACTGTTACCAATAACCTACCCTTCAATTATGGGCTGCTCATGTCTTTGTCAGTGGGCAAACTTACAAAATCAGCAAGGGATCAAATACTTATTTCCACCACTGTATTCATTCTAGAGTACTGATAGAACTGAAAAATGAGCTTGCGGAGCTACTGCTAGTGATATGCAACTTATCCTTAAAATCAAGCGTGGTACCGGAAGATTAGAGGGTGGCCAATGTAACACCGATTTTTAAAAAAGGCTCCAGGTGAAATCCGGGAAATTATAGACCGGTGAGTCTGACGTCAGTGCCGGGGAAAATGGTAGAGGCTATTATTAAAAACAAAATTACAGAGCACATCCGAGGACATGGATTACTGAGACCGAGTCAGCACGGCTTTTGTGTGGGGAAATCTTGCCTGACCAATTTACTTCAATTCTTTGAAGGAGTAAACAAACATGTGGACAAAGGGGAACCGGTTGATATTGTGTATCTGGATTTCCAAAAGGCATTTGACAAGGTACCTCATGAAAGGCTACAGAGGAAATTGGAAGGTCATGGGATAGGAGGAAATGTCCTATTGTGGATTAAAAACTGGTTGAAGGATAGGAAACAGAGAGTGGGGTTAAATGGGCAGTATTCACAATGGAGAAGGGTAGTTAGTGGGATTCCTCAGGGGTCCGTGCTAGGACCGCTGCTTTTTAATATATTTATAAATGATTTAGAGATGGGAGTAACTAGTGAGGTAATTAAATTTGCTGATGACACAAAATTATTCAAAGTTGTTAAATTGCGACAGGATTGTGAAAAATTACAAGAGGACCTTACGAGACTGGGAGACTGGGCGGCTAAATGGCAGATGACGTTTAATGTGAGCAAGTGCAAGGTGATGCAGGTGGGAAAAAAGAACCCGAATTATAGCTACGTCATGCAAGGTTCCACGTTAGGAGTTATGGACCAAGAAAGGGATCTGGGTGTCGTCGTCGATAATACACTGAAACCTTCTGTTCAGTGTGCTGCTGCGGCTAGGAAAGCGAATAGAATGTTGGGTATTATTAGGAAAGGTATGGAAAACAGGTGTGAGGATGTTTTAATGCCGCTGTATTGCTCCATGGTGCGACCGCACCTTGAGTATTGTCTCCAATTCTGGTCGCCGCATCTCAAGAAAGATATAGTAGAATTGGAAAAGGTGCAGCAAAGGGCGACTAAAATGATAGCGGGGATGGGATGACTTCCCTATGAAGAAAGACTAAGGAGGCTAGGGCTTTTCAGCTTGGAGAAGAGACGGCTGAGGGGAGACATGATAGAGGTATATAAAATAATGAGTGGAGTGGAACAGGTGGATGTGAAGCATCTGTTCACACTTTCCAAAAATACTAGGACTAGGGGGCATGCGATGAAACTACAGTGTAGCAAATTTAAAACAAATCGGAGAAAATCTTTCTTCACCCAACGTATAATTAAACTCTGGAATTCGTTGCCGGAGAAAGTGGTGAAGGCGGTTAGCTTAGCAGAGTTTAAAAAGGGGTTGGACAGTTTTCTAAAGGACAAGTCCATAAACCGCTACTAAATGGACTTGGGGAAAATCCACAATTCCAGGAATAACATGTATAGAATGTTTGTACGTTTGGGAAGCTTGCCAGGTGCCCTTGGCCTGGATTGGCTGCTGTCGTGGACAGGATGCTGGGCTCGATGGACCCTTGGTCTTTTCCCAGTATGGCATTACTTATGTACTTATGTACTTATGACTACCGTGTGGCTCGTGTGGTAATTTCATTTTTGGCGCACATCTGATACATGCATCTGAAAAATATTTTTTATTTTTGGATGCACGTAATGGATGCATGCCAAGTGGCATTTGACGTGCGTAGGTCATTACAGCCCAGATTCTTTACCGCTAGGTCAATGGCTGGCAGTTAGGTCTGAGACCCAAAATGGACGTGAGGCAATTTTGATTTTGCCGCACGTCCATTTTCAGCAAAAAAAAAAGAGGCCTTTTTAACAGGCACGCTGAAAAATGTGTGCCCAAAACCCACACCTACACTACCACAAGCCATTTTTCAGCAGGCCTTTGTAAAAGGACCTCTTAGTTGCATAAAAAGAGGTATCACCGGTAGGAAAATAGTATTTTTGCTATCATGCAGGGGAATGGTGAGATCCCGTCTTGAGTATTATGGTCAGTGTTGGAGTCATATCTTTGTGATGGGGGCAACCAAAATGGTATGGGCCTCAGAGCTGCTATAAGAGTATTGAGTGGCCATCTAATGTACTTGGTGAAAAAAATGCGAAGGCCTATGTGTCTCCTTAGCCTAGACGCTGAAAAGGCCTTCGATAGGGTGCATTGGCCATTCATGTACAAAGTGATGGAGACCTTCGGGATGGGACCCCAGTTCTCTAGGTGGATTCAAGCATTCTATACCTCTCCTAGAGCATGTATCAGCTTGAATGGGGGCTATTCTGACTGCTTCACCCTACACAGAGGCACTAGGCAGGGTTGCCCTCTCTCCCCGTTGTTGTTCGCTATGGTTATGGAACCTTTTACTTCTAGGGTAAGATCCAACCCGGGGATCACTGGCATTACAATAGCGGGGAGAGCACATAAACTGGCCCTCTTTGCAGATGACGTGCTACTGTTCCTCACTCGCCCTTTAACATCTTTCCCTGAGCTATTGCAGGTTATTGAACTATATTCGGCAGTCTCAGGGTTTAAAGTAAATATGTCCAAATCTGAGGCCCTCAACGTGACCCTCACAGAGGACCTGGTGGAAACCTTAAAGTCCACATATGCTTTTCGGTGGGCTAATGGGAGTATTCGTTACTTGGGGGTGAACATCACTGCTAGTCTCCCTGATCTCTTCATGGCAAATTATAAAGGCCTGGGCCGGATTCTTACTGCAGATATGGAAAGGTGGGGAGACATTGCGCTCTCCTGGTTTGGCCGTATTGCGGCAGTCAAGTTGAACATATTACCACGCTTATTGTACTTATTTCAGGCTCTTCCGATTCCGCTGGCCCGTAAGTTTCTTGCTGCACTGCAAGATCGTATTGTGCATTTTATTTGGGCTGGCAAATGTCCGCGGCTAGCACGGGCCTTTTTGTACCAGGATAGGAATAAAGGAGGGCTTGGGGTCCCCAACCTGGCTTGGTATTACAGAGCAGCTCAGGCGCGTGCAGCTGTGGAATGGTTCCAGGCCTACCCTGACCGGCAATGGGTGGATCTGGAGCAGTTCACATTGGGCACAAGTCCGCTGGGGGCGTTAATGTGGCTACCGAGGTCCCTTAGGTTATTAGAAGAGGGTTTGTGCCCCTCTATATACGTTACCCTGTCTAACTGGGATAGTCTTTTCCCGCATCGGCGATGCTCACTGTCGCGTTTATCTCCTATAGCATATAATCCATTATTTTTCCCAGGGACAGAGAGAGGCACATTCACTAGATGGTACGAGGGAGGTCTGCGAACATGGGGGCAATTGTTTGCAGGAGAGTCCCTCCTGTCTTATACAGAAACTCAACAGCAGTTCCCGACAGTGGTGACTGATAAGTATGCATATCTCCAACTCACTCACTTCCTTAATACAAAAGCAATTCAGGAAGTATTGCACAGGGAGCAATCTGCCCTTGAACAAATTTGTGAGGGACCGGCTAGGACCACGGGGTTGATATCTCGTTTACATCGCATCATTACTCAACAAACACCCTATACTTCACAGGAAGGGTTGGCAGAGGGACCTGGGTATTGAACTAGAGGATACGGCATGGGAGAGGATTGAACGAGCGGTGGAGGGGGTGTCGTTTCATGTACCATTCAAAGAAAATGCCATTAAAGTCCTATTTAGGTGGTATATGACACCAGAGCATTTACAACGTATTTATCCTACCTCGTCTGGGCAGTGCTGGAGGGGATGTAGTGTGAAGGGATCCATGGGGCATATTTGGTGGAACTGTAGGAAAATTAGGGCTTTCTGGAAAGCGGTTTGTAGTAGACTGCAGGTATGGTTGGGAACTCAGATTCCATGGCACCCCACCATCTTTTTGTTCTCATCAAATGCAGCGGGTCTCTCACCCAATCAACAAACTCTGATGCGCTATGCCACCTGTGCAGCTCGAATTGTTATAGCGGCCTGTTGGAAACAGACTACGATTCCACCATTAACTCGGTGGCTTCGAAAACTGGGATATGTCTGTGAGATGGAAAGGCTTATAGCTGAGCGGAGCAACCATACAAACAGATGGCACTCGATTTGGGACCCCTTTCTTTATCATACATAATTCAGAAGCTGATTCCTACAACCAGTCCGATTGGGACGAGGGGGGTGGGGGGGCAGGGGTAGTGGGGGGGGGGGGGGGGGGGGGGAGGGAGGTATGTTTGACTCCTAATGTAAAAGTTCTCAAAAAATTTGAAGTTTCGAAAGGTTTGATTCTTATTTTTCTTTCTGCTCTGGTGCGGAGATAACTTAGTGAAGGATATGGAGGTCCTACGAGAGTATTGAGATTTTAGTTATGCTTGGAGAGGCCCAAAATGTAACTTACGACTTCTGATATCACATACTGTTCTGGCTGTAAAGACACTTTTGTTTGATCTGCTGGAAGATTGTACCATTTGTTAATAAAGACTTCATACAAATAAAAAAATAAAAAAATGTTAAGTAGTAGTAGTAGTAGTAGTAATCTTCAGAGAATACCTGTACTGGTGTGGTGCGCCTGGCTGCAGGAGAGCTATTATCGTATACTTCTATGGACTTACTTTGCCCAAATGCAGTTGTATCATGCAGGGGGAGCACACTTACCTCTCTGCGTGAAGTGCAGCTCCGAGGATAACTCTTATATTCATGCTCTTTGGAGGAGTCCTTTGGTGCAGATTTTTTGGAAATACCTGGTGGGATACTCCTTTGTTTTGGGTAGAGGGGACATTGGTACTATTGATCAGGTGCTCCTAGATCGGCCGGGGGCCTTTATAGGTTTCTAAGGACAGGCGAGTTTACGTTTGAGGAAGTTCTGCTTGGTAGCGTGGAAAAGTATTATGCAATACTGGACCTCCCATGATCCACCTAATTTTTGGCACTGTAGAAATCAAATCCACCTCCTGGCGGTGTGGGAGGCTATAGGCGCCCCCTGGGCCTCACCTAAACACAAACAATGGTATTTACAAACCTGGGGCCTACATCTGCAAACACTATCTCCTATGCAAGTTCTGTGTGGATTTGGGGTCCTTGGAGGCTATGGGTGGTTGAGAATGTTTTTTCCTTGGACAGTACTGGTGCTCTGGAGGTTGGGCTCCTAAACTGAGTTGTAAGGAGAGTACAAGACACAGGCTCTCTCCATATTTATTGTAGTAAGTGTGAAGGTGAGGTTGGGGTTTGCAACCACTAATGGAAGTTTGACCATCACACCTTGGGAGGGTGGGGAATTGGGAGTGGAAGGGGGGGGGGGGGTGTTGGAGGGGCATGTCTTTATGCATGTTTTTACTGCTGCGTTATGCAAGTTTCGGGAGGGTGGGTGGGTGAGGGCAGGGATGAAAATAGTAAAATGTTGATGACAGGCAATTATATTTTGTTACTGTTGCATATTATGTTTGGCTGTCTGTCATTAATAAAAATGTTAAAAACTAAAAGAGTATTGAGTGGCCAAGGCTTGGGGTGGGGGTGGGGGGGGGGGTGGATATGATAGAGGTTTACAGAACCTTATTGAAGTAAAGCAGGTAAATGTGAATCAAATGTTGACTCTTTCATAAAGCACAAAGATTATGGGACATTCTGAGAAGTTATAGCAATACTTTTAAAATGAATAGGTGAAAATATTTTTTCACTCAACAAATAGTTAAGCTCTGGAACTCGTGGCTGGAGGATGTGGAAACAGCAGTATCTGTGTTTTTAAAAAAAGTTTGGATGTTCCTGGAGGAAAAGATCATATTTGTTTATTTATTTTATTATATTTGATATACCGCCAATTGCCAAATGGCAGCTGGGCGGTTAACAATAAAAGGTCTGAGGAAGAGAAGAGGAGAGAGGGAAGAAGAGAAAATAGTTAAATAGTGTAATCTGAGGGTCTAGAAAGAAAGACTTTATGAAAAAGTCAGGAATTAATATGTTTTTTTAATTAGTTTATGAAGGCTCAGATTTATTATAGGAAGGCAGAGAGTTCCAGAGCTTTGGGCCTATATATGCAAAGGCAGTGGCTCGAATACTATCGAGACGTATTAACAGAGGGAGAGGGAAGGTGAAGAAGGGACCTGCTGGAGTAGAGTTCAAAATATCTAAAAAGATTGGTGAAAAAAGACCAATAGTCTTTGAGCAATCTTAGAGGAATATCATCCACCAGAGAAGAACAATTTAAAGATAATAAATTTTTGCTGAAAGAGTGTCAAGGAAGTAAAATTAGAACACTAGAAGATACCTTTCCCAGGGTGTCTTGTCAAGTTAATTCAGGAAGAGGTAATAGGGCAAATGACCGTATATAATCAGAGGACATAGTCCTTGTAAATCTAGAGCTTATTTCAATAAAATAAATGTCCAGATTGATCTGGTGAGATATCCTGGGAAGGCATAGTCACTTTATCATCTTGGTAACCCAAGATGATAAAGTGACTATGCCTTCCCAGGATAACTCACTTTAGAACACAAAATCCTAGCTTACACATATAAAAAGGTATATGTGGGATCAGTCCCTGTGTGTGCATAGTGGTGAATTTTACATAACTCACTCTGCACGCAAAACTGAGGTTTAAGGATATAAGCATTGCCAGTCCATCAAGACCAGTATCCTGTTTTGAACAGTGGCCAAACCAGGTCACAAGTACCTGCAAAGTCACAAGTACCTGGCAAGATCCCAAAAGAGTAAATCAGATTTTATGCTGCTTATCCCAAGAATATCAAAAAAAGAAACCAAAAATGGCTATGCTGTGTCGAATAATATCTTTGTAAAAATACACAAATAAAAATAAACAACACAGCTCTATTGCAACAAAAAAACTGTTGACTTATTTGAAGGTGTCTCATACCATCACAGCGACAAGATAATGTCAATATGCTATATAAGCACACAAGCTTGTGAATTAGTATAATCATAGACCACCTCCTACCAACCTATAGTGCACATTAACTGCATCTTGTGTAAACCTTCATACCTAAGTGTCCATATATATACTCAAAACTCTTTTTTTAATAAAAAAATTTTTGTTGTGCACTACTGCCAAAAATTGAAAGGCTGTTGCAATCACTCTATTGATAAAGCAAAAATCAACTTAACTTGATAGCTCAAGAAATTATTCGCCGTCTTGATGGGCTGGAGCTTATCGCATGGGGATTGGAGCCTATAGAATTTCCCGGATCCAATCAAACCCATATATGTACAATCTCCGGTATCTCTGTAAGCCCGACAGGACCCTGTTTCGCGGTCACCTGCTTTCTCAAGGGCCAATATTTTTCAACAGCTGTTGAGAAAGCAGGTGACCGCGAAACAGGGTCCTGTCGGGCTTACAGAGATACCGGAGATTGTACATATATGGGTTTGATTGGATCCGGGAAATTCTATAGGCTCCAATCCCCATGCGATAAGCTCCAGCCCATCAAGACGGCGAATAATTTCTTGAGCTATCAAGTTAAGTTGATTTTTGCTTTATCAATAGAGTGATTGCAACAGCCTTTCAATTTTTGGCAGTAGTGCACAACAAAAATTTTTTTATTAAAAAAAGAGTTTTGAGTATATATATGGACACTTAGGTATGAAGGTTTACACAAGATGCAGTTAATGTGCACTATAGGTTGGTAGGAGGTGGTCTATGATTATACTAATTCACAAGCTTGTGTGCTTATATAGCATATTGACATTATCTTGTCGCTGTGATGGTATGAGACACCTTCAAATAAGTCAACAGTTTTTTTGTTGCAATAGAGCTGTGTTGTTTATTTTTATTTGTGTATCCCAAGAATAAGCAGTGGATTTTCCAAAGTCCACCTTTATAATGGTTGACAGACTTTTCATTTAGGGACTTGTCCAAACCATTTTTAAACTCTGCTAAGCTAACTGCTTTTACCTGGCAATGAATGCCAGAGATTTAGTGAAGAAATTTTTAAAATATTATTTTTCAGCATTTGATATACTGCAAGTGATCCCTGAGGTGACTATGCGGTTTACAATATTACAGGTACTTTGCACTGTCTCTAATGGGCTCACAATCTAAGTTATATATTGTACCTGGAGGCAATGGATGGATAAGTGACTTATCTAGGGTCACATGGAGCTGCAGAGGGAATTGTACTTGGTTCCCCAAGATCACAACCCACTGCCGACCGTCAGGCAGCAGCAGGAATCAAACCCAGTTCTGATTTGTTTTAAATTTACTACTTAGTAATGTAACCCTATGGGTTAAATTTTAAAAGATTACCTGGCTCCTTCTAGATCTGGTGTAGAGACAGTGAGCAGCAGTACAGTGAAACTGAGTAGTTTGTGTGCATGCGCTGAGTGTTCCGCATGCTGATGGAACTTCAGGAGAGTGACAAAACGGCTCAGGCTGGCAGTTGGGAGAGAGCTCTATTGGTGAGAACATGTTACTAGGATAAGACTGGAAGAAAGTTGATGCTGGAGATCATCACCTGAAAGAAAAGGCGCCTGCCGTTCAAGAGAGCCAGAGAGACTGAACTAAGTGACTGAACTAAGTGACTGAAACTATTTTAAAAAAGTGCACATAAGAGAAAATAGTAAAGGAAACCTGAACAATAAGTGAGAGATAACTAAAAGAAGAAAAAAAAAAAGAGTTGAGGAAAACTTACATGTTGTGGTCCTTGAAGGTCTCTGGAAATCTGAAAGACAGGAGAAAAGAAAGTTTAAAGAATCTAGTGTTTTGCAGAATTGAATGTACTTAAATGATTTATGTAACTAATATTTATACTTTTGGGGAAACACTGTGACATATTTGGTACCATCATTGTAATACCTTGCTCTGCCACCAGGGGGTTTACAGTAATTTCATTGTATGCCCCTTAGACCTTGTATTTTAAGAAAGATTAAACAAGCAATTCACGTCTACCCGTTCCACTCCACTCAGTATTTTATAGACCTCTATCATATCTCCCCTCAGCCATCTCTTCTCCAAGCTGAGGAGCCCTAGTCGCTTTAGCCTTTCCTCATAGGGAAGTTGTCCCATTCCCTATATCATTTTCACCCCCCTTCTCTGTATCTCTTCTAATTCTGCTGTATCTTTTTCAAGATTGCACCCAATATTCGAGGTGTGGTCGCACAATGGAGCCATGCAAAGGCATTATAATTTCTCAGTTTCATTCTTCTTGCCTTTCTTAATAATTCCTAACATTGTATTTGCTTTCTTAGCCCCTGATTCACACTGAGCAGAGGGTTTAAATGCATTATCAATGACGACACCTATACTGGCTGCACTAGCCAGAAAACTGTCTAAATAAAATAAAATATAATATTCTAGTCACAATCCATCAACTAGAAGCACAAAAATGTCAAAACTGACTGAACCCCTCCCCTCTCAATGTTTCAACCATTTGCAAAATGCCATAAATTGCAGCTCTAATTTTAACTCAAGAGGCAGCGTATTCCAGAAAAATGGAGCTTTTCCTAGAATGACCTATTTCAGTTTGAGGCTAACCTAAACCTATGAGCTGAAGGCAAGGAAGGCAGAATATTCTGACTAGAATGTAGAGAAGGGATAAAGATTTCAATCCCCCGGCCCAAGCTAATTCCAAAGGACTGTGATCGATATGATGTCATAGGGATCAACGGTGAGCCCAATCCTCTTCAATAGTTTTCTAAGTGATGCTGGGGAAGATTTTGTAGGTGATACAAAATCCCATCATATAGCAGAAATTCCAACGGCGATGGATAAGATGAAAGGTGAACTTTAAAAATTGAAAGAATAGTCAAGACAATGGTTTTAATGAAACAAAATATGCATTTGGGATGCAGAAATCCTATATCAAACCCCAGGTTTAAAAGATGATGAATTAGCAAATATTAGGGAAGAGCAGAGCAGTAGGCTGAGAAGCAAGGAAACTTGGTTCAAACTCTGCTTCCCCCACTGTGACCTCGGGCAAAACACTTTAACCTCAATTGCATCAGGTACATCAGATTTCCTCATATGTGTTAATTTAACGCACATTATTTAATGCAAACCCAATTATTGTTAATGGGGGCCATTCACTAATTAAGCTCATAACTTGCATTATTATGTGCATTGTTACATTAGTAAACCCAGCCCTTAGATTGGTCTTCTCTGGCAGGGAAATACCCTGCTGTACCTGAACTGTAGCTTGATTTGCACTGAAGTTTGGAAAAGGGAGTACATAAGTACATAAGTATTGCCATACTGGGAAAGACCAAAGGTCCATCAAGCCCAGCATCCTGTTTCCAACAGTGGCCAATCCAAGTCACAAATACCTGGCAAGATCCCAAAAAAGTACAAAACATTTTATACTGCTTATCCCAGAAATAGTGGATTTTTTCCAAGTCCATTTAATAATGGTCTATGGACTTTTCCTTTAGAAAGCTGGCCAAACCTTTTTTAAACTCTGCTAAGCTAACCGCCTTTACCACTTGGTATGCAGAAATCCCATATCAAACCCCAGGTTTAAAAGATGATGAATTAGCAAACATTAGGGAAGAGCAGAGCAGTAGGCTGAGAAGCAAGGAAACTGGGTTCAAACTCTGCTTCCCCCCTTGTGACCTCGGGCAAAACACTTTAACCTCAATTGCATCAGGTACAAACAGAGGGTAAGATTTCCTCATATGTGGTAATTTGATTTAACGCACATTATTTAATGCAAGCCCAATTATTGTCAATGGGGCCATTCACTAATTAAGCTCATAACTTGCATTGTTTTGTGCATTGATACATTAGTAAACCCAGCCCTTAGATTGGTCTTCCCTGGCAGGCAAATACCTGCTGTACCTGAACTGTAGCTTGCTTTGCACTGAAGTTTGGAAAAGGAAGTGATCATAGTAAAATCCAAATCCAGGCATGAGATTACACAAATAATCATATATTTTTAACAAATATATATTTACAACATGGGGGTCAGAAGCACTTTTATTCACTTTTTACTCACTATAAGCACTTTTTTAATAGATCTTATGGCTTTTTGAGAGAAAAAAAAAGGAGGAGGAAGGAGACAAAATCCTTACGGAAGAGTAAACACCAAACAAAAGAGTGAGGTGAGTACCAAAAGGATATCCAATATACAATGATCTTTATTGTAGAAATCACAGAGAAGGTCCTTGTGTATTTATTTTCAGTAAGAGGAAAAATTACATCCTGCCCCTGGGGGAGGGCAGGAAACCACACACAGATAAGATGCAAAACCAAGCCAGAAATATTCCCAATAATGAATAAAGCTGAATCAGCCTGCGTGAAATCCCATGAGATGCTTTGTCCATCATTTCAGAAACATCATCCCTAAAGACAACTGATTATATCAACCTGTCTCAACGTAAGCACAATGTTTCAAAACAAAGAAAAGGAAGTGGTTGCTGAAGGCTATTTGGCAACTGGTTACATTTAGTTTCTAGCAGGTATAAAATATGAGAAATGTAAAGAGTACTTTTACCATCAAACATTACTAGTTGCCCAGGTTTTCTACCTTATACCAGATTTCAAGAGCCATCACTTTCACTCTATTAAAACTACAGCCATGGCCAGGATGAAATGCTTTATGTCAACATATTAGGCAAAACCTTTGATGGATAAACATTCCTGCATTTCTTCCTTTTTGTTTTAATACCTGGCTGGGGGAGATGGAGGGGGTTGGGGTTGTGCTGTGTATATGGGAAGGGGGGTATCTCAAAGGATGAAAGAAGGAAATATATTTTTACATGCCCATTCAACTACTACCTTATATTGAGCTTAGTATGTCTAAAATTTGGCTTTGGCATACCTACAATTACTGTTATTCATTCCCCATTGAGACTGCAGGCCACCTGACGTGTGAATTAGGGGGGCACCCTGACAAAAAAAGCCCCGACAAAACAGCCTTGTAGCAAAATAGCCCTTGACAAAATGGCCCCACCCACAAAATAAAGAGATAGGTCTTCAGCAGTTTGCGGAAGTTCATTAGTTCGTCAATCGTTTTTAAGTTGCGCGGTATTGCATTCCATAACTGTGTACTTAAGTGTGTAAAGTTTGACGCGTTAATGTATAAAGCTGATAGAAAAAACTCCAAAAAAACAAGAAAGATAAAAGTTTTGAACAATTGAATATTGAACTGTTTTAGAATATATAACCTTTGGATGGAGGAAGTTTTTTTTAGCCTGTGCTAGAAGTAATACCGGACAAAAATATATATTTTGCCTGTGCTACAACTGAAGCGTTTTCCTTCGCACCAAGGTGAAGCCATAGAGAAGTAAGATTCACACTGAACATAGAACTGAAGTTTTTTTTTAAATTATTGTTGTTGGTATATGGATAATGCCATTAAAGTATGGATCCTCTATACAGATAGTGCTATAGTGGACAAGCCAACTTTCTTTTGAAAACAGACAGTGGACTTTTGAATATCTGGCCTTTTGTTTCTAGATTGCTTGAAGAAATATAATTCCTAAGAACTGTCCATTGCATTTTCTAAAGGGTTCTTTGAAACAGATTACTGTCGTACAGTGTGAATAAGGCCACTGTGTTCAATTGTAAACACCTTTACTTAACCACTTAACCTAAAGTTTGTTGGAAAGCTTTCAGATTAGCACATATCAAAGACCACAGTTTATAACATTAAACCTGCAATCCTGATATTAATCTCTTAGTATTTAATAGAACAACTTGGTGCACTGGAAGCTTATTTTATTCTATTCGCCTCTGTCAAATACTAAATAGCATTTTAAAATTCTATCTATGGCTATATGTTTTTTTTGGGGGGGAGGGGGGAGGAGGATAGAAAGGGTATTTGATGCATGTAACACAACTACTATTGTGGTGAGAGACATCCTTTAAAGGTGTGGCAAAAGTCATCAGCATTTCTAAACATGAGTATGGGAATTACCACTAGATCTGCAATCAGATAAAATATTCCACTCCATGGCCCTCCCCCGTCAGACTATATTTATGCCATTATCCTATTAATCACTTCCTTCGGCATTCGTATTTGTGTATATATAAATCCGATTTAGTGTCACCCTGAAATCAGTTCTCCAGCCTGAAGGTCCACAGAAGCATCCCAATGGCTTTCATTCTCTTCTGTCTCCTTGCTTTGGCGGTGTGTGCCAGCTCTGCCCCTTTTCACAGGGATATTGCAAGAACTGATTGTTTCAATAGCCTTAAAGAGTCTATCATAAAACTTGAACAGTTGCAGGTAAACTGGGTTTTTCTTTTTAATTTCTCTTTTCCCATCATGTTACTTTTTCAAACAGAATTTTTCTGCCTCTCCTGGTGTTATGTAACTAATGGTATTTCTGTCATTTGTAGGGAGAAAGAAGCAAGTTTATCCAAACACCCAGAGATGTGGACACATGCTTTGACAAGGTAAGAAATGGAATTCACCAATGCAGATAAGTAAGGCACAGATACATCTTTAGCAACATACTATCGCTGCCGGTAAAGATGGCGTGCTGGGTAGGAGGGTAGTGTTAGGTTTAGAGTGGGAATATGTCAGACAGAAAGCTCCATAGGCTGCAGAGTCAGCTTATTAAGTGACTGAATGCATCTATGTAGAATTACCTTCTGGCAGATAAGACTCATAAGGCCTTTCTAGTTTACCAGTTTCCTTCCTGTTGAGATACCATAGACTTGATCTCTAGCTTTCCTTCATAGCTAAGCATTTTCTGTGCTTTCTTTAATATTTCCGATTCTGCTTCTGCTTTTACCCCATTCACTAGGGGGCTGTTCCTTGCATCCAGCACTCTTCAATGAAGAAAAGTTTTCTAATGTGGCTCCTGAATCTAACCCCCTCGGAGTCTCAGATTGAAAGCTCAGGGAGGCCAACTCAACCTTTCACCTTCCTGAGTTAGATAAAATGAAAATCAATTGTAAATTTGGAATAGTTGTCTAACTGCCTGAAAATTGGAAATCGTAGGATATAAGGCCCTACAGAATTCCATGCTATTGCTACACTCACATCAGTTTTCAACATTTTTAAAAGCTGGCTCACCCTTTCAGCTTCTAGTTCTCTTTACATCTTAGCTTGCGTGTTTAAGAAAAAGTAAGGCTGTACCAAGTATTTGTATTCGATTGGATTCAAACACTTGATCTCTGATTTCATGTTGCTTCTTTTATTATTTAGGTTAAAGCTCAATGCCCATTATTCGCATTTGATATTCGTATTTGGATGAGTAGTAAAATAGGCTATTTGGTACAGCTGTACTAAAAAGTCAACGAAAAGTATCCAAAATAAGCTAACAGTAATTTCATTGTAATATTACATAGCAGAGAACAGCAAGTAGGTGCCAAAATGGCCTGTTCAATCTGTCCAGAAGTAATTAGTCCACTTTTGGCAGACACACACAGCAATTTCCAAATGCTCCCTCATGTTTTCCACCCGCCCTCTCAAAGTTGCACCGTTATATTGTCCTAACTGCTGCTTTGGGCAGGTTCATGTCCACCTTCTGAATTTGTTTTACTGGTTTTCTTTCCATTTTACCTTATGTTTTCTCCATTTCTCCTTTCTTTTCTATTTCTCGTGAATATTTTCTCTCTCCTCTGATTTATCATTTTCACCTCTTTCTGTTGTTTCCCTGTCTTCCACCCCCTCTCAATCTCTAATCTCTATCTTCCCGTCTCCTGACCTATCTCCTCCCTCTCCACTTCTTCTTTGTCTGTCCCACATCTTTCCTCTATGGTTCTCAACTGCATATAGGCCCTCGGCATCCTGTATCTCCCTCTCAGTGTACCACAGTACTTTATTGCCCTCCTTCAGTTCTCCCTCTCTTTCCCCATTTATTTTACCTTCTCATCTCCCTCTCCAAATTGTTCCCCCAGTCTCGTTCACCCTTTATCTCCCAGCAAGATCTAGCTGAAAGATTGTAGAACTTAGTCATTGATGTCAACGGGCAGACTGGATAGGTCATATGGGGGTCTTTTTACTAAGCAGTGGTAAAACGTGGCCTGTGGTAGTGTGGGCATGTGTTTTTGGCACGTGCTGGGCCATTTTTTTTTACTGCGCCTTGGAAAAAAAGGCTTTTTAAAAGTGGGGCAGTAAATGGCCTTGCGCTAAAAAATTAACAGTGGCACATGGCTATTTACTCCCTGAGCCCTTACCAACACCCATTGACCTAGCGGTAAGGGCTCATGTGCTACTCATGCGGTAGTCTTGTAGCATGCACCAATATGATTGCGCTGCCAATTACCACCAGGAAACCCCTCCCCCCGTGGTAGAAAATAGAAAAATATTTTCTACTGCAGGAAACAGCGTATACCAACTGATTTGCTGTGCGCTGCCTGTGCGTTAGCCCTACCTGCTTAGTAAAAGGACCCCATGGTCTTTGAGCTACTACTGAAACAGGTGTGATCAAAATAGAAATAAATAATAGAGTCAGGCAGAGGTACACAGGCACCCCAGCTGTATTCATTGGACACAGTGGCATTCCTAGGGGGGGGCAGTGGGTGTGGTCCACCCAGGGTGCATGCCGCTGGGGGGGGGGGTGCCCATGCCTGTTGGCGCTGCTCGTTCTGTGCTCCCTCTGCCCTGGAACAGGTTACTTCCTGTTCCGGGGCAGAGGGAGCATGGAACGAGCGATGCCGACAGGCGCGCGGCACCCCCCCCCCAGCAGGTAAAAATGCACCTGGGGGGGTGTCGTTTCGCCGGGGGGGGGGGGAGAAGGTGTCGTTTCACCTGGGGGGGCACTGCACCCGGGGGGGGGGAAGCCCATCGGCGATCCGCCCCGGGTGTCAGCCGCCCTAGGAACGCCACTGATTGGACACACTTAAAATGTTTCTCCCTAAGCAAGCAGTGGGAAAAAAATTGGCAAGACTGAGGGAAAATACAAAAATGTGCATCGATCCTTTGTTTTGCTGATCGGAAGGATAAAAAACTGTTTTCTGTATTTCAGGAGTATGGAAAGCTGGACCGTGCCTGCCAAAGGCGTGTGAGTTTCCTTTGATTTTCTTTGGGTTGTAATAGCATGCAAACTCTGCCAGTGATATCCTGAGTCTCTGTTCAAGTTCCAGTTTAAGCTGCAGAATGTCACAGCCTTGTGTATGGGTTTCTGGGTTCAGCTTGTGGTGGTGGTGGGAGGAGGGAGGCTGGGGACAGTTACTGAAGAAGCAGCTAAGAAGGAAGTTTTACTTGATGCACCAGTGGAAAGTTATGCAAGGCAGGGATTTACCTGAAAGGCTGCCAGCAAGTTGGGTTGAAGGGATAATTTCTGTATAGGTCAAGTCTAGTGCGAGGATGAAACCAGCTTGAGAGAGAGTGACAGAGAGAAAATTTATATTCCGCCATAAACCTTTCAGTTCAATGCAGATCACACATTAAAGAGGACTGGACATTTCCAAGAATATCAAAATATAGCCTAACAGAGACAAAATATCCCTTAACTACATATCCTATTCAGCATGATTTAATACAAATTTCTTAAATAAGTTTTGATCTGTTTACGAAACAGTTTATAGGAAATTTTGGACATCAAGAGATCTTTAATAACCTTGTCCAAACAAACAACTTGATATGAAAAAAGAGTGTCTATTAATTTAATTCTTCTTGTATTTGAAAGGTAAAATATTCTGTGTCCTAGTGGCTCTAGTTTTATTTATAAAAACTAGATGGTTCAATAAGTAAAGTGGGGGTAGACCATATCTAATTTTGTACACAAGACAAGAGAATTTAAACAGGACCCTGGCTTGCATAGGGAGCCAATGAAGCTTCACGTAACAACAGGATACACGATCAAATTTTTTAAAGAGAAGATTAAATGTAAAGCTATATTCTGTATAGTAAGAAGTTTCTTCGGTATCTGTTTGGAAACTCCCAAATAGACGATATTACAATAATCAAACAAACTCAGTATTAAAGCCTGTACAATAAATTGGAAATGGGTTGATCAAAGCATTTCCTAATCTGATGCAAATTATGCAACAATAAAACAAGATAAAGAGTGTTAATTTGCATCTCTAAAAATAATTTATTATCCAACCATATCACCAAAATCTTAATGGATGGATAAAACTGATACAGAGCCTTGTTTATCATGACATTCTTTTCATCTGTATCAGAACTGCGGCTGATTAACATAAATTTTGTTTTATCTGAATTTAATTTAAGCTTATGCTTAAACATCCAGTTTTCTATTTCATTTAAGATGTTTTCCAATAACTCTAAGTGTGAAGCAACTGAAATATGCGGATCTGACCAAATTTAGGACTCCTTTACATTATCTGTATAGGTGCATGTTGCTGTAGCTCCAGCGTTTTTAAATAAACAAATATTGTGTACACATTTTTTTACTGCCTGTATTTCAAAATATTATAAATAATATTGTTTATGAAATGATTATTTTAGGTCCATGATAATCTGAACACATTTATCAAAGGACTGTTGGAACTGAATGGCACCAGAACCATTATGGAGAATTTGAAAATGTTATCACAATATCACAACTTTCCAGAAGTAAGTTTTGCAGCTTATTTATTTCTTGCATTTGATTATTTAAGGTAGAGAAGTATCACCTGCAAGAAACAAAGGGGGTTAATTTAGAAGTCTTATTTGTAATTTCCTCATGGAAATGCCAGCACTTACAGACATATATCATATACGCAGGTTAAAAATTTCAGAAAGCTGCTATTTGCAAGTGGAGAGTCACACTAGGTAGAGATTTTTAGGGGATGAGGTGTGGGTGGGGCTTTGACAGGACTGAACTTGGCACTTGTATTCCTCATTTTACAAAGAGAATATACGAATGGGGGGGAGGAGAGTTCCATGTCGGCTTTTACACCTGCTCAATGGCACAGAGGTTTAAAAAGTGCTTGTTTCAGCCAGGGCTTTAAATGAGGGATTAAGGGGTCCTTTTGCTAAGGAGTGCTGAAAAAAGGCTTGCGGTAGTGTAGGCGTGGGTTTTGGGCATGCGCTGATCTGTTTTTCAGCGTGCCTGTAAAAAAGACCTTTTTAAAATTTTTGACAAAAATGGACATGCAGCAAAATCAAAATTGCTGCGTGTCCATTTTGGGTCTGCAACCTTACCGCCAGCCATTGAACGTGGTAAAGACTCACGCGGTAACCAGGCGGTAATGACCTACACGCGTCAAGTATCACTTGGCACACGTCTGATATGCGTGTCCGAAAATAAAAATTATTTTTTGGATGCGCATATTGGATGCATGCCAAAAATGAAATTATCTCAAAAGTCACGTGGTAGCCGGCGGTAACTCCATTTTGGCGTGGGTTGGGAGCACATAGACGCTTACGCGGCTTAGTAAAAGAGCCCCTAAGGGAGTCATCTTCTTAATCCCATGTAGTTAATTTCCACCTCCGAAGTGAAACCATGTTAAACTTGCAGCCTCACTAATTAATTGGTGGCATTTACACATGGAGATTTGTAATGTAGAACAGCTATATTGAAAGTTGTGACATCACCACTTCAAGTACCAACACCTCCACATGGAGCTGCTGGATCGATGCCATTCAATTACACATTACACATGTGAGCAAGTACACTTTTTAGAAAAGTCTGCGTCAGCAAATCCCCTTCTAAAATACCACCAGAACTCACTCAGCAACCCATCTCTATATTGCATGTAAAATGGAGCCTCACGTCTAGCTGCCCTATTCAAAACTGCCAATTCAAATGCTATCCCAATTAACAACATTTTATGTGTCATTTCGTTTCCTTCCAGACATCAACATTTCTTGAAAGTACAACAATGAACATGGTGGCGAAGATATTCTCAGACTTTAAGAAGGCTCTACAGACATTTCTACAAAAACTTCACATGACAAGTTACTGTTCCTAGTTAGGATTCCGAGTACATATACTTAGGAGTGAAGGATCTGATTCAGAGCTGGACTCGGATTTCTTAATATTTGACTTGAATTTATCTGGATAATCAGGAGTTGCCCTCTGACAGATTCAAATTGAAATTTACAAAATATTTTCTGATTGGTTCTGATCTACACAAATAATCCTAGAGGATAATTCAAACGTAAGTGAAATGACTCACTAATTTGCTGGGCCCTGATTAATCAGATTCCACACGAACCAGTTCACCTATGCCTCTACAGGACTTAGGGGCCGTTTTACTAAGCCGCGTAAGCATCTACGCGCGCCCAATACGTGCTAAAATGGAGTTATCACATGGCTACTGTGTGGCTCTTGCAGTAATTTCATTTTTGCCACGCATCTGATACATACGGCTGAAAAATATTTTCTGCTGCACGTATCGGACGCACGCCAAGTGGCATTTGGCATGCGTAGGTCATTGCCGCCAGGTTACTGTGTGAGATAATGGCTGGTGGTAAGGTCTCAGACCCAAAATGGACATGCAGCAATTATGATTTTGCCGCATGTCCATTTTTGTAAAAATTTTTTAAAAAGGCCTTTTTTACAGGTGCACTGAAAAATGATTCTGCGTGCGCCCGAAATCAGTGCCTACGCTACCGCAGGCCATTTTTCAGCGCAACTTAGTAAAAGGACCCCTTAATTAATATCCACCTATCTGTAATCAGATTGTAGGTGATAATTGTTGCTGCTATGCATATCTCATTGTTTACACTGTTGTTACCTCTTTGGTCCCTAAGGTGGAAGGGTCAGGGCAGAGTGGGGCAGGTACTAAAGTCATATATAGAGCAGAGAAATTTGGGTGATCTGCATATAATTTCTATATATGTAAGTTAAGCCAGCAAAACAGTAGGCCTAACTTATGCCTATCGACCACGGCATAGTCACCTCTCATATGTATATTCAATGGATATCTTTAATGGTCTGGGCCATTAAGCATAAAGCCAAAAGTTGAAATCAACGCTTAACATTTTGCAGTGCCCAGCTGCATTGAATATCAGGTCACGTACAGTTAAAATAACCACATTGAGCTTTTATAGTTCTTGAAGAGTTTATATGTTTGGATTAGTTTGATTTTTGTTGCTGTGTTAATTCATTTATTTATATTTATTTATTCACTATGGATCTGACTAACATCTAAATATTTGACTCTGTGCCAGTAAGTTTGGATGTTTTAGGCATCAGGAAACTCTGAACTAGTTGATTTCAGATGTTTCCAGCTACCTGGTCCACCCTGAACGGTTCTGTATCTATGCTGATGATATGCCACTCCTTGTATCTATTGAACTAGGTCTACCTACAGCTTTGAGTAAATTGGCTGATTAATAGCAATTTAGGAATGGGCAAAAAATGGACAAACTCTGCCTGGTTTGCGAATGCAGGCACTATCAGGAAAGAGCGCGTTCTCTTTTGGAGGACTGTGCACTATTAATGATACATTAAAAATCCCACAGAATTGTGTTTGCTTCTGTCCTTTTCGTTTGAAAACATGGCGAATGTTGTTGCCATTTCAAATGAATGCACATCTCTACCAGAAATCTGTCTTTCTGTACTAGCCAGTAATAGCGACATTCATGTTGGAAAGCAGCCTGTGACTCTACTGTACTAACTACTAGAACTCAGTCACTGTTACTTCATTTCACCCAGGTCAGCAAAACACAATCATAATTTCACCTAAGGGCTTCTCCCCTTTTCTAGAGGATTTGACTACACAGTCGTGCATCTGGAACTATGTTTTCTAACAAATACAACAAAAAAAACACCTCATTTTACAAAATGTGAAAAAATTATAAAGTTTACTTGGAGTGGCAGGAATTGGCTTTTCATTGGTGATGGCCTACATCAAAGGAGTGGAAGAGTAGCCTAATGGCTAGCACAGTGGGCTGCAAAACAAGGGAACTGGGTTCAGTTCCTACTGTAGCTCCTTGTGACCCTGGGTGAGTCACCTAACCTTCCATTGCTCCAGACACAAAAGACAGATTGTGAGCTCAGTAGGGGCAGAGAAAATATCTGTACGTAATATGTAAACTGTATTGGTTGTAGCACAGAAAGGCAGTATTACTCATCACAGGGACACAGATGCGAGGACAGGGCAGCATGGAAGGAATGCAGAACTGTAGATCTGAGGGGAGGAGTAGTGTTTATGTACCAGGATATGGATTAGGACCACAAAATTGTGCCATTTGGAGGCCAAAAGGAAGACTCTGAAAATGTGAATGTGTTAGTCTTCAAGAGCCAGTGAAAGTAGATGTCTGATGCCTTACCATCTCATTCTAGAACCTCTCCATTTTTCTGACTGATTCCAATGTTTTCTGGAAGTTGTGTATAAGTTATTTATGATTATTTATATCTTATTTATTTTTGTTATATATTACTTGAATATTTAAAAATTTATCTTGCAGATTGTTACAACAATGACTGTGAAATTAATTTAAATGAGTACTGCCTGTGAAAGACCAAAATGTTCCATGTGATATGCAAAATTTAATAAATCAAGTTATCATAATATGTGTTTAAATATAAATCATTTTCTTTGAGTACATTTAACTGCTTCAGATATTTTACATTCTACCTTCCCCATCCCTAACCCTGAATGGTTTACAGTATGTTTTAGCTGACATTGTGGGATATGGTTTTGTATGTGCATGGATGAACATGGTCATGTGATTATCTGTTGGTGTCATACATGTATCTAATAGCCACGTACAAGCATTCAGGTCATATTATGAATACACATAGATATGTAACAATCAAGATACTCCTGTCCATGCTGTTACTTGGAACTTGCAGCAATTCTTAAGTAACCAATGGAGGGTCTCACTAAAAATGGAAAGATAGATAGATAAATAATTAAAAATATGTAGTAGGCCTAGAAAATGGATCTCCAAATTCTTCCATGCATTTTCTCTGCTTTGCTAATTTCTAAAAAAATAGCCTCATCTCAAAAGCAAAAACACTTATCTTCATTTTAAAGTTATTTCAATGTCCCGTGGTTATAAGCTGCTCAATTTGCAAATTCCTTTTTTCTCTTTTTTTCTTTTATCCAACATGAGTAGTAACAGTGACCATGCTCATATTTCTCAACTTGGATCCAGGTTTCATCACAAAGGCTTCATCAGGGGATGCAGGAGCTGAAACGCTTCTGGTTCTCCAAAATGGTCATGATGGTTTTCTGAAAACAAATAATTTTTATATATGAGCTTTGTTTATTTAAGAAAAATTAGTTTTGAGATAGAATATCAGGGCTTTTATTTGAGGGGTATTGCGTACTGGCACCTTTTCCATTATCTGCTAAAATTGACCCATGGTCCCCAAGTTTTAATGAAAGAGCTCAGGCCCTACACACCAATTCTGCCTTGTCATAGATTCTGTGACTGGTTGCAGGGGGCCTGGTTATTATGGAATGAGCCCTCAGTGATCACCCAACCCCTGAAGGGTGACCTAGCATTTGAGTACCGGCACCTTTTTTGCTAGAAAAAACGCACTGTAGAATATTGACAATACTGATAATAACCTGAATTATTCAAACTGATATTTGAAATTGTTAATTCAGGGTTGGAATAAAGTGTTGGGGCAGCATTTACTAAAGCAGCGCTAAGGGCATGTTAATGCTTTTAGCGCACACTAATGATTAAGATGCTCTAAACGCTGTCACCCATAGGAACATATGGGCAACTCTAGTGTTTAGCATGTGCTAATTTTAGCGCACGCTAAAAAGGGCCCTTGGTGATTTAATGATCCCAATTATTATAATATAGCTGCCCAATTACTGCCAGGTAAGCCCCTGGAGCAAAAAAAAAAAGATTTTCTGTCGCACCAAAAATGGCATGCACTGGGGGCGGGTACTACTGCCTGCTCCTGAAGTAGGCCAGCGGTGGTGCCATATTGGCGCATGCTAAGGCTGTGGAACCTCTACCGTAGCATTGAAAAAGGGCCCCAAAGTTGGGTACGAGATCCATGTTTAAGCGTTATTCTAAAAAGGCACATGCCCTTTATAGAATAGAATTTAGGGTCAATTTTTCTGGCACCTAATTTTGAACACTATTTATAGCATCTGGCCCTAAATGCATGTTTTACTGCATGCCAACTGCGAAAATACCACTAAGCTCCTCAATGCGGCTCTGTGTTGGTGGTTAACATGGCATAAACCGATTCTATATATCATACCTCAATTTCCACATGGAAATCAAAGCGTATTCTATAATAATGCATGTAACTTAATTAACTAGCTAATCAACTGTCAATTGGATGGTAACAAGCAATTAGCACTAATTGGCATTAAGATTTACACGCAGAACTCACTAAGCATATTCTGTAACGTGGTGCACATAAATTCTAAACTGCATAATGGAAAAGGGGCATGGGCATTTCTAAAATCTAGGCACATTGTAATAGAGTACACTCGCTCTGCACCTAATTTAGGCATTGGGATTTAAGCCAAATTGATGTGACCAAATGTAGTCATGTGGAGAGGCGCTCAGTGTATTCTATATACTGCGTGGAAATTTACGCCTATGCTATAACATTTAGGCATACTTTAGAGAATACAGCTAGGCGTATTTTTTCATATATAGAATCTAGTCCTAAGCGCTTAATGTAGTTTAGTAAAAGAATCCCTTAGTCACAAACAGGGGTGTAGCCAAACAACAGTTTGGGTGGGCCTAGGGAAGAACTGGGTGGGCACCAATTGTTCTCCCCCCTCCCCCAACCACCACCCAAAAAATATCTCAGCTGATGGGAAAACACTTCTTTCCACCTTGGCAGTCTTCAGCAGGCATGCGCTGAAAACTGAACATACGCAGGTGCCGGTATCATGGAGAGTAGCATTTTCATTACCATCAGGAGGAAGTCTTCAGCTGGCTGAGCTTGGGATCTTACCAGCTACCACTAAACATGTGCTACTGTTGGGTGGGCCTGAGCCCTAAGTGGGTGGGCCCCGGCCCACCTGTGGCTATGCCACTGGTCACAAAATATATTAACTATGCAGAGTCCTAGAAAAGAGTGTTTCTCAAGATAGTACCTCCTACCTACCCTGAATATGCATGATATAGATTTGCATGTACTTTTTTCATTGCATGCAAATCTATCTCATGCATATTCATTGTGGATGAGCTAAAAGCAGACTAGCTAAACCACCTACACTATTTACTGGCTTTTATTTCAGCATAGTTCAGTGGGGTTCATCAAGTAACCACAATTCTGCATTCAGGTCATCTAGAAAAAAACTCCTTTGTTTTTGTTTCTAGTTTTCATCAGCCACTGATCATTGGAAAATACAGTATTTGTAAAATGCATTGTGGTCAAAGGTTTGACGTGCTCTCATTTTTATTTTGGGAAATTTTGAACCACTGTTTTCCATATTACACATGTTTACTTCTGTGAATGAATCTTTCACACAAAGATGAACTGTTTATTAGAAAAATTATTCCAAGGAAGATATGGCTTTAGCCACTGAAAAATAAGTTTTCAACGCTGAATTCTTTAATGGTTTATCTGTAATTAAATCCTCTCGTTCCTGAAAGCACAATAAATGAAGGCAGGAAAGTTGAGTTTTCTTCATTAGTATTACAAACTGATTTAATAAAATTAGGGGCCCTTTACAAAGCTGCGAAAGCGTCTACACACGCCCAACGCATGCCAATTTGGCGTTACCGTCCGGCTTCCGTGTGGCTCTTGTGGTAATTTCAATTTTGACGTGCATCTGAAAAATATTTTCTGGCATGCGTCCACTACGCACGCCAAGTGACATTTCACACGTGTAGGTCATTACCGCCCAGTTAACCTGTGAGACCTTACCGCTGTCAATTGCTGGAGGTAAGGTCTCAGACCCAAAATGGACGCGCGTCAATTTTTATTTTGCCACATGTCCATTTTTGGCAAAAATTTTAGAAAGGCATTTTTTTTTGCAGGTGCACTGAAAAATGGATCTGTACGCACCTACACTACCGCAGGTCATTTTTCAGTGCACCTTAGTAAAAGGACCCCTTAGGCACTGAAATGTTTAAGCTTGGATTTTTCTGTATGCCTTCACAGATTGCTAAAGTTGTAGGTGTTTGTAACTCTGAAATTTAATAAACTTTACAAGTATTAAAAAAAATTAGGCACTGGGTCTCTCACTTTGGCAGAAATCTATCTCCATAGAATATTACACTTATGCCCATCAGTATTTTTGTGAAATGCACACCTAACTTTGGATTTTGAAACCTGTGAAGAACTACATTTCACAAAATGAAACCCTTTTGCTAATGCTTTCCTCCTCCGAAGTCTGAGTGGGGTGCTCCAGTTGTCCATATTCACTATTTTCAGGCGTTTGCAGACAGCTGGATATTTACAAGACAGTTGAGATGTTGACAGGACCCCTGACGAAGGTATATTTGCTGAAACATGGCCTGTGTTGGGTATTTCTTGCCAGCTCATCCTGTATCTAAAGATTTTATCATAAATGTACCGTTTGAGTTTGAAGAATAAACTGGGCTTTTGGCCATGTTGATACTTTGTCATGGTGACTTCCACCTGTTTGACTGTTGACTGTTTGTGGAAAGGTTGTTTCCCTTTTTTCCTTTGTGCCACCGTCCTTCCACCTACTTCATCCATATCAGATTAACTAACCTTTTCTTACAGTTGTTAAAAAAAATCCAGTTCATCCAAAGTACAAAAAAAAAAAAAGACATGATACACATTTCCCAAAACTAACAAAGAAAATCAAAGACTTCCCACTAATGCTCTATCTTTTTCTCCAGTGAAGCAAATTTGCTATTTTTTTTCTAGTAACAGTTATTTGATAATGTTATCACTAGCCCCTAAAAAAAAAAAAAAAGAGAGTTCTGAGGTACACTAGCTGATAGTGGGAGAGTAGTGGAGGAGGATTCACTAAAAGTACAATGAGAGAGAGAAGAAACCAAGGTAGAAGAGAGCCTCAAAATCCAAGTGAGGATAGTGTACCAAGGAGTAGGTAGTGATCAACTGTGTCAAAAGCAGGAGACAAGCCAGGAAGGATGAGGAATGAGTAACAGCCCTTGGACCTGGCCAGGAACAGGTCACTTGAGACTTTAGCAAGGGCTGTTTCTGTAGAATGTAGACAGTAAAAGCCAGATTGTAGTGGATCAAAAATAGCTTAAGATGAAAGAAAGTCATGACAATGATCACAAACAGAATGTTCAAGCAGCTTGGATGTGAAAGGGAGGAAGGAGAAGGGGGAAAGGGAAATGGGACTTGATATACCGCCTTTCTGAGGTTTTTGCAACTACATTCAAAGTGGTTTACATATATACATGTACTTATTTTGTACCTGGGGCAATGGACTTGCCCAAAGTCACAAGGAGCTGCAGTGGTAATCGAACTCAGTTGCCCAGGATCAAAGTCCACTGCACTAACCACTAGGCTACTCCTCCACAAGGGATGATAGCTGGAAGGGCAGGTGGGGTCAAGTGAAGGGTTTTTGAGGAATGGTGTAATCATAGCATGTTTGAAGGCATCAGGAACACCAGCAGTGGAAAATGATAGACTGAGTATATGACAGATGGAAGGGATGACAGTAGGGAAGATAGATCTGAGTATCTGGGTGGAAGTAGGATCAGAACAGATACCTGGTAAGTTTGGGGGAGGAGAGGAGATGGGCAGTTTCCTGTTTAGTGATGTTAGAGAATGAAGGAGTGGCAGGGGTTAAAAGAAAGACTGTAAGAATTAAGTGGGGGAAAGGAGATGGAGATGGCCTGGCAGAGAACTCAAGATTAATCTTGTGAACCTTGTCATGGCAGTTCTCACCCACAGTCTGGACAGAAAGCGAAAGGGGCAGGAGGTGGAGGCACTTTGAGGAGAGAAGTTCAGTGTGGCCATGAGATTGAAAACTTCCTTGCCCCAACCCTTGCAAACAGACATAGAACTCTTCTTTGGCAAGTGTAAAACAGACTGGGAGGAGGTCAGCGAGAATTTGAAATGTATGAAGTCAGCATGGGTGCAGGATTTTATCCAAAGGCATGCACCAGAGCAGGTACAGGAATGTAAGTGGAGCTTACAACCTGGACAAGACGCACAGACAAATGAAAGGTTTCAAGAACATCAGTTTTATAGAAACTGGATCAAAACAGCAAGGCCAGGCCCAGGGAGAACCAATGTTGGGATTTAAATCTGCCTACTATAGATGAGGGTTTTAGGTGGAGTTTGGGGGCCACTTTGAGCAAAAGGCCTCTGCCTTCTTAGTCTATAAGAAAAAGTAAGCAGGTAGATGGGTATAGGCAGGAAGCTATTTCCTGGGTACATTGGTGTTCTTATAACATTAGATATCACTGAGGTTTCTCTGTATTAATGCTTTAGGTTTATGTTAATTTCAATTTAATGTACTGCCTTCCTTCAGAGAAAACAAGGTGCTGTACAATTCATGTTACAGTAATATGGGATGTATGAGTCTTTAAAGATTATGTACCACAACATTGTCTGGTAACCCTGATGTCCAGCTAAAAGCATCACAAGTTTTCTCCATGAAAATCTTCACTTAGAACTATGCATTAGAGGAGCAAAGGAAATTATTTAAATCTACAAGTGTGGGTTAGGCTTCTTAGAAAGTAAAATAGGAAAAAAAAAACCTTCAAATAAAAGGCAAGCTAAATATACATAACTCCAAATTAACAAAATCACTTTAACTTATGAAAAATGTGGAGGAAAAGACTCAGTTTTCAATCAGTACCTTACTTGTTCCATGACAATACAAAAGGTTTACTGAACTATCACCATCACAAGTCTGGAAAACCTCCACCTCCTTTTATTTCCTGATTTCAATGTATTTAGCACTTTTTTCTTTTATGAAAGTTCTATTTTTCTTTTTATACAAGTTCTGTTTCTCTTCAATATACTTAATTAATATCAGTTTGTTGACTCTAAATCATTATGGTAACTTAGCTTTTTCGTCGACAAGGCTAAAGCTGTTACCAAATGATTTAGTCTTGGTCTCCAATAGAAGAGGCTGCTCGTATTATGGCAGTCATGCCCTCTACTCTGGGGTAGAATCAGGACTCCGTTATTGACTTTAAAAGTAGGGCAGTCTGCATTGCTGTGCTGAAAAGTGAAGGTATTTCTGCTCCTCTGTCTCTGTTGACATACAGTAAGCATGCTCTCGGGACCAGCTCTACCTTTGCTGCTTCATCCTTGTATCTCAGTGCAGCCGAAACTTTCAAGATGGACACACATACACCACACCCTGGGGCCAGCAAAATTTTCTGCCTCAGGAAAATGTTTGAGAAGAGTGCGCCCAAAAGGAATATAGCAGTAATACAGAGCAACTATGGCACAAGACACCAAGGAATTTTTCTTTTTTTGGTACTTGGGGCAGGTAGCGGTAATGGGCGGGTGCCCTAGACACCAGGGATTTAAAAGAAAAGTATTAGGGAGGGGGTCAGGGGTTGCCCTAGACACCAAAGAATGTCAGTTGGGTTTCGTAGGGGCAGGGGAGAAGATGCTAGTGCAGAAAAACTAACTGGGCAGAGATGTCAGGTTGGGCTACACCTGTCCTAGACCTGCTGAAAGAATTCATGTAGTAACTGCTTGTCAGAGACCTTTTTTTTTTTTTGGTGCATCGACCAGCATACTTAGTATCCTCATATACATTCACTTGAATGCAATGTGCAGCTATTTATGCCACATTGAAGTAAATCTGCACTCAACTCCCTTCCTGCATTGTTCATTGGCATATACCTCAATGTACCCACAGTGTTTCAAATTGGCATCAGCTTTCTGCATTGGTCCAGAGTTCTTTCTGATAAGGATGAGTTCTCCTTTGTGCTACCTGAAAAGATATTA
Source organism: Microcaecilia unicolor (assembly GCF_901765095.1). Taxonomy (NCBI): domain Eukaryota; kingdom Metazoa; phylum Chordata; class Amphibia; order Gymnophiona; family Siphonopidae; genus Microcaecilia; species Microcaecilia unicolor. The sequence continues at coordinate 173,274,192 of NC_044038.1, read as the reverse complement.
GTGCAAAGTCAAGATCTTTTCAAGAGAGTTTAATTCTCATCATGCTTTTTCAGTTTCCGATCCAACTTTCAACTTTTGCAAAATGCAGGTTATCATAGAAATCACACAAGTATTACACCACAACACTCTTCCGGGATGCTGTAGAGTTTGTACCAGATTGTTACAATGACACACATTTCTAGCTATAGAAGGTCTACATATAGTTATTATTCAGCAACCTTGTTATTTACTGATAACACTGACTAATAGTAGTACTAATCCTATTATTTTCCTCAGGCAGACAGATATGTGTATGAAGTTAAAACAGCACTGGAACGTTGCAAACCCAAAGCTGGCTCATTTGCAGAAATGCTCAGCCTTGGATGTCTGCAACTTCTGTTCTTGCTGGACTTTGGGGGACTGCAGCCAGATCGTCCTCCAAAAGGATACTTGAATGTTGTTAAGGATTTACAGAGCTGTCATGGAGAAGACAAAGAGCTCCTGGTGTGTGCCATAGGACAACATAAGGAGGATATTACATTTTTTTTTTTTTTCTTGTACATCATTAATGGAGTATCTCTCATAGTTGCTTGGGTCAGAATATATAAGCAACCTAAGTTACAACTCACGCAAATAAGAAAACAGATGTTCTGGCTAAGAACCAAGTAAAAGCATAAATACAGCAGCCTTCAAGGCTGGAGAAAGAGACACTTAAACAGCATCTTTTCCATCTAGTTACAAGGGATCTTGCAGATGCCATGCGTGTCCTGTCTTGCACTAGCAGAACATTGCTCCTTCTATTATTTTTAAAGCAGGTGATATGTGTTTTTCTTTGGTTATTAGGAAAAATTAAAGAAAACTTAGGAATATTCAGCTGCCACCAGCGTTATTCCTGGATATTCAATTTGTCCTTTCTCCTCTGCACCACACAAATGTAGGCAATGCAACAGCTGTACCAAACCAGCCTACTACTGCCTCTCATCTCACAGATATGAGCTCTGCACTCAAACCAAATCAATACTCAAGGTGAGGCCACACCATGGAGTGATACAGAGGCATTATAATATTCTTTGTCTTATTTTGCATCCATTTCCTAGTAATTCCTAGCTTCCTATTTGTTTTTTTTGGCTGCCATCACACACTAGGCAGAAGATTTAAGTGTACTGTCTACAATGACTCCTAGATCTTTTTCTTGGGTGCTGATTCCTAAGGTGGACCTTAGCATCAGGTAACTATGATTTGGATTATTCTTTCCAATGTGCATCACTTTGCATTTGTCCACATTAAATTTCATCTGTCATTTGGATGCTCCTGCAGAAGTTCCCCGATGATCAAAATTAATAGTGTGCATAAATATGCCTGCTATTAGTTTTGATCGCCAGGGTTTTATTTCCCCGTGCTAATTTTACAGCGCTGTGTGGAACAGCTCGGGGTTTTGATTATCGACCTATAAGAGAATTAAAACACAAACCAATGCATTTCTCAGATTTTTGAAAGCTGATATGAAGGCTTTGGAAGAAGAATGCCATCATGGATATGATCAACCACCATCGCTGCTTCCTGACAGATGCAGGGCCTGCCTGCAAGACTGTGAACATTGAAATGCTCCCAGAGACAGTTTCTGATCCTTAACCCTGTTACAAACTGCTTTGTGTGATCCTACTGAAGTTATAGTGGTAGAAAGAAAGCACAGAATATCTTTCAGCCTCAATAATCAAACTGTTTTCAAAAGTATCCTACCAACCTTGAGGTAGATATGTAAATAAAAATAAATGAAATGTGTGTTTTTAGTTATTTTGATCTACTGATACAATTTGACTTGTGTTTGTATAAATCTGTTGTAAAAGCCTCAATTCCTAGAGTGCTCTCCTTTACATTGACATTATGTGTAAAGACCTTGTTTCTCTGGGAACCTACGGTTTGAAAATACATTTGCCTTTTGTAAACGAAGGTGAATTCCTTTCTGAAGTGCTCAAGTTTGCGTCAGTGTGTCTCCTGTGTCTCTCTGTCCTTCTCTTCTCCTCTGAATCTCCCCTGTCCTAATTGCTTTCTTTATTTTTTTTTTTTTTGGGGGGGGGGGGGGAGGAGGAGGACTGGGTGCTCACTGGGTAGTCACTTATCCCGAAAGGAAGCTCTCCTTACTTTTTTTTTCTGATAGATTTCATGTTTGCTTTTTTTTACTGGAAGATCATTTTGACCACTGAAAGCACAATGCCTGATCATGCAACTTGCAAAAGAAATCCATGTTGGAAAAAACAATTGCAGAGAGAAATAAATCATTTGTCTCTCTTTTGTCTAGTACTTTTGGAAATTAATGGCAGTTTTTTTGAATATCAATATTTCAGCATTAAAGAAACAAAAACAGTTTGTTTTAAAATACAAATCAGACTTTTTATTTAAACACACATTTATTGTGTTAAAACAGGACTTTAGTTCAAAAAAATATTTAAGGCTGATAACAGCTGAGGTACAAAAAGGCACAGGAACAAGGTGCTGAATCTTGACCAATTCAACACCAGCGACTGCAGAACAATGGTAATATTACTGGTAAGGCAATGTTCCCCAGTCTTCTTGGAGGATCACATGATCATTCAGGTTTCCAGGATGGTGATAATGAAACGCACTAGATGGTTTTGCACACACCAGATCTCCAATGTATGCCAATCTCTCTCATGGGTCTTCTTTGTGGATATCCTGAGAACCAGATTGGTCAGGGAGGTCTCCAGGACTGGGGTTGGAAAACAGTGTGCTAGAGATTGTGGGTCAGAAGCGAGACCAAAACACTGAAGACAGATTGCACACAGTAGCACATAGCCTACGTTCTCCTAGTGTTTCTGACAGTTATGCCATCCTCTGTTCAAGGATTCTTTCACAGCAGAAGGATTCACTCCTCAGGAGCTTGTCCTTAAATCAGCAGATATCAGGAAGGAAGAGATGGAAGACAGCACACAGAGAGGAAGGGGCAAGAATTCAGTCCACTTCTGTTAATCCACAGGGCCTCAAGAACTCCTGTCCTCTCTCGTGGAACCATTTGTTTGAAACTGTCAACAGAAGCATAAAAAATAATCAAAAGTCTTTCGTAAATAAATAAATAAATAAATTCAAACAAGATCCAAAAACATTTTAAAATTCTGAATTTCAGAAACACTCAGTGCCGCAACTGAAGTGAACTGCTTAATACCATATATCAGGCACTCACAGAAATGCTTCAAAAGGGTGAGAGGTGGGAGGAAAACTATATTGTTATATCCAATTACAACTGGGGGCAGATGGAGACAGGGAGAAAAAAAAAAGCCCTATTTATTAAGCATTTTCTCCAAACATAAATTGCATCCTCATTGTATTATTATCAAAGTACTGTTTGTTGAGACTCATTAGCTTTTCCAAAATTAATTTAATAATTGATAATAGTGTGAGGATGTCCTTCAAGTACCTACAGGCCCGAATCTCTATGTTTTACACCCACTCTTTATCTAATGGGTAGTGAGCTTGTACTATTAAAGTCACTCATTTTTGATATTTTCTACGGTGAGCCTCCCAGACATAAATGTTTACAAGCAAAGAACAAATTGAATTTAATTAAAATAAAGCAGAGAAAAAATATGTCACCCCAACACACAAGGTCTAAGTTTATTTGTAAAAAAACACATTTCTTTGATGATCCTCTTGAACAGTTGCTTTTCAACTCAGTCCTCAGGGCACACCCAGGTTTCCAGGATATCCACAATGAATATGCATGAGATAGACTTGCATACCAATAAGGCAGTCTGACTGCCCTGAGGACTGGATTCTAGTAGATCAGCAAAATATAAAACTTGGTAGTAAAATATATTGTATTTTCTTTCAGTCATCTTACTTTGTAACACTTCTTACTCTCTTACCTATCTCTATATGTTCCATCTTTGCTTTACCCTTCACTATCAATTAAAATGTTCTATTATGTACTGTGTTGACAGTGTAAGTAGTATATACTATGCCATACTTTGTATTATTTGAATATTTTTACTACTGTAATTGCCTATTGCTCATGTTTGATCTATTCTTACTGTACATCACCTTGAGTGAATTCCTTCAAAAAGGTGGTAAATAAATCCTAATAAATAAATAAAATTTAGGGTTTTCTTGCTATCTTACCCATGGACATTTACTGTACCTTGCCATGACCTCACAGTGACTGTAGTGAGTTATAAATTTGTTAACCAAATACTGGCATTACTGATCAGTGGACCAACCTAATGGCGACCATGTCAAAGGTCTAGCTGCAGTTTGTAAGTAGTCCAGTTTTGATGTCACAGACTGCCAATACAAGCTGTGGGGGCGGCACTCCCAACCCATGGGGAAGGGTATCCAAGCTATTACACAATGGCAACAGCCACTGGCCAGGCTCAGGATGCATGAACGCAAGATCTAAAGAGAAGCATAGACCGTGATGCCTAGTCCAAGACTGGCAATGTAATGGCTGGGCTTACAAGCGAGGGGAAATAGCTGGAGTGGAGAAATTACCTCAGAACTCACAAATGTAGGCTCATGGTGCTGCTGGTCAGACCCAGCTGAGCTGGAAGCTCAATGCAGCAAGTGAAAATAGGTGGGCCTAAAAGGGCTAGTGATTCACCAATTATTCTAAAAAAAACTACACCAGTGTAATGACAGCGGGGAAGCGTCACATTTGCATTGTGCCACTATCCTTACCCTCTTAATCCAGCTTCTTCTGCAAATGTATAGAATGACAGAAATACCACTAATAGGAAAAATCTTTAGTACTGGGTCCATTGTTTATTAACCCTCACTTATTTGAGAGAGTTATCAACTGTCATCCCTGTGTCAATGTAGCTTACAAAATAAACACATTTATTTGCTACTTTTATTGAAATTACAGCTCCACAGTACATTTTTGGAATTTCAACTCTTTCCCAAGTAAGGTTTTCTACACATAAAACAAAAACTTTCTTCAAAGGGCTGCGAGTCCAGTCACTTACCCCATTTACTTCCCACTAAAACCGGACAAGCTGCGTGCCTTGTTCTGTAATCACCCTCCCCACTTCGGAACAGATTATACCAAAACACTGCTGTGCCCTGAAACCATAAGGAGACACAGGAATTTCATTAAACACAGAAATCTAACTGGTTTTATCTTTTAAACCAAAACCATGAACACCAGTCACACTGTCGATGTGCTTATTTCTTTGCAAGTACATGTAAGACATTCATCCAATAAAAGCCTATTTAAGCAGCTAATATTGATACACATATCAATAGACAAATCTTCAGAAAACAGACATATAAGAACAGATGAACTATAAAAGCTGCTCATCATTACAGACTTCTTTCCTCCTTACTTCCCAAATACAGGAGAACATATTTGTCTTTAGTAGTTTCTAAAATCCTAAGCAATCTTGTTCCTCCTAAGTGAGATAGGAAGCACAATCCAAATGCTGGGGCCGCAACAGAGAAAGCAGAAGCATGAATAACGAAAAATCACCCTTCACAAAGGGACGGAACAGCCAAACAACGTGATCCTGCAGAATGAAGAGTGCATGCTGTCAAGTGTGGTATCACAACAATCTTAAAGTGACCAGGAAATCCATTAAGCAAAGCCTTAAAATCTAAGGAACACATCTTAAAACGGATTCTAAACGTGACCAGTAACGAGCAGAGAGATTTCCAGCGTGTAATCCCCATGGTCCATGCTTTGTAAACAGGTGAGACGCTCAATTCTAAACTACCTGAAGAACATGCACCACATTTGAGCAGGGACTGTCTCTTTGTGTCAGATGTTCAGCGCTGCGTGCATCTGGTAGCGCTATATAAATGCTAATAATATAGGCCATAGTGAAAATTTTTTTGGGATTGGACTTGGAATTGTTAACCATTTTAAATGGGCATGTTCTGAGAGATGGCATATCAAATGCAGTAAATAAATAAATATGCAGAAAGGTCCAGGTAAAAACAGTATTACAGTGATCCAATTAAACAAGTACCAGAGATTCAACAACAGTACACAGGCTTGTGCTGAACGGAAAATGAACAAGCAACGCAGCAGAGACAATTTGAAAAAGGAGACATACATGAGGTTTTAAAAGTTATACATGAGGTTTTAAAAGTTAAGAGAGAAACCAAAAGGACCCCAAAATTCTGCACCACGTTAGGAAACGTGAAACTATCATCCCTAAGCTAGACCACGAACATGGGGTGGGGGGGGGGGGGGGAAAGAAGAAGATACAGATGTCCTACCAACCCATAGCAACTCAAGTCTTACCAACATTCACTGAAAGTTTTTGGACATTCAATTTGATCTGAACGTCTTCAGCATTCTCACCTGCATAATGAAGCTGAATGTCATCGGCATATATCCAAAAAACATACTCCTAAGACATGAAGTACAGTGGCCACAGACATAAATTAAACAGGATGGCCAAAAGCAAAGATCCCTAAGATGAAGCAGAGTTAATAGACCTCACCTGAATTGTTCTTTAAGACAGAAAGAGATGAAACCAAAGCACAACTTTGAAAAAAAGATACCAACTGCTTGACTAGTATAGAATGATTGAATGTGTCAAACACAACTAATTAAATGATACCAGCAACACTGGATGTGCAGGAGAACTTCAAGATTTCAGGTTTATTAAAAATTGTAAATTATTCTTTCTTCAAAAAGTCAGTAAATAAATCCTAATAAATAAATAGTATAAAGGGAGAGTAGTAATTAGAGATTAATACGAGATAAACTTGATGATGTTAATTTTATTCAGTACATTTTAAGGCTTGCTTAAATTTTTTGCAGTTGATATGAAAATCATGGAGGCTACTGTCCAGCTCCCCTAAACAGTATCTTCTCTCTCACTGGGACAATCATATCTAACGTTTCCTGGATTGTAATATTCCAATTTTCTACCATGTGCTGAACATCAGACTGATTCTACTGTGATACCTCAAAACATAATGAATTAGCAAAGTATTCAACATTAAAAAGAGCTCTGATGTGATGACCCACTGCATCGGCTACAGGATAGCAGCTCTCTGAAACAGTAATTGACCTGTCACAATATAGTGGTCAGACCAGGGTACCGAATAGCAACCCTGTAACGACGGCCAGCATTTCTCCTCCCATACCTGGCATAAAATTCATAAGGTAGAAGCAGAATGAACAGGCCCAGATAAAATGTGTTATCCTAAAGAAGCCTTGTCACACAAAAATTATCAAATGATTCCGTATCAGGGTTAGTCACTTCATCTATATGAAGATTAAAATAACCAATTATTTTTAAAATTCCTAAATTAAAACCAGATGTTAACCACTCAATGATAAAGGGTTAAGAGTCAGGGGAACTGGCAGACAATAAACAGGGGAATAAAGACGGAAACACTCTGTGACAACAACTGATATCTGAGGCATACTCAACAATCAAATCAGCAATAAAAGAGGGTGTGTTCCAGATCAAAACACCATCCATAGAGACAAAATTAACAGTGTACAAGGAGCCCCTCTCTTCAAACAGCTGATGAGATGCTGATAAATTAAAACCTTCTCACTCATACTGAGAAGAATGCCTAGCCCTAAGCCATTCTGCACCAGCACACAATAGAAACTTTGGATTATGTAATTTCAAAAGCTTAGCTACACAGTACAAGAGGTGCCCGTTCTACAAAGCAATATAGGATCTTGCTTTTCTTTATAGAATATTAACTTAGCAGGGAAAATATGTGCCTAAGTGCTGGAGATAGAATATTATGTTACATGCATGATTGCCTCTGTGTGTACCTACCTATAAAATACCTGTTGAGTAAGATAAATGTGTATTTCCAGAATAATGCTTGGCTGGGACTTTGGCATTTGTGTGCATATGTGCACACACACACTCCCCTATATGCATTACTCTAATCACATACATGTGTAATTATGTGTGAACAGTTATGCATCACTTTATGACGTTGCCCTGATCGTGGCCGGCCTCAGGGTGCAAAGCATATGGGCCATTCTGAACGGAAATCATCAGGGCCGGTTTAAGGAATGAGCCAGGCGACGCACTAAAAGCCTGCCTCACTGGTCACTCTTCACAGTGGTGAGAACCTGTTCCTTTGCTCTTGGGACACCACATTCCCTTGAGTTGGCCCTGGAAACCAGCATAATTAATCTCTCATATAATAGTGAGGAAACTCATATGCAAGCAGTAGGATGGTAGAGCTTGAGAGCTAAGGGAAGCTTCTGAAAAAAATCATGTTACCTTTTTGGGCCAAATTGCAGCCCCCAAATCTGGAAAAACTGTGGCGCCTCCTGCTTCCACATCACTCATCTGGAAATGGTCACACACAAATATTCATGTGAAATTCAAAATATAGGGGAGAAAGAAAACATTTAGATACTACATGAACCTAGAAAGAAAGTGCCAATAATACATTTTGATTAAAATATCGCCTATTAAAATATTATTCATGAGTTAGCCCAATGAAAAATTTGTGCACTGCCATGAGGAGAACCTGGGTACATAACTGGATCAGGTATTCTACTGTTCACAGCATGTGGGGAGTGTCTGAGTCACTGCACTACAGCGATACACAGTGGTCACATGATTTGAGGAACTCTGAAAAGAACCCTATGTATGGCTCCCAGTTAAGGACCTGTCTGTCACTGCAATGACTGGGCTATGTCGGGGGGGGGGGGGGGGGGTATGAAGGGAAGGGTGTAATAAAATCACAGGTACATGTGAATGAAGGATTATGGGGCCTAATCTCAGCTTCTGTGCTCTGTGGGCTGCAAGCTTAAAGGAGGAGGAGAAGACTGTTTATATCATCTGGCAATCCACCAGTACAGTTTTACTTTCTACTTAGACCAAACCTGTGCAATAGCACTTTCAACAAACATTGCCTTGTTTTAACGGAATATTTAGATCATGAGCAATTACGTTAGCAGTGCTGCTCTCCTGCTAATATCATGGTATATTTATTCCCCATCCTCCTTGAACAAAGTTCAACCCCAAATGATTTACAATAGACTACAATAAATCATAGCATACATGTGAAAAAATGTGCCATACACAGTACTAGAGAGAGAGGCTGGCATTAGAAAATCACATATTAATTCTCTTGAGAAGTAACACACATAGCAACACAGTAAATGACAGCCCAACAAGGCAGCTCTATGCAGGTTATAGTCATTCATGCTTAAACACTGGTTGGCAATTTGCAATCATGCCAACCACTCTGCCTCAAGTTGCACGGCATATGATAACATGATATACAATATTGGAGTTACTGAATTCACATGTCCTTTGCCATTAGTGGGTCACAGACTGTAGACGAATGTCTGGCTGGCACTGGCCTTACTAAAAAGGCCCATGACATCAATACATTCCTGTCTCACAGATCAAAGGGTCATGAAATTTTGGCTCAATGATGATGCAATGATTGCATATTATATGTCATCTCTGTAGCTGTTAAATGACTTTATACAGGCCAGCCTCATGCACTGAACTTTGGGGGAATTCACATTTTAGACATGCAGTTAAGCATTTTCATGTTCAAGTTATAAAGTTCAGGATGTACTGCAGTACCCGGCAGGAAACAAGATCTGGCCAAGTGGCTAGTTTAGAAATGTTTGAGGAGAGAGGTAGGAAGGGACAAGGACTGCCTTGGGTTTTTCTTTTTTTCATGTCTGAGGCTATACTTACATAGTTTAAAAAAGTGGCCACTCGATTTCCAGTGCCTAAACGCTTGAAAACATCAGCTTCCTCTTTCTACAATATGAGAGTGAAGAAAAAACAAGCACACAAGGTACTTACATAGTTCAGATATGTGGCAAGCCTATTCCCCTCTGTTTTGAGATTGCTGTCAAAGGGACGCTGCAACAGATAACAACTTTAACCCAGATTCTAAAATGAGTCAAACCAGCCTGATCTTAAAAAAGCTTCTCAGAGACAGGTGGCATCATCTTTTTTAAGACTAATTTTTAATTCACTCCAATTAAAATGTTTCAAAATTATTTTGTTTTCAAGACAGTTATTCTTAATTAAAAGTTAGGTGCAAAAGAAAGCTATGAGATTACACCCTTTAGCCGTGGCAAGCTTGCAAACACACACAAGAAAGTATGCTGTGTTGTAGTACTGATTATCCCTATTTTAATCCCCAATATGACCCAAAAGGAAGTTAAAAAGGTGACCGATTCTGGATGCTAACTGTGCTTCATATCTTTTGGGATAAAACGTAAAACCAGAGACCAGTTCAAAACACACTATGGAGTAGATGTTCAAAGCGATTTAAACATCCAGTGAAGAGGCTCCTGGCTATTTAACTCACTTGTATGGAGCTATCCAGAGTTATTCAATGGCACTTAACCGGGTTAGTGCCACAGAATATCATTGGCTACTGCAGTATTCAGCCCGCTAACCGGCTCAGTAACAGCATAAAGTTAGGACAGAAAAAAAAGGCTGTCCTAACTTTATGCAGAGTGTTAACTGGGCACCAGTCTGAATATCGGCCAGTACCTGGTTAACATCTGGGTCGGCAGTCATACCCGGATATTCAATGCCGGGAGCCAGGAACATTTAGGGTTAATTTGGTCTGTGGCTGGAAGCAGCTAACTAGCCACTTAATGCCACAGGCTGAATACTGGGCCCTATGAGGATAGTTTTCAAAACCATTCTTGTATGTAAACCAGTGGTATTTGTGCATACGCCGAGCGGCAGGACAGTGTTTGAACTTATGCACACAATTTTGAATTTTCAAAAATGTGTGCAAACTTCCTGAAAATATTTGCACACTAAATAGCAGGTATAAAACATGTACATTATCGGTGGGACAACTTTCCAAAGGAAAGCATGCCCTTTGAAAAGTGGTATAACTTATGCATGCAGCGACTGCAGAATTTAGGAAGGCTGTAACAAAAGTTACCCTGCCTGCCTGCACGGTTTGCAGTGGCCTAGTGGTTAGGGTGGTGGACTTTGGTCCTGGGGAACTGAGTTCGATTCCCGGCACAGGCTGCTCCTTGTGACTCTGGGCAAGTCACTTAACCCTCCATTGCCCGCCGCATACAGCCTGCCATGAGTGGGAAAGCGTGGGGTACAAATGTAACAAAACAAAAAAAAAAAATGTAATACTGGAATGTGAATTGGGACCCACACATTTGAATTTTAGTCTTAATTGGAAGTGGTCCAAATAATGCAAAGCAATTTTTAAAGCAGTATTTCAGCCATGACTTCAAATTCAACCCAGCATTGGGGGCTAGCATCAAATATTTACATTTAAATGTAAGGCAGGAGATGTGATGATGTCCAAAGCCTCTTAATTCCCATATTACAAAACACTGTCACACTTTTATGCCAAGATGTTGTGGTTAATGTGCACAAGTGAGAGAAATCTGTGCCCATATACAACCCCCCCCCCCCCCCCAAAAATACAACATTCCAAGGGCCCCGTTTACTTAGGTGCGTGTTTTTAGCATGCCTACACTTAGTGCACACGCTAACCATGTAGGGACCTATAGGGATATTGTAGGCGAGTACATGGTTAACACATGTACATGGTTAACGCATGTTAAAAACTTTAATGCGCCTATAACGCTGCTTAGTAAACAGGGCCCTAAGATTTCAGAAAGGACATCTGAGATTTTAACTTATAAAATGAATAAAATCAAGCCATGTTCAATAAATCTGAACATATCAACTAATATTTTGCAATGGAAAAAAACAGCAAGTACAGAAGATGCTTACATCGTATTATATCTCTGTTATTACATTTCAGTGCTGTTAAATGTTTGATCCTGTTTCATGGTAGTTCTGTTATTAGGTTTCAATTTGCTGTATTTATGTTTATACTTGTACATTTTACTATTGTTATGCTATTAACAAAATTGCAAATTTGATTTTAAACTGTACCTACTGTACACCGCCTTGGGTGAATCTCTTCATAAAGGCAGTTAATAAGTTCAAATAAAGACAGACTTAATCTCACATCAGAAAGGGACATTATAAATTCATGGAATAATTCTCCTTATTAAGATTCCCTTAGTGACAGGGTCCCCTTAACAGCTTCAATTCATTAAGCACTGCAATCTCACACAACACTGAATGGCAGGAGGAAAGGAGAAAAGCCATGAGCATGCACACAAGATGCCAGAAACACAAGCAGAGGAGCAGTGCAGAAACTCACTCTGACCCAAAAGAAGATAGCAAGATATTTAATCATCTCCTACACAAGAGGATTATGGAGTAAGAAAGCGGGGTGTGCAGTTACCATGTCAAAGTGCAAAAATGTGTTCAACAAGTGCTTTTTTTATCATGTCGATCATTTTTTGTCTCCACTGATGACATGAAAAAAAACCTGGACCCTGGCCAAACCAGATTATACCTGCTGTGAAAGCAAACACAACATCAACCTTAAAGTTTTAGTTCCTGTATCTCTCAAGTCTGATGCAGCTTTTATTCTTGCAAACTCTATTGCTGGCCTTTGGTTTCTAGCCGTGCAAAGCCTAAACTCCACAGAGGTGGCAGAAATCAGCCTGAACTGGGCTCTATAACACAAGTCTTGTGTATGAGGTAAGGGCATAAGAACATAAGAATAGCCATACTGGGTCAGACCAATGGTCCATCTACCCAGTATCCTGTTTCCAGCAGTGGCCAATCCAGGACACAAGTACCTGGCAGAAACCCAATTAGTAGCCACATTCCAAGCAGGGAGTAACTGGCCTGGTGGTCAGAGTAGTAGGCTGTAAATCACAGAAGCTAGAATTCAAATCCCACCTTTTTAACTAACATACCTCATTACCTTGCGCAAGTCATTTCATCTCCCATTGCCTCAGATACAAAATTAGGTGGCTTCATATTATTTAATATGCGTTAATGCACATTGGTAAATGAGACTATTCAATTGTAATTTTACAGGTATGATAAGTACCTTTCTCAAATATGAAGTATCTCTTTGGGCTAGGTACTTATCACACCTGAATAGTTACTGCCATTATAAAGAGCTGCTTATAAAAATATAAGCATGTCAAATATACGAGTCCCAGTGTAGGAAAACCAAGAGGTTGCTGGTGAGAATTACAATTTCCTGGAGAGAATCAGTTTTGACACAGCACACACACCCATTTTTCTTACTCCATTACTGAACAGTATCCAGCATCACCCCGTAAGAGTGACCCAGAAACCTGGAAAAGAGCCCAAGAGCTGTTGCTTAGTTTTATACCCACAAGTATCATGCCCGCCCCTCCCCCCCTCAAAAAAAAAGCAATCATTGGGGGGGGGGGGGGAGTTTATTGTTGCACTGTCCTAATTGATTTCAATGTATTTACTGCAATGCCCTCAAGAGCTCACTGTAATTTATAAGAATTTATATAACAATTTAATCTAGTTTAAAAAAATACACACTAAACCTTTTCATATAATCTTTTTCCAAAAATTCAGTCAGAAGAAACACTCTCTCCACTCTGGACCAAATAATTATACCATTAGTTTTAATGTTTTTGTAACAAAACGAGATTTAATTTTTTCCCCCCCAAACATTAAATAGTCTGAGAAGTTTAACTGTATCTAGGTACAGCTGCTTACATAATGAGTTTCCTCACAATGAGAAGAGGTACAAAACAGCAAGACCACATTCATTTAAATTAGCAGAGGTGGGTACTGTACAGAAATGCTACAGGCTGAATTCGTTTGGCTAACAGCAGCTCAGGTTTCCAAATTCTTTTCAATCTCTCATTCATTGCATATGAAGTACTGGGTATATGGTTTTCTTGTTCTTTGAATAACTGTGTATATCTCATTACAAGTCAGTTTCTACTGCACACTTTAAAATCACCTTGCTTTTGTGTGTACCTAGCAATTGAATAGGCAACAGAAGAGATATGCTTACCCGTGAAAAATCAAAATGTGGCTCATATTGACCTCCCAAACCATAATTTGCAACCTGAGAAAAGGCAACAAATAACATGCTTCATGAAAACTAATGAAGGTAGTGGGGTAAAATGTTAGTAAGCAACTCAAAGAATACATGATCTTTAGTGTCATCTGTAGTACTGCAGTAGGCAGGCAAAATAAGCACATGTCATGGTCCTGTGGTTCTTATCTGCATGTGCAAAGCTGCAATGCATAATCTATAAAATAGCTTTCAAGGTCCATACAATTTGTGCTTAAGGAAGATAAGCAGAATGAGAACTAAAAATAAATCCAACAAACTTTTAGTCTAAAGCAGTAGTTTCCAAACCTGGTTCTGGAGGCGCCCCAGCCAATCAGGTTTTCAGGATATCCATAATGAATATTCATGAGACAGATTTGCGTGCACTGCCTCCACTGCATGTAAATCTCTCTCATGAATATTTATTATGGATATACTGAAAACCTGACTGGATGGGGTGCCTCCGGGATTAGGTTTGGGAACCACTGGTCTAAAGGCATCATTTCTCTTTCCTTGACCAACTGTGTAGCCCTTTCCTCGGCTATAAATGTATCTCCTGGCTATTGACCATACTGGGGGTAATTCCACAAAGGCTGCATGTCAATTTTGGTGCCCCGGTGGTGTTTGATGCACTTCTACTACCCAAGAAAATGCTAAATGGATTTAAAAATCATTTTTTGCTTAATTGCTACATCATTTCTGTTGGGATACAAAACTGTTTACAATGATAACAGTCCCGGTATCGCCTACCACATCTGGCCCAGTGATACCAAGTCAAGGTTCAATTTATCTGAATACCTGCTTAGGGTCAGGCCATCAAAGTGATATACATAATTAAAAGTATAAAACAAAGATACAAATATAGCATCTGGGTAACATCATAGCCACAAATACATAAAATGCACACGATTAGAAAGGATCTCACACACAAAACACCAAGACCTGCTCCTCTCATGAATTTCGGCGCCAGAAGGGCAGAGTGATGGCGCTGAGCAGCTACAGGGGTTCCCTCGACCCCACGGCCAAAGAATTGGAGGACGGCAGAATGCAAGAGGGAGACCCAGGGCTGTGGTGCTAACAGCAGTATATGGAGCTCCTCAGGCCCTGCCCTCCAAGATGCATAAGTCAGGCCTGGATGTGTACCAGAAACCAGACAGGGAAACTAAGACCGGGGGGGGGGGGGGGGGGGGGCAATGCCTGTGAAAGAGGGCGCAATCGCAGTTACAGAGGAGACATTTTTGGGGAAAGTGGGGGATGCAGGGGCATTAGAGGTCAAGGAAGGTTGGGAGGGGGCAAGGGTTAAGGAAGTCAAGTGTGGGGGGATGCTGGATGAAGGAAATCAAACTAAGGCTATACAAGAGATTGCTGAGAGTGAAGGGGGAGGGCTGTATGAATTGATTTACACTTCTGAAACTCTGCTGGAAAAGTCTCACTCTTTGGGATGTGTCAGCCTTGGCATCTCTGCTGACTAATTATCCTAAAATAATTGTTCAAAGATACTGGCAGACAAACCCTGAGATAAATTTGTCTGCCAAAATTTATTGGAAGTATAGCAGAGCAGACCCTTTGGAAAAGATTCCTAAAGATTTCCCCAGAGAACATAAAACATCAGCAAGGTTCTTTCAGTAGCTCAGCGCAAGAGGAAATGGAGATTACTTACCTGTAATGTAGGTTCTCCTTGGACATCAAGATAAATTAGCTACCCAATCCTTTCCCTTATGGTTGAAATTGACTAGGCTTTAGAACAAACTGAGCAGAGGAGCTACACCTGCACAGAAGGGAGAACTTGCACATGCTTACAGAGCTTTTCTACATTCTTCTGAATTCTGGGACAGCAGTCTGACTTTGCTCTGGAAAATGCTGTGAAGTTCTAAACTAAAATTATGAATGTAGCAGTGATCCTTTGCTCCCGCTGCATTTCATGGTAATCCACCAATTATGATGTTTAAAACTCCCAGGCAGAATCTAACACAGAATAAAGATCTGCATGCAAAGGCACATTTTACGGGGTCCTCCCCCACCCCCCCCGAGATGTTGGCACAGCATGCAAAAGGGTAGCATTTTAATACAGTCTCTTAGTCTAAAAATGCTGCTTTGACCTCAGTAAGGAAACAAGGAAAACCTCAAATACCTGCAGTAATTCTGCTGTATCAACTGATAACCCTGTGATGGCTTGCATGCGTCGATTCACCCGAGCAATGACAGAATCATCATCTTCCTCCAACCAGGCACTGAGAAAAGAAAAAGCAAGTTGCAAAAAGAAAAAGCAAGTTGCTGGAAAAGTCTATTTTCCTAAAACATTTTAGTGTTAGAATTGCCAGTTTTCAGTATAGTCCTACCACGAAATACTAAATCCAGCACATGCAGTATTCCTACTTCAGTCTCATGCCCCTAACCTTGTTAATCGACTGCTGGTTTTATTTCTTCAAACATGTGAGCAAAGACAACGGAGCCCTATTAAAATGAAATGCATGGATGAGCACCATTTCCCAAAAGCTGTTCTCACCTCACGGTGCAACACATCCTTACCGTAAGGAATCTGCTTCCACAATAAACTGCTGCTGGAATTACAAGTTTTTATACTTGATGTATTACATTGCATGTAGCGTCTCATTTATAGAGCATTACAAATAAAGAATGAAGATACCAGCAGGAAAAAAAAAAAACAGCCCCCCCACCCCCCATCTCTACTGTGCAATCCAAATATAAAGATTGTATGACAGAAACGAGAAAAACTACACTGGCTCCCACTTAAAGAACGCATCACGTTCAAAATATGCTCCCTAGTTCACAAAATCATTCACGGAGATGCACCAGCCTACATGTCAGACCTGACAGACTTACCACCCAGGAATACCAAAAGATCATCCTGCACATTCCTTAATCTGCACTTCCCTAACTGCAAAGGTCTGAAATACAAACTAACGCACGCATCAAACTTTACCTACTTGAGCACACAGATATGGAACGCATTGCCGCGCAACTTAAAAATGATTTACGAATTAACGAACTTCCGCAAACTGCTGAAGACCCATCTCTTTAACAAGGTATACCACAAAGATCAACCAATGTAAATTGTTTTTAATTACCTCTTCTTATAGACCTCTTTCTGACTCCGTCACACGGGGGACTAAAGGTACTTAGTTCATATATCAGGTTCTGTATAGTTTCTCTAACCTCCATTGTCACCCAATCACAAGGGAGTGGCATTAGGAGCCGTAATTGAAAACTAATTCCCGTAACTACTGCTTTCTGTTTTTCTGGATCTAGGTATATTCTGGGCCATTTATGTTCCCACATAAATCTTATTAAACATCTGTCTAAGTTTCTACAAAGACTGAGTGTCACTTGTATATGATCTACCTTGTAGGCTAAATGTAAGGTAAAGAGAAGATAGAATCAATAAGAATAAAGACAGAGATAGGTTTAGATAGATAGATACATTTTATTTCTTACCCAAACACAGGTCTTCAAGTTGATACAAATACAGACATCAGATTCTGGTTTCAGCCGCACAGGGCTTCGCCGTCGGACAGAAGCTTCGGAGAAGACTCTCAAACTAAGCCAAAATCTCCCTTCTTTTATACTCTATCCTCTCCATAGAAGTGAATGGTGAGATACCTAGCTCCTAATATTTCTCACTTTCTGAGATCATACTTTCCCATGCGATCTGCTATCTGATGTACCCAACTCCTTCCGTTCTCAGCTACTGCTAATTATCAACATGTTTTGGGAAGCGTTGAGATAACAGTTTCACATCTTCCGGCTGCAATACTTTTCATACCTTTCTCATGAACTCTGTATTACCTCTGTATCATTGTATACCAAAACTAATAAGCTCCATTTTATTCATCTGATCTTTCATTACAGATGCTATATTTGATTTAAAAATTGTACCAATTTGTGTCAGAAGTCATTATTCAGACCTGCTCTTTGCAGATTCTCAAATATTAAATCATTTACTTGTTGTTTGGCCTAGTCAGTACTTTTTCAGTTGTTTTTAGGCTGCATAGCTTTGGCCATCACTATTCCAGTGGTAGCCTTAAAGCTAGGCCATATATTAACATTCCCCTCTTCACCCTATCCCATAGGGTGACACCAGGGTTAACGTACCTTGGTACCATCCATTCCAGAAGGTATTCTATGAGGCCATAAAATTATCTGAGTCTTAAGGTCAACTGGTACAATTTGTTTCGTTTTCGGTTTGAAAGTATCATCTTGGCAGTACTTCAATTATGTCAATCCCACTAACACTTATGGTTACTACAATATAATTTTTCTTCAACCTTTTAATATGCAGGTTCTATCTTATTCTTATGTATGTCAATATATTTATATTGTTATAAATCACAAAATCATTGGTTATATACTGATTATATCTTAATTATACATTTGCATAGATTTGCACAATTGATCACATCATCTTATACAGCTTTATATGGTTACATTATATCCCTGTGCGCTATTATCTGATTGTACAGTTGCAGACATCTCTCCAGTGTCTCTAACAGTTGCATAGCGATTGGTACTTCTCGGAGGGAGATAGTCCAATGTGTTTTCTCCTGTGGTGTTGGGAAGGAGATTTTCGTACAGGGCATATTGTCCTGCTGTGGTCCTTTTCATTATTGCGGTTTCAATTAAGCGTTCTACTAAGCCTCTAGCACAAGGGATTATGCAACATCCTACTAAAACAAAAATTGCTACCACTATGATTATAGTCGTGGCTGCTGAAATGATAAATGTTTTCCATTTACCAAAAGCTCTATCCATCCAACCTGTCCAGGATGTATCAACGCCAGAGTTCTCTGCCAATTCTTGCGACAGTGAGGTTAAGCCTTCTAAAGCTCTGGTAATTGATCCATCTGGAGCTGTATTGTTGGGGATAAAGGTGCAACACTGGGTGCCTATCTTTTGACACACCCCTCCATCCGCTGCTAGAAGTTGGTCAAGAACTAATCTATTTTCCAACGTCATCCGGCTGGTGGCGTCTAATTGTGTTGCAATTCCTTGAACTGCATCCCTAGTGTAATTCACAAATCTCTGCTGATTGTAATATATATAGTTGATCCAGTCAAGATTCTTATTGATAGTCGCCCACCAAAAGAAAACTGATTCAAATCCTGCAGCTATCTGGTTTCTGGCTTTAAACTCATCAGGAACCCCTCTTGGAACTCCAATAGCATCTATATAGACCCGATCATCAAAAGATCCAGGCATTGCATTTCTCTTCACTCGTGAGGAAGAGCTGCTATGAGGAGGAGGCAAGGATGCTATAATGATTGGAATGACCAATTTGACTAGGGCACATCTGCCTGTCCAATTGTTAGGAAGTGTATGGCGGATAGTGCGGGTTCCACAGTACCACCATATGTCTGCTCTAGCTTGTGAGAACCGTGTTAGGTTCAGATTTTGCAGAGTCCCATTTCCTAAGGTTGTGTTACAATTGGTTAGGTTTCCTAAAAACCGTGTCTTTTTCACCCCATATCGTTCCAGACATGTATGATATTTGGTAGCAGGATTTGGAATCCTGAATGCAGGTGGGACCCTCATCCGAGGGGGTAAGTAGGGGTGGTGCTCGTCAAGATGTTGACAAGACTGATTAATGTCGTCTTTAGCCTGCAATAACTGCAACATACACCAAAATCCATCTGGATCATTTTGGAGATCCAAGGGGAAAGGAACAACTGTTGGTTCTGCTCTTGCATGGGAACAAAAATAACAATTAGAGACATTCAAACTCTTTGTAGTATAATGTGCCCATTCGAGCCATAGGTTTGTCTCTCCAAATCCTGTTTCCAGTGCCACTAAATCTTTAGAATTATTAATTGGTACAATCTGGTAAGGAATTTTTATTTCTGGGATCTTTGTCGGCACTAAAGGATTGGTCGCTGTAGGTTGGGCTGGGGGTGGAACAATCTTGAATTTTCCAATGGGGTCTCTACCTGGGGCATCAATTCCTATGGAATAAGTTCTGTATGTAACATCCGTTACTCCTCTAAAAGTGATAGCCACTGGATTACATTTGGTCATTTGGCAGAGGCCAGTGACTCGCAATTTCATGATGGAAATGCTCCTTTTTAGATCTGGAATCTCAGTACCTGAGTAGGGAACCCATGAACCTGTATACCACCATACTTGTGCCCAACTTCCACAATTGGGGAAGGGACACAGGTATACTTCAAAAGCTGACAAATATTGCTGCACAGGATGTTCCCCACACATTGTGTAAGCACACACATCAAGGGTGATAGTGGTTGTGTCCTTGGTAGGGGGTAATGTTATTTCATAAGTGGTTGTAAATTGTTCTTGAAAATTTGCTAGGTACTGTGTTCCATGTATCATGGGTGTGGTGAGCACACACAACAGGAGGGCTAAGCACTTCATGTTGGTAGTTTTCATAATGAGGCACTGTATCACAATTGTACGAAAGGTAAGTAACGGCTACTGAGTAAGGAGAGCGACAAATTTATCCCAAGGGTTTTAGCAACAGGTATTTGGGTATGGGGGGTAAATTCTAATAGCCCCTATTTCAGTAGGATCTGGGATTTGGAAAATACCATATACTTCCAAAGGTCTCGATCCAACCTCTCTGATAAACAGGAAGGGAATCCAGTCAGTGCCCAGTACAGCGTATGTAATTACCCAAAAATCTACAATGTCACCAGTTTGTGGCCTGATTAGGAGGTCGTCTGTTTGTTCAATTTGTAAGCCTAAGATTCCTCCAAACAGTAACTGAGTGTGTGTAACCGTACGGCTAGGACCTAATGTCCAACTGTCAAACAAAGGTTCACACAGTGTGTGGTATCGGGTGAAGGGGTCCCAATTTGTATCGTCTTCTGGAGCAGGGTCCCAATGAGGATGAATAGAGTCGCACACACAGAGTGAAGGCAATAGCAGATGTGCAAAGGTGGGGGCTGTCAGTTTTGAGGAGTGGTTATAAGAACAGAGAAACCAAAAGGATTTTAGAGGAGAGCAATCTTAAAGCGTGCTGTTCTCCTAGAGTAAAGGAAATTCCCTCGATACGGGAACATACAGAAGAGAAAAGAGCAGGATTAGACCCAGGGGACTAATAGGAGAGGTAGGTAGAAGAAGTTAGGATGAAGGAGAACAGGAAAAGGGATTGGGGAGGAAAATAAGGTCGACAGAAGAAGAAAGAACAGAATACATAGTGAGAACAAGGGGATAGGGATTTGAAAAAGGAGGGATTAATACAGAACACAGGGTGGGATGGGAAACAGAAAATGCGCAATCTCTAAGGATTGTTAAGCGAGAATTGCTAGCATAAAGACCAATCCAAAGATTTTGAACATTGAAATAAGCTTACAGCAAAACCCAAATCGCAGTCGCCTGGATTCGTTGTTATGCTTCATTCACACAACAAGCACACTCTTGCGCACATCACGCAAATCAAAGAGACGGACAGGATAGAAGAAATTTAGGGAAGCAGGTGTGTTAGTTCAGCGCAGGGCATGAAGACAGCAAGAAGGTAAAAGAATATGAAAGATAGGGGTCAGAAAAAGTGTGCAAGTTTAGTGCTAAAGAAGGGAACCTGCAAAAAACAAAGGGAGAAGACAGAAAAAATAGAAAGACAGGGGTAAGAACAAGAAAATTGGACAGAACAATAGTGCCCAATACCCCTAAAGTGGGCAGTGTCCATGATAGAGAGAAGGAATGAAGGAATAACAGCAGGGAAAGATAAGAGAAAGAAAACATAGAACCTTTGAACGCACAAAATTAAGTATCCCCTCTTGCGTTCAAAAGAAGATAAAGAAGGATAGCGAGTACTGTCAGCGTTCGGGGCTCACCACTGTTTTTAATTACCTCTTCTTATAGACCTCTTTCTGACTCCGTCACACAGGGGACTAAAGGTACTTAGTTCATATATCAGGTTCTGTATAGTTTCTCTAACCTCCATTGTCACCCAATCACAAGGGAGTGGCATTAGGAGCCGTAATTGAAAACTAATTCCCGTAACTACTGCTTTCTGTTTTTCTGGATCTAGGTATATTCTGGGCCATTTATGTTCCCACATAAATCTTATTAAACATCTGTCTAAGTTTCTACAAAGACTGAGTGTCACTTGTATATGATCTACCTTGTAGGCTAAATGTAAGGTAAAGAGAAGATAGAATCAATAAGAATAAAGACAGAGATAGGTTTAGATAGATAGATACATTTTATTTCTTACCCAAACACAGGTCTTCAAGTTGATACAAATACAGACATCAGATTCTGGTTTCAGCCGCACAGGGCTTCGCCGTCGGACAGAAGCTTCGGAGAAGACTCTCAAACTAAGCCAAAATCTCCCTTCTTTTATACTCTATCCTCTCCATAGAAGTGAATGGTGAGATACCTAGCTCCTAATATTTCTCACTTTCTGAGATCATACTTTCCCATGCGATCTGCTATCTGATGTACCCAACTCCTTCCGTTCTCAGCTACTGCTAATTATCAACATGTTTTGGGAAGCGTTGAGATAACAGTTTCACATCTTCCGGCTGCAATACTTTTCATACCTTTCTCATGAACTCTGTATTACCTCTGTATCATTGTATACCAAAACTAATAAGCTCCATTTTATTCATCTGATCTTTCATTACAGATGCTATATTTGATTTAAAAATTGTACCAATTTGTGTCAGAAGTCATTATTCAGACCTGCTCTTTGCAGATTCTCAAATATTAAATCATTTACTTGTTGTTTGGCCTAGTCAGTACTTTTTCAGTTGTTTTTAGGCTGCATAGCTTTGGCCATCACTATTCCAGTGGTAGCCTTAAAGCTAGGCCATATATTAACAAAATATACACAACTTCTCCACATATATCCAGAACTGTCTTACAATATCTGCTTGCTACATGACTATCATGTTTTTTCATCAACATGTTGCCCAAGATCCTTCTGTGACACTAAATGTCTATTTTCTAATATATTTCCACTATTCATGATTATTGTAAGCCACATTGAGCCTGCAAAGAGGTGGGAAAAAGTGGGATACAAATGCAATAAATAAATAAACAAACAAACATGTACAGGCTTTAACTGCACATGACTGCGTTTTATTCCATGTAACATTTGCTTTTTTTCAAAAATATTTCGGATAGGGAGAGAATTTTCCTGATATGATTATTTAGATGAAAAGTATAAGGTTTAATTTAGCTTTCATCAAGGAAATGCTTAATTTGATTTTTATAAACTTACTAGAGACAAATAGTTGGATCATTTGTTTATCAGATTTTTCTACAAGGACGGGGGTATCAAAATCACTTCCCTTCTGCTCCTGAATTAGTCCCCCTCCCCCCAAGTGCTCAGCCCCCTCGGTGATGAACAACTTATAAGAAATATCACCTGAGACTCAGCACACTTTTACGGACCAGTTAACTTTCTTTTGTTCCAGCTCAAATCAGAATAAGTCTTCATAAATACAAAAGGAACATTTCTCCTCTTTTAATAAACCCTTCCTCCTATTGGTCATTGCAGCAAACAGTCCCAAGTGTGAAACCCTGGATTATGGGCTTCAATCCAGCCATCAGGCATCACCGTTACTGATGGCCTTGACATCTTGCCCCTCTCTCACAGAGTTATTAACATTTATTTATGCAAGAATTTATTTCACACCAAGTCACCAAGGTTCAGCGCGGTTACAATCAATCATTTAGAGGTACTTTCACACAACAAACAATATTGACTCCATAACATCCCCAGCCCCAGATCACCCAACATGTGGGAGACCTGATCTAGGAATTGAACTTTGCAACCTCCCATATAACAATGCACAGCAATATCACCGAGTCGGCCCATTCAGCACATTTTTAAACACACTGCTGTGATGCTCTGCTTTATTCTTAACATTTCAATTACCAACTGAAGTCTTCAACACAGGGGGGGTGGGGGGTTCTCAACCCAGTCTTTGGGTTGGGACAGACCCAGCCAGTCAGGTTTTTAGGATACCCACAATGAATGTGCACAAGATAGATCTACATACAATGGAGGTGGTGTATGCAAATTTAATCCAGATATATTCATTGTGGGTATCCTGAAAACCTGGCTGGCTGGGTGTGTCCCGAGGACTGGGTTGGAAACCCCTGCTTTAATAAAATTAGTTATTCTTCGTGTAGATGTCTTTTGGAAGTGTTTTCCATGGTTTCATCATTCAAGAGAATAATATTTACAACTTGGATAGCAGGAGTGCAATATTACCAGCCCATTGCTTGTATAAAGATTAGTCAAGTGAAAACCATCCGCTATTACATGCAGGAGCAATATCCCTTAGACTGTGGAAGGCATATTAGTACAAGCTCCAAGATAGGCCAGTCCCGTTATGCAGTGTACATCTACATCACTCAATAACACATGAGAAGCAAAAGAAATCGACCCGGTACTATACATACGCGGATATATTAAAGGAGGTTAAAAGAATGAAACATGCTATATAGGATGCTCTAGGGGATTTCAATGGGAAGCATGCGAACAAGCAGGAAGCCATACACTAACGAGAGCATGCAGACTCGGCTATTCAGATGTACCATTTAGCTTCCGTCGAACTATTTTCCCCAGCAGAGCAAAGCCTAATCTTACCTTTTTGACACTCTGTAGCTGGCTACTGTTAGGACACCTGTTTTAGGGTCACGTACCGTGGCTCGTGCCAACTGTGCCAAAAGAAATACCAGAAGATAAAAAAAAAATAAGTTGGAAAGGAGTCCTTCTAACCATAAAGAATGAATGTGATATATTGTTATACAAGTGTAACATGGAGAACTGCACTGCCAGCGAACTACAAGTCAATAAAAAGCTCTGTTAATTTATTTATTTGAACATTTGTTATAACATCTACGAGGAGCTGAACATAAAAAGACAGCGGAACAAGAACCACAGCAAAGAGTCAACAAAAGGGTTGGCGGAATGAGGTTGACAACAAATAGATACCAGCAGACATTGTTACTGAGAAAGGAGACAAAAAGGATATTAAAATTCATAACTAAATGCAGAAAAGCCAGGGATCAGTAAGAACAAGTGAGAAAGACTTTAGTGAAGAGCCGTCTTATGGAAGGAGGACACCAAATGGAGATGAAAAAGTAACGAGTCCCAGAGTGAGGGAGGCAAGCAAGCAATCAATCAGCCAAAGGCTAAACTGTAAGAAGACAGAGTTTCAATTTTGCAGCAGAGGGAACCACTAGTAAATTAGTACTGGATAACCTAAGAGTAAGAGGGTTGATATAGAATTAAGGATGAGGCCAAGTCACCAGAGTAGAAAGATTGGTGCAAAAAGGATGAGAATATGGAGACAGGGTCACTACAAGGGGTGGGGCAAGCAGGATAACAACCAGAGTATCATACTGCCTTTTTAAATCAGTCTATGGGTCTGTGAACAAATGAGCCTGAATGGGAATGAGGGAAGGGACATTAAAAGCAACCATTGTTCAAGTCACCATTTTATTCAGTGCTTATGAATAAAATGTTTGCATCTCTCCTACCTAAGCAGCTGAGCAAGAAGGTGCTGTCAGTGGTTTCCAAACCTGTCCTACTCACTCCATAAGCCAGTCAGGCTTTCAGAATATCCACTATGAACATGCAAGAAATATTATTTGCATGTATTGGAGACCCACTATTTTCAAATATGTAATTCATACACATTCATTGCAGACATATTGAAAACCTGACAGACTTAGCTGTCACGAGGCCAGATCTGAAAATCATCATCCTAAGCATTTTCTGGGAGAAAAGGAGGAGGGGTAGAACGGGAAGTTAACTAAACATTTACAGGCCTTACTTTAAATTTAAACCCATGTCTTTCTTGGCCTTGCATAACAATGGTTTATATCTAATTGGTAGGAAGGGTGGGAAGGAAGTTTTGGGAAGGGGGGGTGGAGGAGATATAGTGTTTATCGGAGGGGGGGGAGGGGAGGGGGTAGTGGAATTTCAATAAAAGTATTACTAACATTATTGGTTTCTTTCATCTGGTTTAATAAAAATGAATGTAATAAAAGCATATTTAACCCTAGAACGCATGCTTACATTTTTGCTATTATCTGCAAAATTACTTTAGTTAGAATTTTGAAACTCAAGGTATTACTCAAGTATGTCATTGTTGATAATATCCAGTTGTTCATATAATTTTTTTTCATAGGCATTATGGTGTAACAATGCTTGTTTGGTGAAAACTACATCTGTACGAATTGGGGGCCTTTTAGGCCCCCGCTGTTTTTATCATGTTCTCAGAAGTGTTTGTGTCTCAAGTTACTTTATTTGTACTCAGTAATGCTGGTGGAGGGGCCAGGGTGTGGATAATAACATGTGAGGATGTCATGTGATTTTTGGAGGGAGTGATAAGGCCATGACATCACCTCAGGTCCTCTGAACACTGAGGACAGTATACACTGTGAGCTAATTGCTGAAGGACCTGTGATAAGATAAGCTGTTGAGAGGAAATCTGTTTCATTTTCTAACATCTAGTCAGCAATGGCACAGTCTTCCTCCAAGTGTCTGACTGATCAAGAGATTGAAGCGATTATGTTTCAAAGCGATGATGAAAGTGAACTATCTTTGTCTGATGAAGAATATCTGCCACCAGCTAATCAAACATCCTCATCCAGTGATTCTTCTGATGATGAAGAAGTGAATCTAGTGGATCCTCAAGAAGTGATAAGTAGAACATCCAAAACGAATGTTTTTTGGGACAGTAATCCTACATTAGTCGGACGTACTCCAATACACAATATTGTGAGACAGGCTCAAGGAGCTGTGGGAAGTCCCAGTTACTTTACCCCTAAAGATGTATTCTGTACTTATTTTTCTGACAATATTGCAGAAGAGGTCCTATTATGTTCAAACCTAGAAGGAAGACGTATCGCTTCAGCAAAAAATAAGTCCTGGAAAAATATCTCAAAAGAGGAACTTTATGCATATATTGGACTTTTCCTGCTGGCAGGGAGTCAAAAATCGTATGATGTCCCAATACGAGAATTATTTCTGGACCCACTTTCTGATCCACACTATAAGGCGACAATGTCAGTGGGCAGATATGAGGAAATTAGAAGGATCATTCGCTTTGATGATAAGCGAACTCGTGCAGCGAGGTTTGAAACAGACAAATTAGCCCCTATCAGTTATATCTGGAACATATTTATCAAAAATTGCACAAAACTTTACAATCCTAGTACTAATGTTACTGTAGATGAGCAACTTGTACCGTTCAGAGGACGCTGCAAATTCATACAATACATGCCCAGCAAGCCAGCCAAGTACGGTATAAAACTCTTCTGGATGTGTGATTCTGCAAATTATTATGGCATAAATGGCGTAATCTACTGTGGCAAAGAGGTTGGTGCACCAGTACAGAAGGATCTGGGGTCTGAAATAGTCAAAACTCTTGCTGTTCCAATATTCAATTCAGGTAGAAACATCACCATGGACAATTATTTCACCAATGTTGAACTAGGCAATTTTCTGCTTGCAAAAGCTATTACACTTGTTGGTACTATAAAGCAAAACAGACGAGAAATTCCAGCAGCACTCAAACACAATCGTCAGCGAGCACTTTATGAGAGTGTCTTTGGATTCAATAACAAAGCGACTTTGGTATCTTACAAGGCAAAGAAGGAGAAATCTGTAATTTTACTCAGTACCATGCATCACGATTGCAGTGTTGACAGCAATAACCAAAAATTGAAACCAGAAATCATCCTGCATTACAATGCAACAAAAGGAGGTGTAGATAAAATGGATGAGATGGTGGGAGAATATTCGTGTAAGAGGCAAACAAAACGATGGCCTGTAGTACTATTTTCAAATATGCTTGATGTAGCAGCCCTAAATTCATTCATTATTTATACAGAAACTCATCCTGAATTTCATGCACAGAGGAAGGACAGGAGACGCTTATTCTTGAAGGACCTTTGTCATGAACTTGTAATACCTCACATGATAGAGCGAAGCGACTTGAAATGCTTGCCAAAGAAAACTAAAGAAGCAATGAAACGGTGTGGCGTACAGTTTCAGATTACTCCAGAGCCAGGAGAAAGAAAACGAAAGCGTTGTTTCATGTGTCCAAGAAACATAGAGAGGAAAACTGAGCGATATTGTTCCACTTGTAAGGAAACTGTTTGCAAAGAACACTCTTCTGAAAAAATAACATGTCAGAATTGTTTGGAAGACTAATATAATAGAAAAGAAAGTTAGAATAAAAATGTAGCTGCAGCTAGTTTGCTATAGATTTCTATGCATTTTTGTGTGTTTTCATGTCTTTGCGTGAAATTTGGGAAAAAAAAAGATTTTTTGGTGTTTTCTGTGAAAAATTATAATTAAAATGTTGTCCACTATTCATATTTTATTGAGCAATTTTGAAATAAACTTGTGAAAGTTATTTAAGTGTGTTTTTCTACATTATGTGCATGGGGGCCTAAAAGGCCCCCATGACGTTAATATGTATATTTTTAACGTCATGCGTTCTAGGGTTAATATAATATACAGGAGAAAGTGTCAGGCAGCAGACATTGAGAAAGGACTGCAGTTTACTCAGTAAGATAATTACAGTTGAAAAGTTATTACAGGAAATGTGTTTAAAAAGTTGAACATACAATAGAAGAGGGGTGGGGTGGGATGGGGATAAAATGTTAAAAGTTTGATGACGGTATGTATCATTTTGTCCTTAGTGAGTACTTTTTCCTATTTGAATCTTTGTGTATTCATACTGTGGATGTGTTTTCTTTGTATTCTCATTAATAAAAAAATGTTGAAACTAAATTTAAACCCGTGTCTTAGGTTTCTAATACAGTGGACTCACACCAGTATGACCCAGGGGCATAGCTAGGTGGGGCCACAGGGGCATGGGCCCCCGCAGATTTAGCCCTGGCTCCCCTGCTTTCACCCCCCCCCCCGACGCCGACCCTCCCTCGCCACATTCGACCCCTCCTCCCACCAACAGGTGCCGTCAGGTACCTTTGCTGGCGGGGGTCCCCAACCCCCACCAGCTGAAGTCCTCTTCAGCGCTGGTCTCCGGCGCATTGCTGATCTGGATTCTGTTTCTGTGAGTCCTGACATCCTGCACATTCCTATGTGCAGGACATCAGGACTCACAAAAATAGAATCCAGATCAGCGAACAAGCTGGACTTGGAGACCGGCGCTGAAGGGGACCGGCTGGCGGGGGGTTGGGGACTCCCACCAGCAAAGGTACCTGGCGGGGGAGGGTTGGTGACAGCAGGGGGGGGGGGGGTCGAAAGGGACGGGGGAGGGAAAGTGGTGCTGGGGGGGGGGGGGGTAAAAAGAGGTGGGGGGCTAAAATGTGCCCCCTCACCTGCCGAAGTCTGGCTACGCCCCTGATATGACCATTATCACATGTTCTGTGGTCTAAAACGGCAGCCAGATGTTCAGACTATGTGCTTCCTGCACCATCTCCTTTTATGGTGTGAATACATAGTACATCAGTGCTTCTCAACTAGTGTGCCTTGGCAGGAAGGCCTGCTCCGTTTCTATTGGACAGTGCTCCAGACCAATCCCAGCTCTTCTAAGACAGCATATACACAACAGGAGGGAGAAAGGTGAACTGGAAGCAGTCACAGCAAAGAATCTGCACCTCCTATCATTCAGGGATAAAAGAGGATACATGTGATTGGAGCAGAGACTGCTGAGCAAAAAGACTCTACTCTCTCTGCTCCAGCCCCTTTCTGTATTAATATAAAAAAAACAAGCATTGGATTTTCAGGTCAGCAATTAAAATGTGTGATCTAGTACTTGAATGCCTCTGGAGTAAGCTAAATTCTCTGGAATCCAGTTTCAAATATCCAAACACCTCCCATATAGTACTTTCACATTAGGAATAGCTGAATTGTATTTGCTAATTTTGATGTTTTGTTCTGGTGCATCATTAAATTCTCATGTATGCTAGCCCTGAGGCTTTTGCATCAGGCCCAACAATATTTTGTAGTTTCAACCTAGTTTTAGACTAGATTACTACAATTTTCCATGGAAACAGTCCACTGGATGGCCCCATGTGTTCAGAAGTCACATAAACCGGCAGATTGAGGTACACACATTGCGAAGGAACGAGTAGTGAAGATCACGCAAAATTTGTTTTGATATATTGTAATGGTTGAACTTAGAGACCCAGTAAACCTTCAATGAGCTATTTGTGTACATATCAACGTACCATGAAATCTTGTCATATTGATTCTCTCTCAAGTATTGTTTCTATAACAGGTTAGGAATGCAAGCTTGCAGTACTATGCTGGTTCTGACCAATCTTATTTTTTTTCTACAAGAAATGTGCAACAAGAACGCTACTAAAGAGATGAGGGGAGACACACATTTTTCCCCAGTGTTCCACAAACGGACCTGTAGCTTTCCTTCATTCAAGGATCTATACCAATTAAACTGTTCTCTGTGTTTGGCATCTGATAACACAATTCAACTTTCTAAATTTCCTGGTGTGCTTATATACTTCCTTTAAGCTCTCCATATGTATTATTTTATGGCTTTATTATTTTATATGTAAACCACATTGACCTGATGACAGATAAGATGGTATACCAAGTATAACTAAAACAATATGGGCTGCTTTCTTTTGTCACCAGTTGCCCCGGTGAAGAAAACATATCCAGCTAAAATAAAGCTCATCTGGCATATTCTCAAAAGCTCTTCTCTTTCAGCTCCAACAAAATTCTTCAAGACTTAGAGAATCCCTGTCTCAGTGCCTTTTACTCCCACGCCAGTCATATTTTTTCATAAGCATCACAGCCAAAAGTTCACAAGCCAGCCAGCTGTTTCACAAGAAAGAACCCTTTCTGATATAAGGACATGCAGCTAGTGCAATAGGTCATGTGATCGCAGCAATGTAAACTGGAATTCTTCATTTATAAGGGTCATCTGGCAATCACTGGCTGACCAATTACATTACCTAAATCTAAAAATGGCATTTTAAGCACCACTTTAATAATGAAACACTTTTCTTTGAGGAGGTTTCTATCTGTTGATATAGATTGCAACTGGCCATCAGTGGTCTATATTTGATATTTTGTTTATGGCTTTGTAAACCTTGTCTGTTGTTTATTTACTGTTAGCCACAATGAACTCAAGAATATCACAATGCCTGTGTATAAATCTATGGCGCAAGGGCAACTTGAGTTCTAGTCAATCCATCACACAAAGGATAAAGCGAATCTAGAAACATGATAAAATAGATGGACACCTCCTTTATGAAGAAAGGCTAAGCAGGTTAGAGTTCTTCAGCCAGGAAAAGAGACAACTGAAAGGAGATAATGATAGAATTTTTAAAATCATGAGTGGGGTAAAACTGTTAAACAGAGACATTACATGAAACTTAACAACCAGCAAACTGAAAACAAATTGTAGAAAGTAATTTTTCACACAATGCAGTTAGGCTGTGGAAACTATTGCCAGAGGATGTGGTCACAATGTCTATATAGCAGGGTTCAAAAGAGGGTTGAAAAAGTTCCTGGAGGAAAAGTCCATTAAAAATCACTGCCAGATATACTTGGAAAATCAATGCTTATCTACAGAGATGAGCTATAAGAAACAGATTTACTTTTTGGGAACCACTGAGTACTTGTGACCCAGAATGGCACTGTCAGACTGGATGCTGAGCTCCACTGACCTTGGTTTGACTTAGCACGGCTTTCCCTTTGTTCTTACAACTCAGTGAAGCTTCCGGTCAAGAGAGGACTTAAAAAATAGACTCGCATTGTGGTTCTCACAGATGGTAGAAGGTCTGCCAAGGGCTTGGCTGTCTACCCACAAAAATCTATTTGCAGAAATTTCCAAATGCAAGTCAAATTTTCTCAAGCTTCATTTCT